>NW_026020630.1:3903354-4278461 GCF_900185275.1 Solanum verrucosum
TTTTGTAATTTTTATGTATGCCTACACTGACATACATGCATGAAGTGATCAGAGGCGGAACCACCTTTGCCCAAGGGTTGTTAAGTGACTCCTTTCACCGGATAATTACATTTTATTTCCTTCATACCAAACACACCAAAAGTGTAAACTAAAATTATTGAGATTTTGTCATACTCATAATTAAAGAGTTGGATCGACCCATGATTATTTGTGAGCCCCATTGCTTAGTCATACATGTTATATATAACAACTTTCATCCTCCTTGATATTCATAATACATGAAGAAGAAAAAATGGGGGAAATTGATTCAATAAATGAAGAAGAAATAATAATGCTACAAGCTCAAGCACAAATATCAAAATATATGTTTGCTTTTGTAGATTCAATGGCCATAAAATGTGCAGTGGAACTTCGTATTGCTGATATTATTCATTCTTATAATGGCCAAAAAATCACTTTGTCACAAATAGCCACTAATATTCACTCTCCATCATCTCCACATATGGATTATCTTTTTCGTATCATGAGACTCCTCGTTCGTCGAAAAATCTTCACTGCATCTACCTCTCAGGTAAATTTCCTTTATTTTTATCTATATAGAAATCTGACTAAATATGACTTTGCATATTTGTACGGCCATTTCTTGAAGCCATGCTTCCATTAAAAATTAATTCATTCATTCATAGGGGCTCCAACCCCATTCGATCACAACTTGTGTTGGTCTTTTTTTAGAAAACATTAATTATTCCATAAAAGTTATTTTATTTCAATTTTCTTCAATAAAAAAAAAGTGACTTTCTAAGATAACAACTGGTCATACAAATATCTAAAATTTATTTGAGATTACAATCTTACAAAGTCTTTCTTTTTCTTTCTTAAACTCTATCAGCAACGTCAAATTATAAATTCATATAAATTGAATTTTATCGTGTAATAAATAAGTGCTTCTGAATCGATCTCAGGACAGAGACACCCTTTATGGACTAACCCCTATATCAAGATGGCTATTACATGACTCAGAGCTAAGTGTAGCACCAATGTTCTTGTTCCAAACCAATCCAATTATCATGGCACCATGGCACTATTTTAGTAATTGCATAAAAGAAGGTGGAATTCCATTTAAGAAAGCACATGGTTGTGAAATATTTGAGATGGCTTCTAAAGATGATGATTTGAACAACAATCTCAACAATGGAATGAATTCAATGACAAAATGCATAATGAGGGAAGTAATTAAAGTGTATAAAGATGGATTTAATTCAATAACAACACTTGTTGATGTAGGTGGAGGGATAGGAGGTGCCATGTTTGAAATTGTCAAGGCATATCCTCATATTAAAGGGATTAATTTTGATTTGCCTCATGTTGTTTTAACAGCACAAAAGTTTGAAGGTGTTGATCATGTTGAGGGTGACATGTTTGAGGCTATCCCACATGCTGATGCTGTTTTCCTCAAGGTAAAAATGTTATTATTTCAAATTTTATTACTTTCTGAGTTTTACTTCATCCGACTATGTTTGATTGAATACAAATTTTTTAAAAAGAATTAATGACTATTGAAACTTAAAAGGCAAAATATATAGGGAAAATGGTCTGAAAAATACTTTAACTTTGGCCGAAATTGTTGTTACGATATCAAACTTTATGGAGGACCTTTTACCCTCCTGCACTATTTAATAGTGTATTTTAAAGGTATATATGTGCCCACGTGGACACGTTACCATTTATAATTATGCAATATTTATGATGTCCACGTGGGCACATATATACCTTTAAAATACACTATTAAATAGTGCAGGGGGTAAAAGGTCCTTTCCAAAGTTTGGTATTGTTACAGCAATTTCGATCAAAGTTCGGATATAATTCAGACCTTTTTCCCAAATATATATGGATAGATACTTAAACCTGACCTTTATTATCACTTTGTTAGTTTGACAATACATATAAATGGTGTGTGAATAGTGTCTCACCAAATTTGGTATGACACTATTTATCAACACTAAATTACTTTTTTTATTATTTTATTATTATTAGTATTACATAATATTTTTAAAAATGTAAATGAAATAAAAATAATAATATAATATTAAAAAAGAGAAAAATATAAAGAGAATATTTCTTTTTGGTATAAAATTTAGTATTGTGAATTGGAATTGATTTACACTAAAATGGTGTTCACATTATTTTGGTGCAAAATTTGATGTTATGGGTTAAAGATGTCTTCAAGCATGGTCAACATTTAGTATGGGTCCGCCCCTTTATCAGACTAGTTGCATCTAGTCTAAATCTCTAGGTTCAACTTGGATGTCCCATTGATCAATTAATTTTATATTTGTCTTAAAATCTTCTATCCGTCTCTAGTTTTTCAGTTGTATTTTAATTTTCTTGATTATGTTTTAATGTATACATGTATAGTGGGTACTGCATGATTGGGGAGACGAAGATTGTGTGAAGATCTTGAAGAACTGTAGAAAGGCGATACCTAAAAAAACCGGAAAATTAATCATAGTTGACGCAGTTTTGAAGTTGGAGGGTGAAGGTTTATTTGATGATATCGGATTCATAACGGATTTGGTGATGATAGCAAACTCTAGTGGTGGGAAAGAAAGGAATGAAGAGGAATGGAACAAATTGTTGAAGGAAGCTGGATTTCCACGTTACAATATCATTGAAATTTCGGCTTGGCCATCTATTATCGAGGCTTATCCACTGTAAGCTCATGCGTATCTTAATTAGTTTTATGAAATATTTGTTATCTCCAAATAATCATCCTATGTAACAATAATGGAGATATGTAATGTTTATTTAGTGACCTAGATGTGTAATTTATGTTTTATATATATATATATATATATATCTTTTTTGTATTCGTAACATGACAATGATGAGTTTAATTTTTTTACATGCACTATAATAGTCTAAATGAATTTTAGACCAATGTCACTTAAGAAATAACTATTCGTAATCAATAGAACTAGCTAATAACCTGAAAGATATTTTTAAAAAATTATATAACATAATTTTACTTAGAGTATTATAGTAAATTTCTCCTATATCTTCCTCTCTTGCTCGCCACTCCCCCCGTCCTCTTTATCTTCCTCTTTATAATACACTACGTGAATCTTCTCTTTTTCTTAGATTAATAAGAAATCCCATTAATGTTTTACCTGAATGATTATTCTTATCTATACCTGTGGTTCTTAGTCTTTAATTAATACTTTCTAGGTGGCTATCAATTGTTAATTTATTTTCTTATTAGATTAATGCCAATATATCAAATTTTTTGGTTTGCGTTATTGATTTGTTGTTCTCTTTCTTCTTAGATTGATACAACCAATTGTATTGTATATGTGTATCACGAAAAAAATATGTGTATTAAAAAAATTGATACACTTATCATCAAATCGTATCTTCGTCGATTGATATATTTGATACAATAATTTTATCTATGCATAGAAAAAATGTATATGTGTATCAGAAAAAAAAAACTGATATAACTATATCAGAAAAAATTGTATGTGTATAAAAAAAACGGATCGATATGATGATATAAAGAATATATATATTCAAACATTGTATCAATATTTTTTTCATTTATGTATCACAAAAAATGATACGGATTGTATATCTGTGCATTTATTTAGGGGTGATACATTGTATATATTTGTATCTATATATTTTTCAATTTCAAAGCTAATATGCGTATTTGTGTGTGAAATCGAAAGAGAGAGAGAGGAGGGGGGAGCGGGAGGAGAGATGCAAGTGAGAGTTGGGGGAGAGAGAGGAGATTATGTATTCGTATATATGTGATTTGTATATCTCAGTTTCAATTGAGATACATCTTGTTTTGAGATACAACTTGCTCGTCTCTCTCCTCTATCTCTCTTAATCTTGAAGTCTATTTTCTTGCATAAAGCATAAAAAGTTATCTTTGAAAAGATTAAAACTTTGTACCAATTTAGGAAATTGTAAACCAAATAGGAAAATGATTATTCTCGAAATTGTCTCAGCCAAACTTCATATAGTTTCTGCGCATGTTTACGTAAAATTAACCAAGGACTTCTATCGATTTTCTTGAAAAAAATAATTATTTTTTCGATAGGCTCTATCAATTATATAATTATTTTTTTCGATAGACTCTATCAATTATCTTAACAAAATACATGATCAATTGTCTCCCTCTCAGCATAACACGTTTAGTAGTGCATTCTTTGATTCCCTCAGTGGATCACATAATTTATTTATCGTGCATACGTGTTAGTTGTTACATGGCCTAAGAATTGAATTGGAGCAAGATTCAAAGAATGTGGGCATGTATATGATTTGAACAATTCCATTGTGACGAATTTACGATCGCAAGGTTGTAGGTGGAGGATGTATATTATTTGAACAACCCTCTCTTCTCAGTTATTTGTCGGTGTGATTGCTCTCACATATTTATTATGGTTAGTGGTTACACTTTAGAGATTAATGTTATGTTCTTTGTCTCAATAATTTAGTGAAATCATATGCTCTCAAATAAAATTTCTGGCATTTTCAATTAGGAAAAAAAAAAAAAGAGAACATCAAACAACTAAATCAATTTCATCCACTACCATATAAAAGTGCTCTTTAGGTAAGAAATGAACTAGAGCAAGTGGAATACAACAAATGTAAGCATGCCTCATTGACTTAATTATTTACTTGCAAGGAACCAAAATGTCCCACGTGTATCTAAGAGTTGTTTGTGGTAGGTTGTGGGGACGGATCTAGAAGGGAACGAGGGTGTTTATTCGAATTCAATCAATAAAATGTTGTGTTGTATATATAAGGTATTTTGTTTATTTACAGTGATTTAGGAAATTCAAAATTTACCTTGAGGTTTCAAGTCTAAATCTTAGACACTATACTTTCATTTTTTTGAACCCCTTAATGTTAATCCTGAATCCGACTTCGCCCTGATGATTGCTTTGAGTGTTTTTTATGGTTAGTGACCATAGTGGTTGTACTTTTCCGTATTCGAGTTGAAATTCGATTAAATTTTAAATTTGTGTCAAGAAGTCCAACATTAAAGATAAAATGCTTCCTGGCAAACACAATAATTTAGTGAAGTCATCTTTTTTTTCCATCGTCAATCCGTCACTGAATTATTCCATAGCAAATAATTTTTTTCGATAATTCATGGCTAATTCATTACTAAAATCTTGTCGTTTAGCTACAAAATTTTTCAATAACTAGTATAATTCATGAGTTTTTTAGTTGTGAATATGATGTGATACTGTGTGAACTTCCAACTACATAAGAATCATTGGCGGTTTATTCAATAAATATGGACCCATATGTCTTCAGCAATCAACCAAGTAAGTCAACATCATCCACTAACATTAGTCCATTACTCAAAGTCATCATCAAACACATGTACTTTAAAGATAACGCGGGATTGACAGCTTGGATACACCTCGATTATTTTAGATTAATTTACACAAAATGCAAATATTACATAACTCTATCTATCATGACTTAAATAAGTGGCGTAGCTAACTTGTGGCTAGATGGTTCAATTGAATCCTCTTCACCAAAAAGTTATATGGTATAAATTAGGTAAAAACTATTTTTAATCACCTTAATATATGAAACAATTCTAGTTTAGTGGGAAAAGAGTTCAAAAATAGCTTATAAACATTACATCATATTCGCTGTTTCTCCACTTTAAATGAAATGTAGTATCTAAACACATTTACATAAAATGTACATAAAAAAAAGAGTTGAGCTTCTACAGAATCATACAATATAAGGAGCCATTTTTGCAAAAGCTTGCAAGAATTGCTCACAATATGGTCTTAATCATAGTCATTTCATGATCATTAATCCACAGTTAATACGACGCGTCCACGCTAATCTCTCACTTCACCTCAAAATTTATCCCTTCAAAACTAAGCTAATCCCTATACATAATACAGAAATCACATAAGTCTGAAGTTTAAGAGATTGCATTACTACAATCCTCATTTTGGTAATCAAGGTGAGGGGATCACGAAAAAAAAAGCCTATTGCAAAGAAGACATTACTACGATCCTCTTTCGAGGATATTCATGCTTCCGAGCTTAAAAAAACATGACCTCAGTGCCAAGAAAGGGCAACTTCAGTATCAGTCCATTGGAGGGGTTTAAAGAGTATGTCATCATTGGAGTTTTTAGCCATGACGAATGCCCAAGAAATAGTTAAAGTCATGGTGCTGGACCCCCAATTGCTTTAGCCAAGAATCGGCCACGCTTAATAGTGACACCATCCTCTCTTGGTCCCTCCCACTTCTGTCTGAAATCCAAACATTACCCTGCATCTTGTAAGTTCCCAAACCGAAAGGTGGAAGTGGGATTGCTTCCCCTTCGATACGTTTCCTAATACCTTTCTCTGTGTTATCTTCAAGGTCCATATCTGCACAATCCCAATGATATAGTGTAAGAATCTTCTGCATATTATCGATCAAGTAACATTGGCGACAAAATGAATAGTACCTTGAAAAGAAGAAGAAAGGGTGTGGAATGTGAGAAAGCATGTCGACAAGTCTTTAATGGTTCTTCCCATGGGAATGTGATATATCGGGTACCTGTAATTTTCATATCAATAAAGTTAGTGACACAAATCTTCACTTGATTCCATCTTTCATTGTTTTGTGGTTGCAAATAAAGAAGCTATAACAAATAAGAAACTAAAGCATCGACATAAATGATACGATCAAATAAGATCCACCACATGGAAAACAAGATCCCCTCAAACACCAATGAAGTGAAAGTATAATAATGTCACCAAATACAAGCACTTCGATCGGGAAAGTTTTTATACATTTAAAGCACCTGAATAACCATCACTTCCATGATCGTAAGCGAGATAGGGAGAGAGAGAGTAATTTTACCAAGCAACTGACATCCAACTAGCTGGTGAAAGATCTACGCTTCTCAATGACATTAATCCAGGGTGTCTTTCAGCTAAGCTACTAATCTGAAAGCAAAATGAATAGTTAGATTCACATAAAAATTACTACAAAACAATGCGTCTTCTCAAGAAATTCAAATTATATTTGCTTGGAATAGTATAATCTGTTCTAGTAAGAAAGCACTGGATAATTCTAATGCAGAAAGGACGAATAAATGCTAATGATACCAGAGGCGCATACATAAAGAGGGAAAAGTAAGTAACTACTATAATACCTAACAGAATCGAATCAAGATGATACGTTATTTACACCATCAAATGGTAATAGTAGTAATAGATAAGAAATGCAAAAAAAGGAGTGATCATTTGTAGAATTCTGTCATTAACGGTTAACCATTACCATTTTTTCATTCTATCAGAAATCGTGTTAGGCATAATGCAAGGTCTCAAAGAAGAAACAAGAAAACAGCGGAAACTGGAATAAAAAGCACAAGTTGGAAAGAATACAACTAAGTTTTATACTTCTATCATACACGAATTACTCGCTAATACCACAAATTTTGAGTTAAAAAGATTGTCGGAAGCAGAGGAATACAAATTAGTGGAATCAATGTCATATTCAACAATCACAAATATAGTTTTTATTAGTACAAAAGAGTGACATAAATTTGAGCAAACAAGATACCTTATCCACCAGAGGTACTCTTCCATATGGAGAAGATCTCTCAAAGTATTGATAATAAAGGTAACCCAATCTATTATTCATTTGCAAGTGATTATCTTGCTCAAATAGACCTTCCTCCGATGAACCCCCATCCGATCTCGAAAGCTTTTCACTCTCACTCTCTTCACTGAATGAATCACTGAAAGAATCCCTCATTTCCCACGCAGACTCAGTCTCCTCCCTATAACAAATTATCAACATTTCACCAGTTTAACTTGAAGAAAAGGACCATCATCACAAACTTTGACTATCCAAAAGTTGTTGCACAAGAAATATGCTTATCAGTTACAAAAATTAGAACTTTTTAAGTACAAACATTGTAACATACAATATACAACAACATAGCCAATGGGGTCCGGAGAGGTTAGAGTATACACAAACCTTACCCTAACTCGTAGAGATAGAGAGGTTGTTTCCAATAGACCGTCAGCTTAAACAGCAGTAACAACAACGAAATAATACAACATATCAATGTAACATACAAAATGGTACCTTAAAATGCTTACAGATGAACTGCTGGTGAAAATTTGAATTGCTGAAAGATAAGGCACATAATATTGAACTAAAGTTTCACCAGAATCTAATCTGATTGGAACTCCAGCACCATAAGCACTCCATTCATCAAAACAATTCCAAAGATCAGACAATGTGAAGTATTCAATTTCCTCCCTTTCCTTAGGATGCCAAAGCTTATTAAGGCTTCTAATTTCACTCTGCAAATAAACAATCACATCATACAAAATTACAAATGATCTGATCATTCATTAAAAAGGGGGCCAGGGAAAAAAAAAACTAAACCTTGGCAAGGAACTGGGATGCTACTAATGGTGTTGTGCAATCCAAAAAAGACTCAAGATTTGATTGCATTGAGCCTTTCTCCATTGTTTTCAAAGGGGAAAATGAACAAAACACAAAGAGAGCAAGAGAGAAAGAGAAATGAAACTGATTGCTTCTCTCTCTTTCTAACTATATGATGAGATAAAAGGATACCCCCACAAAGGAAAACAAACACAAAACAGAGGAAAAAAGGCAAATGTAGAGAGGGGAAGAGACAATAACAGGATTTTATTACCCTTTTATTAAAACACCTTTTAGACTTTCAAAAGAAAATTTACCTAACAAGAAAACTTTAAAAAAGAAATAAAAGGAAACAGATATCTTTTCGATCTCTTTTTTCTAAAACAACCCCACAATCAAGAACACAAACAAACCAAAAATTTCAAACCCCCAAAACTCAAAAACTCAAGAACACCAAAGACCCTTCTTGAATTCAATAAAGCTACAAACTTTTCAACACAAATGTGTTAATTTTTGGAAAATGACATACCCCATAGCCAAAAAATTCCAAAAAAAACTACCCCGTGTTTCCCGCAGGAAGAGGGATTGTTGTGGGGGGGGGAGGGGGGGGGGGGGATAAGAAAGAAGAAGAATCAAGAAAACGATGAGAAAAAGTTTGGACTTTTTGAGGGAGAAGAAGTTAGTGTCACGTCAAGAAAGAGCTAAAGATGATAAATTCTCTTTTCTCTCAACGGAATTCCATGAAAAGGAATCAACTTTAAAGGATAAAAACCATTATTTGTGTTGTTTGATATGATCGATCACTAGATTTTTTGTGAGCTGATGAAGAGGCTGAGAAGGTGGATAGAGACAAAGAAGCAGAGGGAGGGAGGGAGTTGCGGGGCTATAATTAAGGCACGAGGATAGAAGATATTAATATTTTCTTTAGGTATTTTTTTTTTTTGTTTCGCTCGGTGTTTGTTGTCCGTTTTAAGGGTCTAACTAATCTGAATTCACGTTTAAAAAGTCTTATTTCAAATTCACATTTGATAAGGCCCATCTAAAGGAAAAGCGCTTCGTAGCAAAATTACTTTAACCTCTTTGAGCATTGGAATTCGGAAAGTAATATTTCTTTTACAAGTCGAATGAATAGTGAACTCCAATACCAACACCGACACAAAATGAAGTCTGGGAGAGTAGAGTTTATGCAGACTTTACTCCTATTTAGAGGTTGAGGGGTTGTTTCATATAGACCCTCAACTTATTTTTGCAGTTTTCTTGGTCCATAAAATATAGTTGGTCTAACTATCACCCTATAAAAATTGTCTTCAAATTTTAGTGGCACCTTCTAATCATACAAGACTTTAGATGTGATCCTTTACTTCATTCACCCTGCACCAATACGTGAGTGACATCCCTGTTAGTCTTCCCATTTTCTTGAGTAATAGACCCAAGTTACTTGAAATGTTTTCTCTTTGGATGACCTGTATTAAGCCTCACCTTGTTAACCTCATGTGTTTATGTCACTTAAATTGCTCCACATGAAGTCTGTCTTGGTCCTACTCAATTTGAACTTGATAGACTCCGAGGATTGTCACCAAACCTCCCGTTAATTTAGTTGAGTCTAGTCAATCGAAACCATATCCACAAATAACCTGCATTATGGAACCTCACCTTGTATTAGTCTTGTTAATCATACATTAGCGAGGCAAATAAAAATGGGCTAAGAGCAGACTCCTGGTGTAACTCCATCACTAGGAAGCAATCTGAGTCTGCTCCCACTTCCTGGTCTTGGTTGAGGGCTCCATCATACATGTCCTTGAGCGTCGTAGTGTACTCCATAGGTACATCTCTAGCCTACTAGCATCGATCTCCGTAGAACCTACCTTGAATTTTTATCGTCTGTCTTTTCTAGATTGATGAACACCATATGTAAGTTCCTCTTTCTCTTCATATATTGTTCTACAAGTTTCCTTACGAGAGGAATGACTTCTCCGTAGTAGCGTCTCGACAAGAATCTAAACTGATTTTCGAAAATAGACACATTGATCCTCATCTCCATCACTCTCTCTCAAACTTTTATGGTATGACTTAACAACTTGATAACCCTATAATTGTTGCACTTCTAAATATCACATTTGGCCTTGTATATTAATGGGATCACCTCCATTCGTTGGCCATTTTCTTCATCCTAAAAATGATTTTAAAGTACCCAATCATCCCTAGGGGTTGTTTGGTTATGGAAAAATGTCGATATAAATAACACTATATTTTTTAAATTAGTAAATCCTTGTCTCTCGTATCAAACGATCCCTAATATATTATGAAAATGAACTAATCTATTACTATCTCCGTTTTAATTTGTTTGTTTTACTTATTTTTTTAGTACTAATCTATTACTGTCTCTTTTCGTCTTTTGACAATTTTGAATTCTAACTTTCCACATAGCATATTTAAAACCTTAACAGTGAAGGACATTCGATACCTTATCCATAGTTTAGTTAGAATAACAAAATTCAAAAGTCTTTCGTTACTTTTTTAAATTTCATATCAAATCAAAATCAGATAAATTTACGAGTAATTTCTATTATATTAATTTATACAAAACTTTTAAGGATAGAATTGAAGTGGAACTACTACCGAATCTCCGCGTTGCAGGATGTGATCCCATGTGATTGGTTTGCTATGTCCCTACACCAATTATTTAATTTAATTAAAATTAATGTAAAGTTGGTGTTTGGGTGGGATTTATTTTAGAAATTTTTACTAAAAAAAATTACTTGATTGAATATTCATTAATAATTAATAATAGTAATAGAATTATTTGCAAAGTTTTCTTTTGATTGAATATAATCATTAATAATAGTAATAGAATTATTTGCAAAGTTTTCTTTTTTAGTGTAGTGAATGTAACCAATTTGCAACGTACATTAATTAATATGATGAAAAATCACTTCAAAGTTATTAAAAAAGAGTATTTGATTTTGACATATACTTACTCGTTTTAGATATTTATTATGACAAGTATTGAAGTTTTTAAAATTATATTTCAATGGATATCACCTGAAAAAGTGAAAGAAACTAATCCAGAGATTATGCTATCAAATGATTTAATCCACGAATCAAATGACCATGTAAGGAACGATTCAAGCAAGGTAGTAGAGTAATTTGTTTGGTTAATAAAATGAAATTGACCATAATATTATTGGATGTATTTAGTTGTTTTTTGGCAACTATGTACCATTATTTAATTATTTGATGGTGATTTTGTCATGGTTTAATAAATGCATGTTGTTTGAAAAATGTACACGGTAATCTTTTTTTTTTTTTTCATAATATAAATGATTAATTTAACCAGATAGAATATAATCCAAAATTTGGTCAATTTCATGGCAAGACTCTTAGGACAATGAAGTAATTATTGTGTTCATAGATGACTTTTTTCTTATTCCAAAGGACCAATGAAAGTATAATTGAGAAGTTGTTTGAGTATAATAATCTCAAAATAAAATATAGGATTATTTTGTTCTTTGTTTAACAGAAGGTATTAATTAGGTTGTCTCATGATATTATCTATCCTATCATTAATTTATATTATAGTGATGAGATAAGTTATTGTATATACATGATGAAATAACTTATATCAAGGTAGTTAATCTTATGATAACTTATTTTCAACCAAATGACAACTGCCACAGGATACATTGAAATTCTTTTTAAATTAAAGATTTCAAATTTAAACTATGAAAAATAAAATATTTCGATATAAAGTGTTTTCCATTTTAATTAACATTACGTGGAATTAATCATAGCCTTATAACGAGTATTAAACACATATTAATAAAAAAGAGCTTTTGCCTAGGAAGTTTGGCTTGTAGTAACTTTTTCACCATTATATTATTTTATTTATGCTGCCAAACAAGCTATAATCAACCATAGCTTTGTCATCTACTAAGCAATGTGAATGGAAATATGTTTTCCTTTTTAGTGTTTTTTTAACCTGATTTGTATCGTATACGATTTTATTCAGAGAAAACGATTCCTATTAAGAATTTTTTTTATACCTAAGATTTGAATATGAAATTTTTAATTAAGGAAGAAATAACTTTATCCATTATACCACGTCTGGATGAACGGAATATTTTGATTACTATAAATTGAATTACGACCATAAATATCAATTGAAAAAAGGAATAGGAAAAAGTGGTAAGCTTCTTTTAACCTACTAAATCAATTATGTAAACATTGGTACGACAGGCCACAAATTAAAGTTATAAAAGATTTTGATCCTTTCAAAACATGCGTAGGGTAAATAATTCTATCGTTCATTTTTTTTTTTTTCATGATTTCTTAAAAAATAATTATTGATATGAATATTTTATCATAATGTTCAATCTTAAAACTTAAAAAATAATTTAAGAAATAAAAAATTAATATTAAAAATTCTCTCTCTCTATATATATTTTTTTTCCTTTTTCTTTTTATATGCTAAAAAGCGATGACAAGAGTGAAAATAATTTTTTAAATAAAGTGGAACCATTTACAGTTCCTTTTAAGTCTACATGATTGAAGCACGTGGAACAAATGTTTTTTTTTAAAGCTAGAAAGATATTAATAATACCAACTAATGCATAGATTTCAAGTTCAAGTTTTGAGTATAAAAAATTTATGTTAAAGAGTGTTTTTTTTTAATGAATTTATGCGGTATGAATTCGTATTAGTCAAGTCTCACTATAAAAATCAAATATCAACATATTATAAGTTAGAAAGGAAATTCACATGATTATTTAATAACGTGTATTACACTAACACAGTATAAGGGGGAAAAAGTATTAAAGGTAAATAACAATTTTTCTTTTTGAAAATAAAAGAGCATGAAATGAAAGAATATTTGGAAGAATGTTAATATAATATGAGGAAGAAAAAATCTATGAATTATTTTCTAAACAGAGAAAGGTCAAAGTAATCATATATTCAAAAGATATATTGTGGATTATTTGTTTTGGTTTAATCCAAAAGATTAAAAACAAAAGTTTGTTTTTTTCTGAGTTTTTGAAATGTTTTGGACTCTTAGTTGAATTATTCTAAAACCATTCTTATCTTTTTATATTCCAAAGAAACAAGTTTCTAATTTTGGAATATCATTTTTGCAAAACTTAAAGAAACAAACGTGGCAATATTTGTTATTTTTGGACCCTTTGTTAGGACATCTCACAAAATTAAATTCCCTTTAATTTATGTTTTCAGGTCCATCATGACATGTGTGTTAATAAATTATTTATATTGAATTTTGATATTAAAGCTATTTTGTGTAATCATTCTTCAAAATATAACAAAAATTTTACACTATACAACTGGTTTTGGATGGTTGTTAACTATGGTAACAATAAAAAGTTTCATTTTATATAATGATTAACTAATTGTGTGTGATCGATTATTACCTTTTCTCCTTTATTTTGTATTTACTATTTTCTCCGTCTCAATTTATGTGTTTTCAAATTTCGAAATTCAAACAATTCTATCTTTGACCATAAATTTTTCATATATTTTTTAAATATTTTGAATTGTCAATTATTGTGACTTATGTTACTTTTACGTAGTTTATAAATATATATAAATTTTTATTTTTTTAAAAAATGATTTCATGCGCAAATTCCCGTCAAACTTAAATTGTTTGACTCTCAAAGAATGAAAAGTGTCACATAAATGGGACAGAGGAGTAATTATTATCTAATAATTATAAAAAAAATTTATCATACCTTTAATTTTTATCGTAGTTCTGCTCTATATCATATTCTTTTTCTTGTATGTTTATTTTCAAATTACTGATATGTGATATTGTCTAGCGATATAAGCTGATATAATAATCTATCTAAATGTTGTATTCATCAAAATATTAAAGTATGATATAACGATATAATATAATACGATAGCAATATGTAACAACCATCCAATCAGAGTGCTAGCATGTAGCTTAAATATTTTTCCAAATACATTGATACAAAATCACATCTACAATCTATATATCAAAAAATGGTTATCATTATATCTTGCCATATAAAAAGGTTCGAATTTCTAAAAGTGGGCTTCATCTTAAACCGGCCCAAAACTAATATAATGGCCCAACTCTATTTTGCGCCCAGTATATGCACCAAATGAGGCCCGGCCCAGAAAAAAACTCTTTCGTTAGTGTTAAGTGTCTATTTATAAGGTAGCAATAATGTTTGCGTCTATCCTTCCTAAATTTTAATTGTGAAATTACACTGCGTATATTATTATTGTCTATATTTAGAGTCTATCTTACTTCTGACGTCTCTTTTACGTATTCCTCGTCAAAAGTAGCTCATGCATACACAGGTGGATAACAGAGTGGTTGTTGAGGTGGTGACATTGATGACGGAGATGGTGGTGGAACTTGGAAGCATGGGCGAATAAATTCAAAACTATATGAAATGTATTGTAAATTATAACTTTTTTCATATAAAAAAATACACTTTAAACTATTGGTCAAAGTTCATATAATTTACTTCGTAAAATAAATATATTATGACAAGTATTTTAATATAGGATCACTTTAATGACCTATTTATGAGACTTACAATTTGTTTGTATGATTGTTACAAACTTTGCGTGTCGTGTTCATGCTATTGTTGTCGTTATAGTGAAAAGGGGACGTGCGTTACTAGAAGTTCATCCTCTCCTTTTTGGATAATATCTCTTCGTCAGGTTTATAACAAATTTTAAAGTGATGAACATTATCGGTATAAATTTGTATATTTCTTTGGTTCTTCTTTTCTAAGATTTTTTTGGTGATTTGAGGGTCATCTCCTTGATATTTATTTGATCTTTGAGTGTATATTCCATAAATTTACAAAAATTTCGAAATGCCTTTTTAAGGGTATATTATCTTTTATTATAGGCATGAATTAAGATTTAGAGTTGAGTACCATCCAAAAACCCTAACTATAATTGAACACGTCTGGTAAAGTTTCATAAAATTTTGATGTCTACCCCTGTCTCCCTCGCAATGTTACCAATTCTTATAAAGAGTTTAAAATTTTAATCTCAATCCAATATGAAATATTTTCATTTAACACCTCTCTCTTTCTTTACGTCTGAACTAATCTCAATTTCTTTTATTCGAAGTTTTATTATTTGGTCTAAAGTGTGATATTCAAGAATCAAAAGTAAATTCATAACCATTATATAATTAGAGACATATTAAATTAGATTTTGAACTTATAAATCACATTTTAAAAGTTAACTCAAAAAGAAAAAACCTAAGCATTATAAAATTTCTTTCTCGTCCCAATCCGACGTAAGATCATTCTCATCAACAAACAAAGATAATAATTCCATTTTATGTGTCACTATCTTCCCGACCTTCATAGGATTTTCTTATTGGTTGGTAAGTTGGTTGGGGCGAAAGGAATGCAAAAACAACTATTTGTGTCCTAGGTGTATTACATTATTTCATTTGACATTGTATGTCTTTTTTGGAATTTGACGATTTTTTGATATCAACCCTCCACATAATATGTTTATAATTACGACTATAAGTTAAAAAATATTTGATAAGTGTCACATTTTTTTTTAAAAGATCTATATTAATCTCTCGCTTAAAATTATCCTTATATATAGAAGCTTTGTAAAAGATCAAGGTAAAATAAGACTTTAATTAACCAAACAATGGAATAATATTATATTAGATCAGCATTTCTTTTTTCCTAATAGAATTAAATAAAATTATCCAATCAAATCATGGACAAATTTGATCAATTTTTGCTAATGACTTTATTCTTATCTTCAGTAAGAAGAGTTGTTGCTTAATTTATTTATTTATTTTCATAAAGAAAGCAACATCGTCTCCTACTTTTCTTTTCAAGTGTCGAGTCTATTAAGGAAATATTTTAAATAATTTTAATCTTGATTCTTTATTTATGATTCTAATATATTAATAAAAAGTTTTTTAATTAGTCTTCATTTTTTTAATTAGAAATCAGTGAATTCAGTTGCTCAAACTTTAACTAGCTAGGACGGTTATTTTATGTCCATTCAATGCCACTATCTTTTATTTTTGATATACTCACTTTTGATTTAGCGATAATTAAGAAGATATCTTTTAAAAAGAGCTGAGAGTAACAACATAATGAAATATCTCAATTTTAAATTTGAGCTTCATACTAAATTATCAAGTGCGTAAATTTTCTGTAAAAGCAATAAATGTGTTACTTTCTTTAACTATCGGTTATTTAGTTTTTCTATCTGAACAAGAATGATAATTCAAAAGAAAAAAAAGTGAATAACTATTGCTTTATGAGAAAAGATGAAATAAAATTTGACTAACCAAACATTAAAAAAAATTGTTTTTTCATCCATACCAAACACACCCCTAAATTCACATATAAATAACTAATTTTTATTTATCCAGCTATCAAACAATAGCTAATTAAGATGCTTCGACAAAAGTGTAAAAAAATAGATTCTGTGAAAAAGGACATGTGGAGCCCCATTTTTATCAGAAAGGAATACTTTAGTCGTTATCAATATTATCTGCACGTTCTTTATTAGACCCAAAATTTATTTTTATGTCACTCTAAATAACATATCACAAAAAAAATACGTTAAATAGATAAATATTTTAACAATTTAAATAATAATTACGATAAATAAATTAAAACAATAAAATAAATGGTACAAGTTGAGTTAAAATCATTAAGCAACAAATTTTACAAAATTACTAGATCATAAATTCATAATGCTTATCTTTATTTGTATCCCCGATATAAAAAATTTTAAAGTAGGAAAACATCTTTTCTCGTTTTTATTTTATTTTTCATATTGGATTAATCTCTTGCCTTATAAAATAAATTAATTAAATCTCTTGCCAAAAGAAAAATATTTGTATTTCTCATTTTTTAGTAGAAGGAAAAAATAAATTACTTAACTAAAGATATTTAATTTGAGCTTTGAAGTAGAATTTTCATTTATTTATAATACATAAGTATAGATGAATTTTAAGAATTTAAATTAGTGGAGTGAATTCTAGATTTAAAATAATAAAAAGATGCAAAGGTAAATTGTGAAAGAAAGATGAACATTGGATACGTTTTTTTTTCTTTCTTTTTCATATATCGATGTAATTGGTAGAAAGTTGTAGAATATTCTAATGTTGAAAAACATTCCAAACAAAAGCAATTCAAAATGTTCAAATTCAGAATCATTGAAAAACAGGAGATTAATATACAGAATATAGAAGGGACTAGACGATGTAATCTCAAAGATGAATTTTTCAATTAATAAAAATTAACGACATTCTAATAATAAAAATATTGATTATCAATGTAAAACTCTTTTTTTTTTTTTGAATTGAGTTTTAAGTGATATCGAAATATATTTAGATACAAGATATTAAGTTGATTAAAATCCGTATCACCTATAATTATACAATTTGTTCATTGTACTTGGTGGCCATAGGCAAAAAAAATTGTAAGTAATGTCACATTTTATAATGAGAATGAATAAATAAAATATTCTAACTTCGTATTAAGAAAAAATACAAAACATAACTTACATATAAATTTTTATTTTTAATATATTTTAAAATAATCTCATTAAAACTAGTAGCTAACATTTCTTCTCTCTTTTTTTTTTTCTATAAAAGCTCAACTATATATTACTAAAAATACTCATTATATGATCAAAAACCTAGCTTACATCAAGTTTCTCCATCTTTTCCTACCCATAGAAACAAACACAAAACAAAATAAAATTGACTTTAGCATAGAAATTTGTGCAAATATTTGTCTCCAAAATTTCTATCAAACAAGAAATTATAACTTCAAAACTTGGCCTTTCATGCACAATGTGAAAATTTTCTTTCACCAACTCCAAAATGTAGAAAAAAACAAAATGAATTTTCCAGTGCTGATGTTAAAAAGATATAAGAGTTTGGAGTAATTGGTTCAGTTTTAAAAAATAAAAATAATAATAATGTATTAAAAATATTTTAAACCTTTTCTTCATTTTGAATAATATTTGTATAGTTAATAATCTGTTTAAATTTTTACTCATTCTATTCTTTCTTATCCAAAATAAATGAATACTACCCCTTAATTACTTCCCAAAGTTTTCTTAAAACTACTAGATATACTTGGAAAATTTATTAGAGACTGATAATTCTTTTTTGTAAAATTAATTAATACATCTTTAAATTTTAAAAAATTCATTCAGTCTATTAAAAAAAAAAAGAGAATTATCAAAAACACCCTTAAATTTAACACAAATTATTAGTTTTATCCCCGAACTATGGACAACCTTAAAAACACCCATCTACTTGACTAACTAAACTTAAATACACCCCCTATACACTCTCGATATGCCGCATGACATAGCAAATGATCTCAAACTCTTGTAGAAACATGAAGTTCTTCATAAAAATCAAAGGAAGTATTGAAAATACTCCTAAACTTGACGAGAATTTAGGGATGTATTTCATTAATATTACAAGATTGGGGTTGTATTTAGCTTAAAGTAATTAAATAAAGGGATATTTTTAAAGCTATCTATAATTCGAGATGAAATTAATAATTTACGTTAACAAATGGATCAACTAGATATGTATGTCACTCACTTGTGTCTATTTGTTCCTTCTGTTTATTTCTTAAATGAGAGAAGAAGAAGAAAAATTTCAGTGCCTTTCTGCAACTTTCCAAGATTAGCATTTTTTACTCTGTTTTTTTTCCACCAATTATAAAGGTAAACTTTTTTTTCTCTTGAATTTATAATTAATCTCAGTTTAATTGAGTTCTTAATCATTACTTACCTTTCATGTAAAACTTCATTTTCTTGTCTTTAATCCTCTTTGCTTTTGTTTAATTCAGTGGAAAAGCCTCTGTTTTTTTAATCTTTTGTGTGAAAATCATGCTGCTTTTCCCATTTTTATTTTCATCATTTGCTTATAGTTCACTGAATCTTTGGTGGGGTTTTTTCTTTTTTTCATTTTTTGTACTTTTTTCTTTCTGAATTATCAAAAGTTTTAATTTTTTTCGTCAAGAATTTAGCTTTTGGTTCTTATATGTTGTTTTTTAGATACCCTTTTGTTATTTGTGGGTGATTGAGTCTTTTTCTTGCATTTTTATGCTTGAGGAAAACACTGACATTGATGTTTTGTTTTATTTGGTATTTTGCAGTTTTGGGAACTTTTTGTGTTGGCTATGCAGAATTGTTTTCCAAAGAAAGATTGAATTGCATTGAAGAAAAAAGATTGTATTTTTGGGGCAATGGATGGGAAGAGATTTGTTGTATGCTGTTTGAATTTGGAGATTTTGGTGTGGATTCTTTTAGCTTTTGCTGTACAGCTTTCAGATGAAGCTAACCCTGGAGATGGTAAGGAACGACAGTCGCCAAGTCTTAGTAGGCGTTTGGACATGAATTGAGTGATATATGGGCAAAAAGATTAGTATTTGATGTTCAGTTGCAAAATAGTATTTAGAAACTGAAGTTGTGTTTTGACATGCATTTTAGTTTTTTAAAAAAGTTGTAAAACAATGTTTTGAGAAGAGGGAAAACAAATTCATGTCCAAACGGGTAAGTAATTTCCAGTGTAAATGTTCATAAGGGAATTCCAAGTTCATGTTTTGTGCAATGCTGATTATGTGAGAATATGTAATTATCTAAGCTAGTTGTTGATTTGAGCTCAAAAGTGACTGCATTTGCTTATTGTCCTTATAAATTTGAACTAGTAGGTAGTCTTCTTGCTTCTTATAAAGTTTGTACCTTTTGTTTAAAAAAAATTGGGGATAGGGTAAATGGTCGAGAGATTACAAGGTGGAGAATCGAACTCTCATCAATAAGGTGAAAGTTCTACCAGCTCAGCTACTAAGATTTCCCTATAATGTTTGTACCTTCACTTGCATTGTCCTGACATTTTATTGGGTTTGCAAGTTGAGGACTAACAGCTTTTGCGCCTATTCTGGTTGATTGCCTCTCAGGGAAGTTCATAGTTAGCCTTTGTTAATTGATTGGGTTCTAAATTTCCACATGGTTTGTTTCTGTAATTGATTGGATTCTAAATATCTATATGGTTTCATGGATCAATTTCGGCACTTTCTTCTTTATGTTTGGAATTTCTTAACAATTCTCCTTTTGTATTGGTCAAGTTGCTGCAATTAATAACTTATATGCTTCTCTGGGATCGCCATCCCTTCCGGGCTGGGATGCTGTTGGTGGAGACCCATGTAATGGACTTTGGCAAGGGGTCGAATGCGACAATGGAAACATACTGACAATGTAAGGACTTACCATTTACTACATTGCGTAGATTTTTGTGGAACTGAAATGCTAATCTTACTTATCATGTTGTAGTCGACTCAATGCTGCTAACTTGGGAGGTGAACTTGGGGATAACTTAGGCTCATTTTCTTCTCTCAAAATAATGTAAGCTTCTCACATATCTCCTAGCTTAAAAGTTTGCTTGTTCGTATGCATGTGTTTTTCATAGACATAATACGTGAACACACTCAAACTTGGCCTCAGTTCGCAAGTAAACACTCCAACTTAGAGAGTGGACATCTAGACACCTCAACTGGAAACTAAACACTTCAACTGGTCCCCACTGCATCTCGTGGTTTGGAGGTGTTTAGATGATCATTTTGTAAGTCGGAGGGTTGAACTGACTCAGAGGAGACGAGTTGAGGTGTCTGGTGCATACTCAAAGTTGGAGTACTTACTTGCCAGTTGAGGCCACTGTTATGATATGTGAATACTAATTGTGGTCATCTCCTGTGGCAGAGATCTGAGCAACAACCATATTGGCGGAAGCATTCCGTCTAATCTGCCAGTTACCTTGCGGAATATGTAAGTTCTACCATTTGACTTATGAAGGATCCCCAGAAACACGGGAAAAAGAAAGAAAAGAAAGAGGACATATTGATAAACCTAGCTTTAATTATTGAGTAAAACAATTGATATTCTTTACCTTGGACAGTTTTCTTTCAGCTAACGCATTCACTGGAAGTATCCCTACTTCTTTGTCTTCCCTGAGTCAACTTTCAGCTATGTAAGTATCATTTATAGTGTAGATTAAAAGTTGCTTTCTTCATGAAGAATCAAACTCAGGTATTTCGCTGTGTGTCAGGTCTCTGAATGGCAACCATTTGACTGGAGAAATTCCTGATTCCTTTCAAGGCCTTACCGCTTTGGTCAATCTGTATGAAAGCAAACAAAAGCATTTACATACTTCCATTTAGTTTTTTTCATATGAATAACTGGTTTGGGTGTTTATCTTTCAACAGTGATTTGTCAAGTAACAATTTAAGTGGATCATTGCCACCATCTGTAGGAAATTTGTCTTCATTGACCACTCTGTGAGTAACAGTTTGTTTGTAACTTTATAGTTTGATCAATATGATAAAACTAACTTCTTGATTTCCAGATATTTGCAGAATAATCAGCTTTCTGGAACTCTTGATGTTTTGCAGGATCTTCCCCTTGCAAATTTGTACTCTTCCAAACTAGATTTTACTCGAATATAATTCAGTTCACTAGAATGATAGAATCTTACTAACATCTCTCCACCCTCCCTGTGTCCTTTCTAGGAATGTGGAAAACAACTTGTTTTCTGGGCCCATACCTCAAAAGTTGTTCTCTATTCCCAATTTCAAGTAAGTACATTCATTTTATGCTTTCATATACCTGTTTCATTTTTGTTTATGTTGAGTCAACATCTTGTATCTTAAAATGTAATCTTGGTCACATTTGATATCACTGTATCCCTCGTCGTTTGTTGGAGATATCATTTGACATGTAACATATCCCACAAAAAAGATATATAATCATAGAAGACAATAGGCATGTATGTCGAAACCGCGGAAACAAATATCTTATCAAGTTCAATTTTACTTAATACTGCTCTTTATTTTCCAATAATGCCTCACTTTTGTACTATCTACCAGTGGTTATAACCAAACATATAACTTTTCTAGCTCCCAATACCCCCCTTTAAAGCTTGAGAACTTGTATCGTCTGTGCTATGCTTCATACACACAAGTAAACCTTTCAGAAACTTCTTGTTTTCAAGTTCCTGAAATCTTACTTAGTAAAAAATGGATGTACTTGTATGCTATGTTGCTCGGACTCGTATTGGATCCTCCCAAAGTAATCCGACACTGGTGCAACAATATATTTGGAAAGTCCGAGCAACATAGCTTGTATGCTGCAAGGTCATTTTGTACACCAAAAATATAGGCTTAATGTCTGACATGGATATGAATCCTAAACTTGCCCTTAGCATAAATGAAAGCTCAATGAGTAAAAGTAAGAATAAAACGAATAAGAAATTGACCTGAAAAAAGAAAAAAAGAATCCTGACAAGCTTGTCATTTAAATACATGAATTCTATCATATGGCCAGTCCCTCAAAACTTGGAAGTAAACAACTCATATAGACACAATAAATAGACTGCAGATATAGGTATAGATTTACAAACCGTAGTACAGTATGCATATGAAAACATACAAATAGTTAAGTTATGATATTCATGACCTGTAAAATAGACAAAATTGCAAGTTATTTAGTTTAGCAAGCTGGTTCCTGGTCTAAACTTGATCATAATTTAAGTTCACATTCCATAGTGGCTATACTCTAGTTAGGTCACCCACCTTAATCATATATCGAGCCGTTAACTTTCAGGAGGCAAAAATAACATGGAAGTCAGGCAGTCTTATTTATTAAGCTGACTTAAATGGTACAAGTTGGTAGATATATTTGATATATGCAAAGATCAATGTATCAGTTGTTGGATCATTTTGTTACCATCTGATACATGCCTTGTCGATTATGATCAGTGATGGTTTGTACTGTCTTAGTTACCGGTTTTGTTTTTCGTGCAGAAAAGATGGAAATCTTTTCAACAGTAGTACTGCTCCTTTACCTCCACCCACATCATCAACAGCACCTCCCATTTCTGGGTCTCCAACTTCAGCACAGACGCCATCTTCTCAAAGCAAACCTAAAACACAGGCCGATGGACCATCAGCATCTGCAGAATCAAGTTCAACAGGAAAAAAAAAGTCTTTATCTGTTAAAAGGGTGGTCTGGATATCAATTGCAGCAGTTTTGTCATTTATCATATTGGTTTTAGCAATCCTTCTCTGTCTGCCAAAGTGCCTCAGGAAATGGCACGAGACTCAAAGAACCCCCAAACACCATGAAATAGCCCCTTATATGGGTGCTAGAGAGAATCTTGGAGATAGTGGTTCATTAGTCCAACCTGGCCATGATATAGAAAAAGGTGCTTCAAAATACTCAATATCTATATTATTTTATGATATCTTTTATCACTGTTTCCTAAAGTTCAACTTTTTTCCCTTAGGCTTCGTTTGGTAGGATGTATTAGAGAAATTAATACATGTATTAGTGATTGTATTATTTAATCCTTTGTTTGCTAGGATTTTCAGCATATGTATAACTAATATTATTCAATATTATAGGGTGTATAACTTATACCTAACAAACCATGGTATTAGTAATACAATGGTTATTAATACATGGATAAGTATGGTTAAAGACAGAACTGTCCTTAATATATCAAACTAAACCGTGGATAAGAAACTATATCTAGCATAACTAACCCCAACATAATTAATCCCAACATTACCAATCTCGGCACTACTAATACACCCTATTTCAATACTATTATACATTCTACCAAACGACCCCTTAGTTACTTGAAAAAAAAAGATATTGGGTCTGTTGTGTTGATGCACTTGAGCCAAGGGTCTTTTGGAAATAGTCTCTCTACCACCACGAGGTAATGGTAAGGTCTGCATACATTCTACCCTCCCCAGAACCTACTTAGTGGGATTTCACTGGGTATGTTGTTGTATTGGATGTCTGTTGTGCAGCATTTAGAACTGAAAAGTTAATGAATCTCAAAGTTTAACCTTCTACTCTTTAGTCTTTAGTGATAAGTGGTTTTCTTATGTGTTAAACAGCTCCCCTAGTTGTGACGACAAAAGAAAAGCAACCAAGAAGACCGGCTCCCATTCCAAAGCCACAAGATGAGCAGCAGGTAAATGTGCAAACCATGAGTGCTGTGCCAAAGAAGGATGATAGTGAGATAAACCTTGGCAGATTGGATATTGATTTGACGCCACCACCTCCGCCTCCTCCTCCTCCGCCTCTGCCTCCGCCTACTCTTCCACAAGAGAGAGTTATTGTCGAGCCGATTGCGCCTGCTGAAGATACAGCAACGAGGCTTCCAACCAGGCCACTTCCACTAACTTCTGTGAAATCTTACACAATTGCATCACTTCAGCAATACACTAATAGCTTCTCTCAAGATAATCTGTTGGGATCAGGAATGCTGGGTAGTGTATACAGGGTGGAGCTTCCTAATGGAAAGGTATAACTTTCAATCGGCATGAATATATTATGATGTACCAATTTATTAACCGTGGTTTCCTACTTCCACTAGATTGCGAGAGTCTTGACTTACCGCTTTTTCTCTCCTTACTTTTATTTCTCCATCATGTTTGGTATTCTGGAATGCTAAATTATCAGCAAGTAGCATCAAAATTGCCTCTTTATCTCTAGTATAAATTGTTACATTGCTTAGATTTATCAAGAATGGTTGTGATACAAGCACAATTATATGCAAAAAGGCTGTTTGTAATGGAAAATTCACCTTCATATATCCTTAATTAGAGCACTCCTTAGCAAATCTATTAAATGAGTTCTACCTATTGTATCTGATATAATGATTCTTGAATTACTTTAGCTAGTTGAGACCTGCTTAAGGACAAAAGTTGTAATTGCAATATTTTTCCTCTAGGTTTCTTCTAGTTCTTTTCTTTTCCTCCTTGTTCCAAATTAATCTTCAACTAGTATTTTTTTTTTCCAGTAACCAACATCATCGACGATATCTTGTCCTAGAAGTGTATTACAAATTTGTTAAAATGAAAAACAGCCTTCTAGCTATATGATATTACTATTTTTCTGCCTTGACTTTTGTCTCACTTTATAAGAGGAACCGCCAGATACTGCTGCGTCTTTTTTCTGGTCATGATTTTAACTATTAAAGTAAGTATATGCATGCTGTTTCATTTATATAAATTCCTTGGGGATGTATATGCATTTCTCTGGCATGTAAATCTTACCGCTCTTCCTTCTCTTGCACTATGCACCACATCATTCAAGTGGTTGCAACATTTCACTTCTGACACATGCTCCTTTTGGATGCTTCTGCAGTTGCTTGCTGTCAAAAAACTGGACAAAAGAGTTTGTGATCAACAAAAGGATGATGAGTTTCTTGACCTAGTAAACAATATTGACAGAATTCGTCATGCTAATGTTGTTGAGCTGATGGGCTATTGTGCAGAGCATGGTCAAAGGCTTCTGGTCTATGAGTATTGCTGTAACGGGACACTACAAGATGCACTGCATTTCGACGATGAATTCAAGAGACAACTTTCATGGAATACTCGCATGAGGATGGCTCTTGGAGCTGCAAGAGCTTTAGAGTATGTCAAATAACATTACATACATTTAATTATGCACATCATGTTTGTACACGCTCGCGTTCATGCGTGTGTGTATTAGTGTTTTGGGACCTATAATAAGTGTTTCTGCACATACCATATGATAAATCAGTGCTATTAAACACTAAACAATAAAATGGTTCTGATATAGTGGCAAATTCAATAACAAGCTCATTTTAGTCCTAACTTTCTTGTGTTGTGTATATTACATGATAGAAAGCCACACAAACGACTTGGAATGGTCTTAACTATATGTAAAATGTTAGATGTAGCTGTCTTTTGCTTCCTCTCCTTTCTTTGCTTCTGAATGTTCAAGAAAAAGATGAAGAAAATTAAATTAATTGGTTTGCCACGCTATGCTGTAAAAGGGAAGCCCTATGCACAAAACATCCCGCATTAGCAGTCCGGGGAAGGGCCATACCCCAAGGGTTGTGATGTAGACAGCCTACCCTAATGCAAGCATTAGTGGCTGCTTGCAAGGTTCGAAACCATGACCTATAGGTCACACAGAGACAACTTCACCGTTCCTAAGCAGTCTGATTCTCATTTCAAGATTTGCATGAAAAAGTGAGGTAGACTGCTAGAGCATGTTTTTAATTAATAATCATTCTTGTTTGATGCAATGCAGGTATCTCCATGAAGTCTGCGAGCCACCTATTATTCATAGAAACTTCAAGTCTGCCAATCTTCTGCTTGATGAGGAGTTGGCCGTACATGTTTCAGATTGTGGTTTGGCTCCACTTATATCATCTGGTGCTGTGAGTCAGGTAACTTGTGACCCTAATGTTATGGAGTAGAAAGAATTGAAATGCTTCCTTGGATTATTAGTTTCCTCTATGAGCTGCAAGTGGAAAGAAAAATGGATTCCTAGTGTTTGATAGAAGTGGACATGGGAGCTGAATAAATAATTTAAAAAAGGAACAGTAGTGATGGTCAAAGTGTTTTCAACAAGATGTTGGAATAAGGAGCAGTAATAATGAATTCCTGTAAATGTGTAAAGTATATTCTTTGGGAAATGGTTGGTTCTCACCCTGTAGGATAGGGTGAAGGTGTTGTCAAAGGCGCGCTTAAAGCACGCTTGAGCTCTGAAGCGAGGCTCAAAATGTGTTGAGCATTTCACATCGCTTAATGTGAGATTAGGGGTCTATAGGAAACAACCTTTCTACATCTGAGGTAGGGGTAAGGTTTGCGTACACTCTACCCTTCCCAGACTCCACTGGGTATGTTGTTGTAAGTAAAGACAAATGGTGAAGGTGCTCTTCTCATGATGTGTTTTATATGAACAGAAAATTGCTCTAGGATGCATGTGGATCATCTATCTTGCTGTTATTTGTTGTTCTTTTGATAAAGTAGTCTTGCTTAGTCTTGGGTTTGATTACTGTTACGTTCAATCTAAGGTATGTTAAAAACTATATCAAGTTGACATTACACTGATTTTTCAGTTGTCGGGACAACTTCTCACAACATATGGCTACGGTGCTCCCGAATTTGAGTCAGGGATTTACACTTCCCAAAGTGATGTTTACAGTTTTGGTGTGGTGATGCTGGAACTAATAACAGGCAGAATGTCATATGACCGGTAAAAAAGCCTTCTGCATCTTTTTGAGCTAATATAGTTGTGCCTCATTTCTCAGTTAACACACCTGCATATCATGTTCAGGACACGGAGTCGAGGAGAGCAGTTCTTGGTCAGGTGGGCAATCCCTCAGCTACATGATATTGATCTCTTGACAAGGATGGTTGATCCTGCTCTCGATGGAAAATACCCCATTAAATCACTATCACACTTTGCTGACATAATTTCCCGCTGTGTTCAGGTGAGTTATTCTGTTGTTCCTTCATGTGAAACACATAAATGCTTACTAATATGCATTGTCTAATCGCTGAGTGTACCGAATAGTCTTAGATTGTTCGTCATCTCAATCAGTTGGAAGGATATTTCTAGGATCTAGTTGTGGAATAGGTTTGCCTTCAAATGTCACTTAACTTTTAAACTCTTATACAGCATGAGCGAGAATTCAGGCCACCAATGTCTGAAGTTGTTCAGGACCTCATACAAATGATAAGAAGAGAATCTCACAAAAGATCTGATGGTGAATGATTTGAGTTAGACGCGCATACTGGGAATTCAGCCGGTGAGAAACTAAGATTATTTCTTCTTCGAAGGAGCTGAGATACTCGGAAAAAGAAAGGCGGTTTGCAGGCCAAGCACCGTGCTAAAGACAACTTCAAACTGAAGCAAAATGCACCTCAAAGAAGTGCGATTCATGAAAATACCAACACATGCAGGCGACTTAATGACCTGTAAAAACAGCTTGCTCATCTGATTCTTGTCAAGCTGCATCATTTTAATGTTCATTTAGGCTTACATGTGAGCACCAATGCATATAATTCATTGATCTTGACAAAATGGTATATTTTCTTGAAGTTGTATATCTTTACTTGCTGCAACATGTACAAACTTCATTTGGTTCTACAATGATACCTTCATTCTTTCTCATGTACTTGTTGCACATGCCAAAGTTATTTACTACTAGTCATTACCTAAGGAGTTGGAGACCTACAACCACTCAACCATGTAACAATATGTAAATTAGATAGAAGATACAAGTTCAATATAGGTAAAAAAGACCTTTCCATCTACCTAATCTTTGTTGAAGAGTTAGCAAAAGGATGCACACACTCACAAGAATGATCTCAACTTTTTGGCACTAAAATTATGACTCAATCCCTCATGTGTTTGGAATAAAACCAATCAACTAAAATTGTGAGTTTGCGACGCTGAGGGAGGGTGAGTTAAGCAGGACTATCATGTTTTTACCTTAGTAAGCTTTTAAAGATGAGGTGCACATGACATTTAACGTGAATCCGAATCCATATCAATACAAAGGAGAAAGTTCTCATAATATGTGCGACTCAATATGACATAGTTCGAAAGATGTACGAATCTAAGTCCAAAGTATACAATACGTTAATATATCATTGAAAAGAACATTATTTTCATTCTATTTGTTTTGAGGCTCGAATAGTTTATATTCATGCCAAAAATCTCACTAAGGGGTAAATCGCTCCCTATAAATACCAAAAACGAAAAAGAATAAAAGTATACTTATCACTATCGCAATTTTCGATGACATTGAACTTTGTAGTAAAAAATAATTGCAAGAACCCATCTTCCCCACCAACCCTCAACACTAAAAATAAAACTCAAAACCTATATAAACCCCAAGATTTCTCTCTGTTATCTTCCCGGGAATGACATTTTTCAGTTTTTCTTTGACATGAATTTCCCCAAATCTCTTCTGGGAAAGTAGTAGAATATGTCGACATGCTTTCAGATAAAGGAATTATAAATATAGTAAATAAATACATCTGAAAAAGTGAAAGAAATCTACACCATCACGTTTATTCATACTTTCCTAATCTAAACCCCTATACGTATTTCTTCAATTTCAAGATCTGTTTGCATTTGTATTTTTCTCATGGCTGGACGTTATTACAATGACAATCCGTTTGATGAAGGACAGGAAGATAACGCCTTTTCGGTAAATTCGATTAAATCTCTTTCAGGGGATTTTTGTATATGTAATTTGGATGAATTTTTGTGGGTTTTGAATTCTGGGTTTAAAAAAAATGTGTTTTTTTTTTTTGTGTTGGAAACAATGTATTTGTCCATGGAAAAAATTGGGGTTGATTTAAGCTTGTTTGTTTGGTCTAATTTCCTGATCTGTGAATTGCATTTTGGGTTTTGATTTAGAGTCATTTAGCTGGAGAATATACTGAAAAATTCTGAGGGTTTTTTGTTCTTTAGGACTAGCTAATTTAATTTCGTTGAACTGGATTTATTGCAATTCATATAGTAGAATTGAGCTGTGAGTAAAGAATATTGCATTACGGGTTCGTTTACTGACTAGAAAGCTGGTTGCAATCGGATTATTTTGTCATGTTTAAGTGTATGGAATGATTTTTCTGGAGGTTTAGAGAGAATTTGTATGTTGTTGAACAACAATACCCATCTTTGTTTGGGTTCCTGGTCCATGCTCCAGCTGGGACTGGGCGTGAAAGGGGTGTTAGAGTTCTACATTGTTGGGGAATGGACGGGTGATCTGCTTATATGGACTTGAGTAATCCTCACCTCATGAGTTACCAACGGGGGTTGAGTTAGGCGCATGTGCCATATCTTTGTGAGTATTGGTAATTAAAGAGGGGAGGATCATCATAATTCTGTTGGGTTGGTTCTTCTTATTATTTGAATGCTAAAGTCATTAGTGTGCTATAGTCTCAAAAAGCTCATCTTTCTTGTAAAAGTTTTCTAAAATTTGTTATGTTTCATTTCTATAACCTACATGATTAGTTCTGTGCATTCTACATAAGTTTCTTCATAAAATAATCTCCTTATTTTTTTTTTCTCTAAGGACCAAGGGACTCAAGGAAAGGGTCAGTCAAATTATGGTAGCGGTCCATTTTATATGATGGTAAGCTTATTACTTTCCTCGAGGTTTGATTTCTCAGTTTGGAACTCTGAGTTGCTCAGAACTAATGGTCTCTTTATCCCTCTTTATATGAAGGTATTGATGGTGTGCAGAGTTTAAGATTTTAATTTGACTTATATATATATTTAGTACAACAGAGTATACTTAGTGTAATCCACAAGTGGGATATGGGGAGGGCAGGATGTATGGAGACCTTACCCATACTTTTGTGTGTGTACTAAATATATTATATTTAATGGTATTTGAAAATATCAGGATGAGGGTTATTGGTTAAAAAATAGTTAGACATAGTTTAATGTATATGAATATTTGAAAGTTGTGAAAGATGTATAGGAGTGAAATATAGTCAAGCATTTTTGGACATCCCAGATTGCAGAAAGGAAAGAATGTCAAAGAAAGTTTAGAAGGAGGTAGTACAACCTGCTAATCTGAGAACTGTAAATGAGTAAAGATCCTGAAAAGACATGGATCCTGCTCGAAAAGGCAAAGGCTAAGGGTTTTGTTTTGTGAGAGGACTCCCATTACCTAGAAAGAAACAATGGATTTCTAAACATATCAGGCATTCTTTGTAATGCATACACAAGATGCTAATTCATTTTTCAGCTGCAACTGGTGAATGGTTTACAAAATGAGGGAGTTAGAATTTGTCTTTTATGTTGTCCTGTTACAAATTTTAAACCACCTACCCTTTCTCCTATTCTTCTACGGTGTATTGCCTGTCTAACCTTTCTCCTATGGTATTCTGTAGCTAATTCTGAGACCTTGGTGTTTGCCCGTTGTATAAGTCAAAACATCAAGATATCTACCCACACTACCTCAGGATAACGGCTGTGTTTTCTTCCTCCTCCTTGTCCTTTTCTCATGACCGAATTTAGGGACTGCTGTGAGCTTCTGGTTTATGATCTACTTTAATTTGAACTTTAATATAAACGTAACAGAAATACTTTATCATGTTAAAGCTGAACTTGAGTTTTTCTTTTCCTTTTCTTTTCTACATACTAATGTGAGGGCTTGATCTTAATTCCTGAATTTGGTAGAATATCGATTTGCATGTCTCTGTTCTCATACCAATTAATGATTGTGTATTATCTTGCTTATGCACTATTTTATTCTCTAAATCTTCAGAATCCTGCAAGTGTTCCTCCTGCTACAAACTCAAGGCTTTCACCTCTTCCTCATGAACCTGCTGATTATGATCATGGTGCAACAGTTGATATCCCTCTTGATAATCCGAAGGTGAAACAGAATAGTCAACTTTAACTTTTGTACATTTTTTGACCACATTACTGGTGTGTTCGCCGAGGGATAGGGTTGAATAACACTGCTCTCATATAACAATTCAGGATCTGAAGAATAAAGAGAAAGGACTCCAAGCTAAAGAAGCTGAACTAAAAAAATTAGAACAGGTAAGCTTGTGTTACATCCTATTGTGGCTGCTGGTACTTATCATGCTTTTGCTTTTCTTACATATTAGAAACAACTTAAGTTCACTGTTTGTGTCAACGATCTTTTGTCAATTCAGAGGTTCATCAAGTATGAATATCATGTGATTGTTGTGTCTAGCTCTGGAAGCTATTATACCTCATTTGCTTTTGTGTTAGTAGGGAGACAGTTTGTCATTTTGTGTTTGCTACATTCCTCAAGTTAGTGTTTAAAACAATCTATGGCATAGACTATATTTCTCTTTGTGCATTTTATATTTTGTTAATTGGCTGTTTTATTGGTTTCATTTAGGATCTGAAAAGGAGGGAAGATGCTATAGCAAGAGGTAGTTCTCCGGTGTAACGTATACATTTTTGTAAATATGAACTAAATTAAGCCATTTGATTGATTCTTCCCCACATGTGAGCTGATTTTTTTTGGTTATACACTACAGCTGGAGTTGTCATAGAGGAAAAGAATTGGCCACCTTTCTTCCCCATTATTCATCATGATATTGCAAATGAAATTCCAATCCATCTACAGAAGTTGCAGTATGTTGCATTTTTTACATGGTTGGGTATGTCTGTCGATCTAACTCCCTTTAATGTCTTCTGCATAGCCCCCTAGTGAATGGATACTTGTAAGGCTTCTCAGTTGACTATGCTAGCAAATATTCTACAACCTTTTAGTTAACCTATCTACTGGAGGTCAAGATGCATAGTGATAATTCTTTCTGCTTATAGTTGGTAGGCTTTATTCTAAACAAAATTTGTACTACTGTTTTCCAGCTATCAGGAGTATTGATGCATTTGCATTTGAGGTATCTAAATCACAAACCCATTTTTCAGGCAACAAACTTGTCGTGCAAATGATTTAAATGACACTCAAATGTGGATCTAGAATATACAAAAACTTGCTCTTTTGATAACTTTGGTATTTGGAATAGGTTTGTAAGTCACGTTAATGGTAGTGATGTTTTAAGAAAAATTGCATCTCAAAGCTGCCACTCCAACTAAAGATAAAAGAGCACAGGAGAGACATTGCTAAATAGTTTATTAGAATGACTTAGGACAAGGTATAGGCTTATCAAAATTCCTTTTTAATAGCTCTAATTGGTCTCGCTTGTTAATGCACTTATCGATTTACTTTGCACATGGTGAATTGCAGGTTTGGCAGCCTGTCTTCTATGGAACCTTATAGCAGTTACCTCAGCTTGGATCAAAGGAGAAGGTTGCTGCTGAACTAGATTCAAACACTTTTTTATCTGCAAATGAAAACTAACCAGCCAGATTTCTTTTTGTCATTGTAGGTATAACTATCTGGCTTCTTGCTATTATCTACTTAATATCTGGCGTCCCAGGAGCCTATGTGCTGTGGTATCGTCCTTTGTATCGTGCAATGAGGTACTATTTGTGTTCCCTCATTGTGGTAAATAATTTTCACATTACCTTTCTTGTATTTATTTGATAATGCTCTTCTACCTCACCAAATGTTTATGTCATTATGTCCATTTCGTCTGCAGGACGGATAGTGCACTGAAGTTTGGATGGTTCTTCTTATGTTATCTCGTAAATGTTACATCACCCTTTTCAGTTTTTCCTCTTCTATTACAGTTGATTATTGAGAACAGTACTGATTGTTTATATTCATGTTGTAGTTTCACATTGGATTCTGCATCATTGCTACTGTGGCACCTCCTATCTTCTTCAAAGGAAAATCTTTAGCGTAAGTTGTTTTGCCATATTTGAAGAAGCAATTTGTGCTGGTACAATGAGATTCTAGAATACGAAATCCTTTTGCATTACCCTCATAAAACCATGCTCGGCTGAATCTCACTCTTTGACTTATATGTATACGTTTTTAACTATGTATGTATGCTAAAATATAACGACCTTTTCGTATTCCCTTGTTTAACAGTGGTATCTTGCCTGCAATTGATCTGTTAGGCTGGAATGGTTTGGTTGGGGTAAGCTTCAAGTTCTTGACTTAACGAGTATTTTTAGACGTTTCATTGACTTAACAAGTAAGTCGTTTTTACTTGCAGGTATTCTACTTCATAGGATTTGCATTCTTCTGTCTTGAATCACTGACCAGCATATGGGTTATTCAGGTTGAAGCATTTGTCCTTGCTTTCTCATTGCTTTTACTGTCTTCTCTTACCTGAACATCTTTTCACGCGCTGTGCGATCTGCAGCAAGTGTACATGTATTTCCGAGGAAGTGGCAAAGCCGCGGAGATGAAGAAAGAGGCCGCAAGATCGACAATGATGGCAGCACTATGACAACACAAGAGCAAAGGCAGGCAGCATTTGAGCTTTCAAGCTGTTGAGTTCTTTGATTGCTTTCTTCTCACACCATATATCATATAAAATCTAAGGTTGGATTACCATGTATCATATCATATATATTATTACAAGTGGGAAGCTCTAAAGTGAAAGGTTGAATTACCGTTTTGCCCCTCTACTAAATTAATCATCATATCATATATCATCATATATTATTATAAGTGGGAAGTTCTAAAGTGAAAAGTTGAATTACCATTTTGCCCCTCTACTAAATTAATCATATATTATTATAAGTGGAAAGCTCTAAAGTGAAAAGTTAAATTACCATTTTGCCCCCTCTACTAAATTAAAATTTGATTAAATATAAACATTTTAATTACATAATGGTAGAATTTGAAGTTCTTAAGCCCTTTAATAATTAAATTATCATCTTCTTGATAAATGAGTTCATTGATATTACTTTTAATGGTAATCATAAATCTCATAATGGAAGAATTTGAAAAGTTATGATATGGAAAATCATTCATCACTTTAATGTAGAAATCAATTTCAGAATTAAAATTTGAATTTTAAGGGTCATTTCCTAATGCTATTAATATTTTAATTACATAATGGTAGAATTTGAAGTTCTAAGCCCTTTAATAATTAAATTATCATTTTCTTGATAAATGAGTACATTGTTATTGGTTTTAATCGTAATCATAAATCTCATAATGGAAGAATTTGAAAAGTTATGATATGGAAAGTCATTCATCACTTTAATGTAGAAATCAATTTCAGAATTAAAATTTGAATTTAAATGGTCATTTTCTAATGCTATTTAAGAACCAACTTACAAAGATGAAAGCTCACAATATGAAATCGAATTAACGAAATTGCACAATTCAACATGAGAGGATAAGAGAGTTAGAAGTTGCAAGTGAGGATAACCAAAAAAATGCTGAAAATTGGTAATCAAGAAGAAAAAATAGCAGCGGAAAAAAAGAGAGTAAATTTAATACATGTGTAGTATTAAACAGTGAACAATTTTATGTTGATATGTTGTCTATAACAATAACAAAAAAAAAAAATTCAGAGCATGAGGACTTTCTTTGCAATATCCTCAACTTTTCGTTTTTGCTTTCTTTCTCCATTATAGAATTTTTCTTCCATGAAGCATTCATAATTGTATGGGTGTTGGACTTGAAGTATAGATATTAATTTAAGGTATATGTAGAAATTTTCTAATTGTTCATTTAAATGAGAAACATTAGTCATTTTTGTTAATTCATCTTTGCACATACTAATATATCATATGTTTGGATCTAATAACTTAAAAATGTAGCTCATTATTTTAATTACCAAACTAAATTTTGCAGGTTCATCAAATGTCTAATCATTTGACATACAACAAAGAAGTTATTTGAATACATTGATTGTTCATCTATTATAAATTATATAGTATTTTTTTAAAAGCTTGCGATGCTGATTAAAATGTGGTTTGACAGTAATTCATACCTTTCACAGGACTCATGTGCAAAGCACATTTAGTCTTTACTAAAAGTGGGAAGCTTCAAAAATGAAAAGTTGGATTACCATTTTACCCATAGACTAAATTAAACATCTAATTAATTAAATAATATTATTTCAATTATTTTTTGAATTGTAAGTTATTTATTAGAAAGGGATTGTAGAAGAACAAGAGTCAATTAGGATTTCTAGAATTTTAAATAAGTACATGAATCAAGGTTTTCTCATTTTTTTCTAATTAATTAAATAATATTATTTTTATTATTTTTTGACTTGTAAGTTATTTATTAAAAAAGGAATGTGAAGAACAAGAGTCAATTAGGATTTCAAGAATTTTAAATTAGTACATGAATCAAGGTTTTCCCTCTTTTAATCTTAAATTAAAGAATATGAAGAGTTGTAGCTAAATCAATATATACCACTACCAAAGACAAATTTGTCATCTTTGTTACACTTTAATTCTTTAGTTATTTCCTTCTAATTAAGTTTCCTTAGTTATAATTTTGAATTACTTAATTGCATTCTACTTAATAAGAAGGAGAATTTCATCTTCTACTAATTAATGCTAAAACATTTTATCTTCCTGAAATGTATAACTATTAATTTAAATTCAATATTTTTACTCTATTCTATAAGACAAGAGAGATATTTTAAGGAAGTTAATCATAAGGTTATAGTGTGCCTCTATGTTTGTTTTTGCTACTTTATTTTGTCGTTTAAAATAAATATAAAATTTATATATCGAAATTATAATAAGGGGATGACTAAGTACAAAAGAGTTTCTTCTTATGAGTTGACTATCCACTATAACCATTTATCATTTTACTTTTCATATTTTTGTTGCAACTCAAACACAATTTAAAAGAAATTATGTGATTTTTAATAATTTATATTCATCGTTATGGAGTACATGCGCAACACACGTGCCCAAAGTAGGAAGCTTTAAAATGCTACACTAAATCATAATATTATAAATTATTTAATTAATCATTAAATAATAAAACATGTATCATATTACAAGTGGAAAGACCTTAAATGAAAAGTTGCATTATAATCAATCATAATATCATACTTGTACATTTTTTTCACCATTTTTATAAATATTTACTTGTCTTAATGACTTGATAAAATGCCCACACCATAAATGTTGAAGTAAATTCCACTAGCAATATCTCTAAGAAAAAAGATCAAATAACCACTTAATACTTCATATAATACTAATTAAATTGGTTTGCATTTAAACACAATTAGGAGTTTTTTTTCTTTTGCATTATCTTTTTTAGGTAGAAAAGCGTATAAATTATTATAGGTAGACAAATATATCTCAAATCTAATATAAAAATTGTGTGGAATGTTCTATAAAAAAAACATTTTAAAGAAATATTGTATTCTTTTACATCATAGAGAAACATGTATGCATGCTTAATATAAAGTAACTATTTTATAAATAGTATCAAAACTACCTTAATTTATATTTAACTTTACAAATATTAAATCCATTTTGAATGTAAGTGTAAGGAGATTAAAATATAAGATTAATATTCATTATGCTTAGAAACTTGTATTTTTCGATATACTTTAATATCTATTTTTATCATCTAACATATCAATTAAAATTGTATATAAGATTTTGACACCAACTAATAGAAATATACGTGCAACGCACGTAACCAAAACTAGTCATATATATTACAAGTGAAAAAACCCTAAATGAAATGTTACATTACAATCAATCATAATATCATATTTTTACATTTTTTTCGCCAATTTTTCTATATATATTTATTGCCTTAATGACTTAATATAATCCTCGCACTATAAATGTTGAAGTAATTTCCACATAGCATAATGCATGCACACCACGTCATGATAAAGAGTTTAAGAGTTCTGTATCAAGTCAATATTTTGGAGGTTTGGAAGGAATTTGGAATGAAGGCTTGAAGTTCGAACATGCTAAAGTGGAAGTACAAAGATCTAATTGGATAAAGAGGTTATAAATGTAAAATAGTTATTCTTAAAACAGAAGCCTGCTTGACTAAAAAGACTAAGAAGACCCTTAATTTATTAAGAGTATTTTTGTAATAACTATTATTAGACCTTAGTCTTAGTCTAATTAACTTGGTGTAAATAATACACTTTGTCATTTTAATTAGGTAGATTTTTTTGATATGATAAATTCTCATGAATTGAGTGTACTCTTTAAGAGAGTTTGAGGCTAAGTCCATAGTTACTAGAAAATGTTGATGGGATTGCTTGCTTGAGTATCAAATCCTCTTGAGGGTGTCTCTATAGTTTAGGTACTTGTTTGATATTCTTAATAGGAGGTTTTGACTTTAATTTAGTAGTCATTGTTGTCTATTAGTTCCATTTTTGTATCTAGCTATTTATCTTTTACTTTCTTTCTTTTAGGTTTTAGGGTTTCTTTCATTTTCCGCATTTCGATATTGTATCATAGCAATCTTTGTTTCTTTCTTTTCTATGGCAGAACTTTGAACATATTTTGTAATCATTCTATAATATTATTCTAAATATTCAAAAAAAATTCCATTTCATAGAAGATCTTTTATGAAATGCTCTTCTTTTCAAATTATTTTGATTTGTAGATTTGATTTGAAAAGCTAACGAAGAGGTCAACATACATTTTTTTTTGGATGTTCAGGAACTTGACCTATAGAATATATTTAACTTATTTTTGAGATAAAACTTATTTTCTCAACAGTTTATTCGTTGTAACTAGAAAAAAAATTGGGGTATCATGGTAGCTTTTACAAGAAGATAAATAAACAAATAAATGTGATCATAAAGAATAATAAATGCAAATTAGTCACTAAATTAATGAAGGCAGAAAAATTCATATATGAGAAGGATCAAATATACCTCTAAGACTTTGCTAAAAGGATCAAATATACTTTGTATGGATTTTAGTTTAATAAAACAAATCAAAAATAAAATTAAAATCAATTTTTTCACTTCTCTTCGCCGAAAAAGGTATATTTGAGTCATCTGTGTAATAAAAAGATATATGTTAGCCACTTTATTAACTACAGATATATCATCTCTGAATCACAAAAATTGAAGGATGTATCAGATTTTTTTCCCATTTCTAGATATGTATATATATATATAAAACAATGAATCCATTCACGTACTAAATTACAAAAAATTCCCCCTTACCTACATGCTTTGTGTAATACCCCCCTCCCCACCCACCCACCCCCAGGCGATTTTTCTCTATAAAAATACCTCATTTGTCCATCTTCCTCTCGATTTTCTCCTCTCTTCTCTCTCCCAATGAATTCCCCTTATAATCAATTTTGTATATCTGCATCACACAATTAATACTCACCATTTTCGATCGCTTCTCCTTTTTTTGTGTTCTCTTATAGGATTTTATTAAAAAATTGATCTTTATATAAAACGTAACGCTTTTTGGTTTTTGACTGAGTGAATAGTAACGGAAGCGGTGAGGCGATATGTTTAGCGAAGAAGAGTTACAGGATATAAGTGTGTTGCAGAGAGGAGATGATTACGTGGAGGTTGTGTGTGGATGCACCAGTCGTAGACATGGCGATGCTGGTGCTAGGCTTAGGATTTTCAATTCTGGTGAACTCAAAATTGCTTGTGAATGTTACCCTGGCTGCCCTGAAGGTTTTTACCATATATATATATATATATAATCGTCAATTTAATATATATATTCCTTCTTTGTGCCTTTGTACAATATAATGTGTTTGTGTTAAATGCATGTTGTTGGTTTTATTATTGGCCTATCATGAAATGCTGTTATGTGCTTTTTAAATTTGACTAATGGTATCCTTATTAATATTTCATCTATATGTTTGCTAGAGTACATTATAATTTATTTAGATGATGAACAATTTAAGTAAACTTATAAGCTTGTGTAGACTTTCTCTATAGATAATTTAATTGGTAAAAAAAAGTGAGCTTTGATAGTGAGTTGATTGGCTTTGAAGAGGTTGAAATTTGCTAATTAAGTACTCTTCATGAATTATATATATATATATATATATATATATATATATATATATATATATATATATTCTCAATGTAACATTCAAGGATGCGACTTAGTGATCAATGAAGTAATTTGAGAACTGTGAAGTCACTGTTTCAAATCCCAATAGAGACAAAAATACTAGGCAATTTCTGAGATGCTCATTTTTTTTTTAATAAATAAATAGTCATAGATTTATCATACAATAATGGTAATGGAAAAATGATGTATTCATCACTCTTTCAAAAACAACCTACAACATGTCTATTTGAAAAATGCTAGGTTAAATTTTTTAACCAATAAACAAAGCCACATTCACCTCTTGTTATATAGCTTCTTGAAACTTGTATTGTGGTGTAATCACTTGATTATTACTATGCTCTTATCTATTTTAGTAATTTAATATCCTACTATTTTTTTATTCTCATCACCTAATCATTTAGCATGTTATTATTATATTTGTTTCATTTTATGAAACAAAAAAATTATCCTTTCTTATTATCTTATAATTTGATACAAATTATGGTACTAATAAAAGTTGATTTTTTTGTGATTAGATAACCTTACTCCATTTGCATTTGAGAAACATGCTGGAAAAGAGACTTGCAGATGGAAAAATAATATTTGGATCTTTATTGATGGTTACAAAGTTCCATTGATAAAGACTGCACTACTGAAATTCTACAACATGTCTCCAAAGCATGCCAAGAGGTCACATAAATTTGTTCATCGTGATGAATTTATCAAATGTACCAAGTGCGATAAAAGACGTAGGTTCTATCGACGCTCTAAGAAGGAATGCAGAAGCTACCATGATGCATTGGCCAATGCTAATTTTAAGTGCTCAGATATTCCTTTTGACAAGTATGTTTTCTTTTCATGCTTAATTTCTTAAATAATGAGTATGTTTTATACATGCAATGCGCTATTTTTAATTTGTTATTCCATATTTAATCTTTTCTTATATTGGTCCTTCCTTGATTTTCATATTGTTCGTGTTTAACAAAGGAGAATAAGAATTGATTGAAGAAGAGAAAGGGAAAAGGATCTTCGATTGATAAATTTAGACTGAAATAAAAATACATCGTAGCTTAACTAAGATGTTGTAAAGTACTGCTTGTTGAAATTGAGGAACTAATACTTAACAGTAGCTAACAGAGTTTTAAACAAACTAGGAAATAGAAAATTTGTTTTAGGAAAATTACAAGAAGATACTAGATGAGTAGTGATATCATTCATTTAAATGTTGTAATGTTTTTAGCTTAGTGATCATTTATTTAAGAAGTGATGTTTAGAATTTATCAAAATATTACCATTATTATTGTGATCTTTTCTTTTTCTTGTATTCTTGGTGAACATGTTTTTTTGTTGTTTTACTTGTGTTTTAGATTTTCATGTGATGATGCTGAAGAGCGAGCAAGTCGAAGTGCGTGTAAGGGATGTTTGCGTTCCCCAACATGTGGAGGTTGCACTTCTTGTGTGTGCTTTGGATGTGAAGTGTGCTGTTTTTCAGACTGCGATTGTCAGACTTGCATTGACTTCAGAAAGAATACAAAAGCTTAAATCACCCTTTTGCTTGAGTATTTGTGTCATTTGAATGGACATGTTCTTCCAACATTTAGTTCATTTGAACCCATATATTTGGTTACAATATGTTTTTTAGACATTTAATTCAAATTTGCAATTCACATTTCATAGTTAAAGGCCTTATTTTGGCTTTATGAATGTTTTCTCCTATCTATATGGTTTACATTGGTTCTCTAAATATACAATATTTTTGGTGGAGATGAATATCCTAAGGGTGTGTTTGATATGAAGATGTTTCTCTATTTTCTCACTCCTCAAAATGTTTTGAAAATTTATTTTTTTGGATGAAAATAAGTTTCTTAATGTAACGATTCTGAAGGTCATTTTGTGATTTTTGCTTCTTTTCCCTTGTATGACTATCCTCATATGGTTAACTATTTATGAATTGAGGGGATGGCTGACACGATTCATGATATGATCTATTGCGTAATGGGGATATATTTCAATTTTATAAGTTGAAAACTTTGGAGGTTTGACCAAAGTAAAAGGTTGGGATTGGTGAGGTCTAATATGAGTTTTGATGATTTCACTAGCTATATAGGGCGAGCGATTTGTAGTGTAGTTTAAGGTTAAGCACAGTTTTCGAGACATTTAGGGGTGTTTTGGATCTTGGGTTTGATCCCTTGTGTTTCTAAAGTTTTAAGTTGATCACGGTCAATACTTGGTCATGCCAACCCCATAATAGTTTTTTGATGATTCCAACAGGTTCAAAAAATGTATTTGTGACCGATTTGTATTATTGATTTGTGTTTGAGAGGTTCCGAATGTAATTCCTTTTTTTTATTCAGATCGAAAATCCAACCCAGAGACCTGATGCAGGACCTGATATCGACTCTTGTCTCAGAACCTGACATTCAAACTGGGTCCGACCCCAACACCTTAATCTAGACACGACCCTAACCCCGACACCCGACTCAAGACCTGATAATTTAAAAGAAAGCGACTTCAAACATTTTCGTATAAAATTCATGTTATAAATGACTAAATTTCAACTAGTTTTGCATGATGTCCAAATCATAAATAACTAAACTCAATCATTTGTAGAACAACATAGCTTGAGCGGTTTATGAAATTAATAATTTGTGTTTGGTTGTTCTCCTAATCTCGTTGGAATTATTTAAAAAAAATTGTAATAATTTTTTTTATAGAAACTTGGGGGGAAAGCAAGAAAAGAATAGGAAATAAAACATTATAGGAAACTAATTCCATAAATATTTTTTCCTATAAATGCGCTAAGGAGTTCCATTAATTTCCAATTCTAAAAAAAAAACTTGGGGGAAAAGCCATAAAAGGAAAAAAAGTGAATAGGAAAATATTTCCCTTTCCCAATCAAATTTCTACAAATATTTTTTTCCTATATATATGCGTTTACATTAACAACAGTAGATCCCATTCTAAACTTTTTTTTTTAATTTCTGGTAATCTAACACAAAACACAGGGAAGAAACATGTCTCAACATGATCAAGTTCCCTGTTTTTGTACTCGTACATTGCCACCTGATGCTGCTCTCTTGAATCGACTACAACACCTCATGCCTCCAGTTGATTATAGTTTCATGTCTCATATTAAGTTAGAACATTCAAATCTTGGCGATATTGTTGATGAAATCGAAGAAGAAGATGCAGAGGATTTGTCTGATGAAGAAATTATGGAAGAAGACGAGCAAGAGGAAGAGGAAGAGGAAATCGTGAATGAGTTACAAATAGGAATGGAGTATGATATACATCTGCTTGATCAAAGCAATCAGCAAACAAGTGGAAGAAGGACTAGGACAGCTCGAATGCAAGTGAATACTAACTACATTCGTTACAATATTCAAGTGCCACAATCCATTCTTGATGATACCTATACTGATGAAATTGAAGACGAAGAAGAAGAGGTAGTGGAGGAAGAAGATATTAATGAGTTTGTGGATCAAGATATGTCTGAGTATTTCGAAAGAAGTACATGTTATGTTACTTGTGTTATGGACATAGACGCCAACGAAGATGGTGATGATGATGAGGAAAAAGAAGCATGTGCTATTTGCTTGCTTGAATATAAAGATGAAGATAATATTGGCACACTTCAATGTAGCCATGAATTTCATGCTGAATGCATCAACAAATGGTTGCAGAGGAAAAAATCATGTCCTTTTTGTAGAGCTTCAGTTTTGCCCACAAACACATGACTGTCTGCATTATTCTGTAATGATTCATATTGCAATCACAATTCACTTTTTTAGTCTTTTACCTGATTCTTCATTGTAGTTTTTGGCAATGTAATCTGTTTATAATTGACATCTATAACACATTCAATTGAGTTCTGTGGAAACTTTTTGGCCTTGTCACCTGTTTATGTCATCTATATTGTTCGAAAAGTAAAGGCAGTAATAAGCCAAACAGTCAATACTCTGAAATCATGCGTAAAAATTAACACAAACAGAGCATAAGAAATTGAAAATATTCCTCAATTCACAATTAATCAAACAATCAATTACAAGGCAGGATATAATGTGTTCATAGTTTCATACATATAGCGCGATTCAGAATCTTTTCGAAACAAATATAACCTATTTTGGAGGTCCATAAGCAGCCAGCTAATACAATAAATCATTGACCAATGGAAGCAAAATACAGAAACAAGGATAAAGAATGCTATGAATAAAGCTAATTTGGATATTCAATCTTGGGGGTTGTCCAGTGAATAAAGCTATTAGTGCTAAGCAATTCATGTGGTTAGAGGTTGAAGTACAAATGTCATGTGAAATTCAGCTCAAAACAAAAAGAATCTTGTCCGCGGTTTAGATTACTCTTTGTTCTAAGCAGAACAGCACCCAGCTTTCTTTACTTCAGAAACATCATCCTTACCTCCTACATTAATCGTCTGCCCCTTGGGAAGTGCTGCCGGGTCATCTCCTACTTCAAGAGCTTTCCTGCTAACAACGCGGTGTATTTGAGTGAGCACTTCTGTGAAGGCACTTTCAACGTTCATGGACTCCAAAGCAGATGTTTCCATGAAAAATGTACTTTCCTTCTCTGCAAATGCCTGGGCATCCTCAGTCGAAACAGCACGCAGATGACGCAAATCTGCCTTGTTACCCACCAGCATTATGACGATGCTAGAGTCGGTGTGATCTCGGAGCTCTTTTAACCATCTCTCTACATTCTCAAAAGTTACATGACGGGTGACATCATAGACAAGCAATGCTCCAACAGCTCCTCGATAGTAGGCACTTGTGATTGCACGATATCTTAAGCAAAGAGCACAATTGAGAAAATTAATATGATACAACGCATCAAATCAAAACATTTCCATACTGGAAAATAAGATACGCAGTGACATGAAAATCGTACCAGGAAAAAGAAGATGAACACAAAATATTTATAGGACCTTAAGACTGTTAAAGTTTATATAAGCATGGGAAAGTCAAGGCTGGAAAACTAATACAACAATAGTTAGGAGAAGAAAGTCAAGGCTGGAAAACTAATACAACAATAGATAGGAGAAGAAAGTCAAGGCTGGAAAACTAATACAACAATAGATAGGAGAAGAAAGTCAAGGCTGGAAAACTAATACAACAATAGATAGGAGAAGATAAGGAATGAAAAGAGTCTCGTAGTAGTTAGTACACCAAACTTATTCATAACAAGAACATGATCACATCTCATTTCGGACTTTAAAATGAACAAAGACTAAATCATTTCAAATATCAATGTTACCCTAATGAATGCAAATTAGGAAAAAAACATTGCATCTTAAATCCATGATAAAAAATGTGAACACTAACTTAATTATGCAGACTAGATCCCCAGGGAGTAGTAGGGTGGCAGTAATTTTATTTTATTTTTGAAAATGTGTAGGGTGGCAGTAATTTTAAACTCAAAAAAGTTCATTATTGTAGCCTTGATCATCCTAGTTGATCCCCTGGATCTTTTGTTTGAGGAAAACAACATGAAAGCCATCAAACTACAGCAATGTTCAAGTTGATATGATGCTCAGAGTTTAGCAAAGTCAATATTTCTTTAAGCTTAAAACTCATATGGGAAAGACACTTGCAACGCTTAGCCACCAAAGCAGATGCCAATGTATGACACTTTAGATACGACCAGCTTCAGACTATAGTTGTTTTTTATAAGTAATAATCTTAAGCCTATTGTTATTCTTTTTAGCTTTCCAGCGTCGCCCATTTCTAGATCAGCTAACTGAAAACCCTCTACGATGGGTATCATTGGAGGGGGCAGTAGAATACTGTAAAAGGGAGATTTGAGAAGGAGCGCCAAACACAGCTTGAACTCCTTTCTAGCCTGGATCTACAGTTCACTTGTGAAGTGCTCTCAGTGACAATTGGGGGGGGATAACTTGTTCAGGACAAGAAATATGGAGAAACCGGTCTTTGATTTCTGAGGGCAGTCTGTCCAATTCTCTTGCCCTCCGATTACGAATTGGTGCAAGAACAACAAAAGGCAGTGGCTTTTCCTATGAGAATGACTATGATCTCCAAAAAATTATTCAGACAGCAAATTCCTAGCAGTTCCGCACTTCCTACTCTAACAATCTTAGAGTTTTTACAGTTCAGTGTAATCAACACACAAATTAGAAATTGACATATTTTTGCAAAATATTTAGGTGGCATTCGTTTCAACAAAAATATTTTGCCAAACCTGAAAGAAATTTTCTTTCAACCAATGGCAATCAGAGAACATTTCAACATTTTCTGAAACAATTGTACTCGGAAACAGCCTCTCTGCCTCACAAGGAAGGGGTAACGTCTGTGTACACTATCCTCACCCGACCCTACTTTATGCAATTACACCGAGTATGTCATTGTTGTTGTCCTACTGGTACAGTTTGTACTCATAAGTAAACCTAACGAAGGTATCAGACCTGACTTTACCACAAAAACTATACTACATAACGTCGATTATTGCAAATCAATTTTGTATCAGCATTTCAGATCCCAAATGTTAACACATTATTCTAATTTCTACCGCAAATGCTAATCTATCCAACATAGAAGCAAAAATTTAGAATTGAGTAATGAAAAAATGGAGATACCGTTCCTGACCGGCAGTATCCCAAATCTGAGCCTTGACGACCTTATCATCAACACGAATGCTACGAGTAGCGAATTCAACACCGATCGTTGACTTTGACTCTAGACTGAACTCGTTACGTGTAAATCTGGATAGAAGATTAGATTTTCCGACGCCGGAATCGCCGATCAACACCACCTTGAACAAATAATCGTAATCGTCGTCCGATCTGTACGCCCCCATTACTGGTGGTCTCTCAATACGTTTATATGTATGTATAGAGAGAGAAAATGAAGAAAAAGAGAGATGAAGAATTTGAGAAGAAGATGCAGAAATTGGGGGAGGGGGGTGGGGTGGTGCAGGGAGAAAGAAGGACTTTTATAAATAACCAATTATAGGACTTCTATTTAAGTTATAGCCATTTTGATCAATTTCAAACAAACAAATTTGGAATTTAGACATATATATATTTTAGTTTATTTGAATACATTTTTACATTAGGTTTAGGCTATATATAATTGAAAATTTAACCATTTTGGTATGATATTTAGGTCATATTTAATCGATGTTTAATTATTTTTTACGTGAAGTTTAGATCTTATATAACTAAAACTTCAGACATTTGTAGAATTAAACTTGTGCTATAGGACGATTTTGAATTGGTTGTTTTGTGCTTGAGAAATGTTGGTCATTGTTAAAGCAATATAAAGGAGCTATAATATAAAGGGAAAAAATATGAACAAAATAATCAATGTGTTATATATGTATCATAATCTAAATTTCTCAAAAGCACACATTGTAGCAATTCTTTTGCATTGTTCAAGTGATGGATGTCAATTATGGATGATGTTATAATTGTTCAAATATCTATGCGACGAAATTGACCTAGAAGGTCAATCCCTGTGATAACAGACAAAGGATAATTTCAAATTCGAGACTTTCAATTATAGAGATTTCAATCCAAATCATCTAAGCTGCCCTGAACGTCAACCCTTGTGACAACAGACAAAGGTTTTCGAACTTGAATTTCTATTATGAAGATTTCAAATCAAACCATCTGAGTTACCTAAAGGATAAAATTGAGATTCTTTTAAGGTGCCATTTGTTTAATTTGATTCCACTTTATACTCCAAAGTCCAATCAAACTCGTAGTTACTTCACTCCTTATAAAAACAATGGACCAAATGAGACAACTTTAATATATGTATAACTAAGTCCATCAATTGGTAGTTTTTTTTCTTTCTACAAGTACTCATTAGTTAAAAACAACTAGCTAGCTAGTGTCAAAAAATATGTACAAGTTGTAACATTGTATATACTATTATAAACTCCAAAGCACTGATGCTAAATGAACTATTTTGTAATCAACCCCATTTGAGAAATTATACCTAGTATGTTATTGTTGATGTTATTTATATGAATCATGACAAGTTTGAACAAAACTCTTTTAAGCTTGATTTCTGTAAAAAATTCGATAATTTAATTTGTGCAAAATCAACATACAAGTCGATAGTTAAAATGCATTGTATAACTCAACTTGTGCAAAATCAACTTGTATCCAATTCTTTGCAGTGTATAACTCAGACTGTTAGCTGTGAAATGAGTATTACATGCATACCTACAAATTATTCAGATTTTTTGGGGGGTTTTTCTTATCTGGCCTTCGGTATTTATATTGGAGTCCGTTAATATGAATTCACACCATGCAATTAGATCCATTTCGAGAAAATACTCCTTGTCATTTTTTTATAGCCATGACTCGAAACTAAAATTTCTATTAAGAGAGAAATTAAATGGTCTCATTCACTGCATTATCATATCTATTGTTCGTACCAATTATTTTAGACTTGATATACATATATATTCACTAATTTCTTTTAAAGATCATTTGGTATAAGATATAAGAATAGTACCCCTTATTGTTATTAATGCCACTATTTACTATGTATAAGGATAATATTAGATGGGGTGTATAACTAATAATATAGATTGAAAATACTGTCAAGCAAGAAATTAAATAATATTAAACCCATTTTAATCCTATATTGCTATTTTTCGTTTATTTTTCTAGTTACGTAGTACTATTTTGCATGCAACATATATTTAAGGACATTTACTCTTTTTGTATCGACAAGAAATTAAACCTACTTTAATTCTATTGCTATTTTTCGTTTGTTTGGTAGAAAAATTAACTCATTCTAGGGTATTTTCTTGATGTATCACTATTTTTTATTTATGAGGAGAAACGTCAAACTTTTAACAAAATTTTCTACTTAGGTTAAAGCGTATAAGCTAGTGATATTTTTGATTACTGAACTTTTGTCATTTAGGTTGCAATGTTCAGGTTGCTTTGCCTATCAATGCTTGTTGCATATTTATTATTTAGTGTTCAAAATTTTTATTAAGATATTCTCCAATTTGTTAACATTATAATTATTTTGACATATATATACCGAAATAAACAAAAAAAAAATATGCTTCATGGAATCAACACTTAATTTTTTGCAATTCTCTCTTGACAATTAGTGAAAATCAATTACAATTTCCTTCTTTCATACATCCAAATAAAAATTTCCACTATTACCCTTTCAATAATACATTATTTCTTGTATGTGGTTGAAGGAATTAAAATGAATTAAACATAAAAAATAAAAAAATAAAAACATTGACTAAATAGTAAAATAAGATTTTTATGGTCCCAGAAAATATGAGAGATCGATTCAGTGATCTTATCTTGTCAGATAAAGGAGATTTTCCCACATGAATTTTGCTAAATGCCATCAGATAGTCTAGCTTTCCTGCACATTAAACAGCTAATTTAAGATTATCAGATTCAAAAGTGCTTTTTTTTATTTTCTTACACGATATGTCAAGTTGAAACATGATAAATAAATTAAAACGAAGGAAGTACCTAATTGACACTAAGTTGTACTTTGATCTCAGGAGGAGTATTAGTTGAATCAGCAAGTGGTGTAGTGTTGTTGTCCATTTGCTGCTTCATGTTCTGTTGGTAATAAATTTGCCTCAACCTCTCTATTTCCACTTTCAATGCTTCTTGATGAGCTATATACATGCATATAATAGTGAACATCAATTCATCGGAATGCACGTGCACTCGTTAACTTCGAGAAAAATCATATATATATATATATATATATGCATATAGTAAAGAGTGCATCTTCAGAAGGCATAGGATTGCATTTGGTCTGCTGGTAGAATACAAGAATTAAGGGATTCCACCCTTTTTGTAATGTATGGGAAGATCTCGGACTCGTTTGACTATATGATTTTTTCTTTAAAATGAGAAAAATGACATTCTTAATGGATATAGAATCTTGACTCGTAGTTTAATCTCTTTACATGCATATTGAATCGGGACTCGTAGTTTAATTATTGATGCATATCAGAAACAATGGAGGCACCACATATATCGCAGATGATCAATTAAACATCTTTCATCAAAATTATATTATATATAGATTGTAAATTATAAATTTCTGACGTCAGCACTAATCGGACAAACTAAAAATAACCAGCTAATAGACACAAATATGAAAGATTATGATTATGAGGTTTAAAAAAAAAACAACTTACCATCTTTAAACAATTTATCTTGGGCTAGAGCTGCAATTTTTTGCCTGAGGGCACTATTGTCAACATTTAGCAATAAACGTTGATGGTCCAAAAATGCAACTCTTGGTGATAGAACAGAAACTTCAGCCTTCAATAAATCAAACAAGAAAATAAGAGAGGTACGCGTAATATTTTATTTGAATTTAAAATATTTCCAAAGAAAGAAATAATAAATTAATATTAAGAGAAATTTAAGATAAAATTATTTGATAAATAATTTCACATACTTGAAGAGTGCTAACACTACGTTCGAGCTCCGATACGTACTGTAGTTTCCTCACCCTCGACCTTTGCGCTGATTGTCTATTTGCCAGTATCCTGTCATAATTACCGCTCATTCAGTCTTCTCATATTTCTTAAACTTCGTATCCAGTCATAATCACGATTCCATCAAGTATATAATTAGTACCTTTTAATTCTCTTGGGATCAACAACTCTTTCAGAAGAATATTCAATATTGTTAGTACTTGCATTTTGATTAGCTGTGGCTAATTCCTCATTAGTCTTGCATGAGCTTTCAACTTCCTCATTTTGATCACTCTTAAGCTGCATCATCATCTGATCAGGGCCGTTCATCTTTTTATCTTCATTAACGTTGATGTAATCGGACGGCGATGACGGGTTGGAACACGACATGTCGTGGACGTCGTCGTTAAACATGGACATGATCTGTTGTTCGTCTTCGAATCTCTCGAATTCCTCGTGACCGTTAGTGGTCCCACCGGATCCCGGAGTAGTACTGGATAGCCTCCGGCATTCTTCGACCATGGGCGACTCCAAAAAAGCAATGGAGTCACTCATTGATCTCCGGTGGGACCCACGCCTCGACGACATGTCGAGGAATTCGTCCGCCCATAAATTATGAGCGGACGGAGCTAAGTTATCCATTTTTTGATGAAGCGAAAAATCAGGCCAATTTTGTGTCATGTTAGGCGCCCTTGGTGGTAAGTGTGCCATTTTTCTTGTTTTTTTTATCAAAATTGATGGAATTTCAAGAAAATTACAATTTACTTTACACCAATAAATAAAGAAAAAGTCATTCAAACATACCTCTAAGTTGTTGATCGAAATGAAATTAGATATATCGAGTTTAGATACTTGCCTGAAGGAAGGAAGGGCTATCTGATCCGATCAGAGAAACTCAAAGGCTAAATGTAAGGGTGTTTTTACAAAGTGATGAAGTGAAAGAAAAGATAAAGATTTTAGAAGAGAACATACACATGACATTGTCTTATGAGCTATCAATGTCTATAAGTTTGAATATTTGTCTCATTAAGAAGCAAAGAAAATTAAAATTTGTCTACAATATGATAAATTGACAAATTAAAGAGGGGGGTATTAAGAAGGTATCACATGGGGAGATTGTTAGGACAGCTATCAAACAGCTGGTAGGAAGTTTGGAGTCTTAACTGTATTACTAGAAAGTAGCAAATAGTTTAATAATATAGAGGACTTAAACCACATGTACCCTTGTGCTCATCACTCATCATCTAAAGCATTTTTCTAGTTGACATAAATTATTGTCCGGTGTTTGATTAGATATGAAATTTAAGAAATGTAAATTATTTTTTACACATATTAGATGATTTGAAATTTATAATGGTTTAATATAAAGTCGTTTTGTTAAATTTGTCAGGATATTTAAGTTAGATATTCAAACTCAGTTATGTTCAATTGAATACCTTAATTCTTCTGAAGAGCTGCTCGAAAGCTTGACGAAGAAGCGAAAAAAAGCCTATCTATTCTATTTTCTTAGTTTAGTAAAGGGCTTTTCCCTTACTGGTCAAGTGGTAAGGTAGGACGCTCTAAAAAAATTCAATTAGACACTTTCGATTTTGAGAAAAAAAATTGCGCGTGTTTTTATTCAGCTATTAAGTATTTAAGTTAATTATATATATAGATATATATATATAAAGTGTGTTATCTTCCTTTAGTTATGTGTGTCAAGTTCAAATAGAAAATGTTTGAGTTTTTACGACTATTGAAAGTGAATGTGTATGATTAAATGAAATATAATTGTGGAAATGTATTTTACCCTGTTTTATAGCAGATTTTTATCATATAAAAGATAGGTATTCTATTTTCTTTCTGTACAAGAACTTGTTAAGGAGTTAAGGGTATTTAGTCCTACTCCTAATGTAAATATTTTTGGTATAAATATAAGGGACAAATCACCAAATCGGTGAAGATGCATATAAAAAAAACATATTTTATGTAGTTAATTTAATTAATTGATAAATAAATGAGAATACACATAAAATGATTTTCAAATTTTAAACTAGAAATATCTAATTTGAACACTTTAATAGGAATTGAGATATTCAATTAAAACATACAGTTTAATTCTGATAAATTTAAGAGACTGATTATATATTAACCAATACATCTTAATTAATTATAGAAGGGTCATCGACTCTTGATAACCTAAACAAAAATGTATGTACATATGAATATAATTTTTCTAACGGATTAAAAAGAAAAAGAGTGTCGATAAAGAAATTAGAAGAGAGGAAGAACCAATTATGTCACCCTCGTTAACATGCATAATTATGATTAAGAGGAATTGAGAAAGAACATTCCTCTACATACTCTTTTTTCAAGCATAGCTGTCATGCACGTGCTATTGAGCACCGCTTGATCAATGAAAATTTTTAGAACGGCTCGATTTAATCGAACTCATAACTTATAATGTGGTTCCTCTTATATCCGTTTGTCCATTCATATCTTAGATAGCCGGTTCGGGATACTAATATTCTTCGCTTATAAATATACAGATAGGAGCGAGTCCATTTAACTCGCATCAATAAAAGGGATTTTATTTAATTTTAAGAAAAAGATAGTTTGAATCCGATCTAATATAGAGAGTTTTTTCTTTAGTTAAGTATTATAAGATTAAATCCTTAATTATGAGTAAGATAAATCGAATTTCAACTAGAATAATTTATACATGCAAGAAGGAATAATTAATTTATCACTTAACGTGAGTATCTACTCTATATGTTCGATATGTTCGGGAACATTAATTTTTTATTATTATTTTTAAAATGATATAAAAATATAAGCAAAGTAATGGAATATTAATGTGGAAGATGAGCTGTGGAATGTGGAAGAAGATATTATGTCTTGCCATGTGAATGTTTTATGCATTTTTTCTCACTTTGTCTCTAAACTAACTTCACATGTAGGCCAATATGTTTCTAATTCATTTCTTTATTTGTACCTTCCTCCCATATTCCCAATTAAAAACTAGTTGTCTTTTTTTATATATTTTTTTAATAATAAGAGGCACTAGTCATGAATCATGATAGTTAACAAGAGATTTATTAGTTTTCTTTTTAGGTGATTAACCTAATAGTTTATGAGTTTGAGTTTTTTTTTTTTTACGTATGGAATAAATTTCTTATTGAATCAAAATTATTGACTTCTGGAAAACTCGCTCCCTATTGTTAGATCTGTCGCCATTAATTGACCTTTAAGCAATGTACGCTAAAACACAAAGGGTAATATCTCATCCATATTGAATGTTTACGTTAAGCCAATCATTATACACTTATGTAATTATCATATGTTTGAATATAATTTTCTTATTTAACCATAATTTTTAATATATACTTTTTTAAATTAATATTAAGTCACTTATTTGTAATAAATTATATTGATTTGATGTAAATAATAACTCTGATCACTTTAGGAATAATGGACAAATGTGATAAGGGGTCCAGATATTGGTGAAATATATTTCATTACACATTTTATGTAAGATCAACATATTGTTACAATTTTACTAGTTTAAAAAAAAAAGGTTACAAATTAAAGGAAGGACAATGCTAAATATAAAATGGCTATATCCTTAATTGAAATATTTGTGCCTTGATCTCATTGTCAACCCAAAGAAATTCATTTCCTAATTAACCTCTGATGTTATTTTTGCTTAGACGTGATAAGATTAGTTCGTGAAAATATTTTTTATCTGATTTAATCTAGTAATCTGCTCATTTATTATTTTAGGTGTCTGTCCATCTTAGTTTGATCATTTAATCTTATTGTTCAAGCCATCTAAAAGTTGAAGTTCTTTGGACTATAATATATAATTATAGAATGTATGCTCCAGGAGGCAATACTTCAATCTATTATGGAAAAAAAAATGCAAACGCAAAATATGAGGGACAAAAATTAAAGACTATCCTATTTTAAGATAATTTCGTGCAATATTTTGTACAAAATTGAAAAAAACTTTCTAATCAGACATACTTCACTATCATATATACTATTACTATATATACTTATAAAATATTATGTATCTTACCATTAATTAAGAGTTTTCTACGTATCTTACACTTAAATACATGTATTTTTTCTATCAAATACACAAAAATAGGAGAGAGGCGAGCAAGAATGGGGAGGGAGGTGAGCGAGATTCGTATGTACCCCAGGTACAATATGCGAATCACACTGAATACACATTAGATACATGTATATGTTTGTATCTGTAGTGATTTGCATGTATTTAATACCAGATACATGGGAGAGTGGTGAGCAAGTTTTGATATGTATCCCAGATACATGCGAATCCACTTGGATACAATGTATGTGGAACAAATTACACCTTAATTTGACCCCCTGTATCTAAGATACATTTATCTGGACGTATCTGAAAGCACCAAAATCTGATAAGATACGTAATATTACAAACTAGACTTGAATATAAATAATTAGCTCCTACACTAATGAGATTTAGGAAAGTTCCCTATAAAATTTCATTCGGTTGACAGGTCTCATGCAAATGAGAACTTCTAACTAAGAATCTTTTTTTATAAAATAATTTACTAATTAATATATTAATTAACCAAGATTAGTCTGCAAATTTTAAAATAATTAACTTGTATCATGCACTTACTATTCATGTGATTTACCTATATACAACCCTATATATCAACCTATTGTCCTTTTTATTCTAATTCTTTAATTATGGCCATCTTTTCATGCTCTTGACTATAGGTACATTTTCTTCTTGCACCTTACAATAATTTACGTATATAAGTACTCTTTAATTCCCTTTTGTATTACTTTTCCAGCCAACAAAAATTAAAAACCATAGTACCTATTTTATTTTAATTTTTTGTTATAATTACTCTCTTTTTTATTGAACTTGAATTCGCGCTATATAAAAAATATGCAAAAACCTAGCGGAACAGCTGCATGCGCATCGTGCAAGCATCAAAGAAAGAAATGCACGGACAAGTGTGTACTAGCTCCTTATTTCCCCGCGGAGAAAATTCGCGAATTCAAGGCGGTACATAAGGTGTTTGGGGTCAGTAATATCACGAAAATCGTGAAAAATCTAAAAGAAGATGATCGGAGAAGGGCAATTGAATCGCTTATATGGGAAGCGTTTTGTAGGCAAAGAGATCCAATTTTAGGCCCATATGGAGAGTACAAAAGGGTTCATGAGGAACTCAAGTTGTACAAAAGTCAATACCAACAAATTTTACAAGCGGGGAGTAATAATAACAATACTGATAATAACGCTAACGGCATGATATATGATGCAACAACACAAGGGTTGATTAATGGATGGAATATTAATACTAAGAGGAATGATATTAATTATATAAATCATGATAATTCAAATGTGGAATCATGGTCATCTTATAATAATAAGATTAAAAATCCTTTACATCATGTCCAAAATATTGAAAAATTAAGAACAGAAAATAGTAATGGCTCTATAGTTATTGTGCCTCAACAACAAGTCTATAATGAATTCAACCAGCAATATTTTCTAACAGGTAGAATATATTCCTAGCAACATATTTTTTTTTCTTTAAAAATTAAAAAAAATAACTTTTATGGACCAATATATAGTGTTAAAGATTTTTATACTATCAGTATATATTAAATAAGTTTTCTAGGTACGTACGTAGTTACTGTAACTGATTTTTACTTCTTCGTTTTATTTTAGGGATCGTTACATGCATATATAGGTATAGCCACTCACCAAAATAATAATCAAAATATTAGTAATACTTTTTGCATATGATGATATACATAGAATATACATAATTAATATATATTTAGCTAGTGATTGTAATTATTTTAATAGAGCAGGCAAATATGTTAAAATGTCTTTATTTTAAGTCATGTTTGATTGGGCACGTCTATTTATAGTTTATAACTTATAGTATTAAACATGTCATGATATTTATATGGTTATAAAATTATGTTATAATTAAGGGAAAACCTAAATATTTGTTTTTATTTTTTGGTATAAATACAGGTCAATATAATCCAATTAATTCAAAGCCAAGGGAAAGCATGCTGTGGGAAGACAACTCTTGAAAATCCTCAAAGTTTTTCCATTTGTTTTGTTTATGTTTTTGGTTTTATAATGTTTTGTTGTTTTCTCTAGCCATTTGATGTGTGCATATATACAAAAAATATTGCACAATATCATATGTTCTACGGTCTCTTCAATGAGAAGTTAAATGTTATTTTGTGAAACATTTACGCTCTGTTATTACATATTATTTCATAATATATCGTATTATATTATATTATATTATATTGTGTTTGAATATTTTGATGAATTCAATGTTTGAATAGATTGTGTCATTTTTCGTTGTTATCTAATATTGTGCATTGGTGATTTGAAGGATAAATCTATAAGAGAAGTAGGATATGGGGTAAAGCTACTAACAAAAGGTAAGATAAAATATAATACAGGAGTATTGAATAATAAGTAATTAAAGACAAATGATACAATGAGATTACATCAAATCAATCAGTATTTCTTTTTTAAAATTATTTTTTATTAGAAGTGTTTTTTGGAAAAAGTATTTTTGGAGAGTAGTATTTTGTATTTAGGTAACCTATTAGAAAAGCAATTTTGTCAAATTTTCAGTAATTTATGTTTTCCCAAGAATTCATAAGTTCTTTTGAATTATTTTTTTACTTTTTTAGTTTTTGAAACACAATTTTTGACTATGCAAAAACACTTTTATTTCCTATAAATTTTTCCAAGCATCTTAATTTTCTAAAATAACTTTTTTTTAATTAATATATTTTTGTAGCACTTTTAGCTTCTTAAAAATTTAAAAGTATAACTCAACGAGTCAAAATCTAACCCAATCAAAACAAGCAAAAATATTAGAAAAAATATATATATTCATATCTGAAATCTAATTCTTTTCCCAAACTTCATTAAAATTTAATTCATTCTTTTTTTAATTATGTATTGACTTACAAATTAAAATCCTCATCAAGAAGAGTCCTGTTATATTTTGCCTAAATAATAAATCAAGCAATAAGTAATTTTCCCACCTAACAAATTTATTACAACGTTAAAAATGATAAGTTTCATGCAAAATGGAGTATTTTAGTACAACGTTAAAAGTGACAAGTTTAGCATATGATAATGATTTCAAAAACTTTTTTCTTTATCGACTTAATAATTTTAGTGGGAATGTTAGTTAAGTTTAGGAGATGAATTGATGGGTTATATAAGAATGGGTTAGTGGAATCCTAGTTGGCAATTAGGTGGAGGGATTAGTTCCGCATGGCTTGCGATATCATTAAAAATTTGACATATTGTTAACTCTTGAGGGTATTTGTGGTCTCTTGGGATAACAACGGGGGTATTTTTGATCCCGAAATATAACAGAGAGTTAAGTGATCTATTTCGTATAGTTCAGAAATAATTTTGACCCTTTTCCGTAAAAACAATCTTGTATCTAATAAGGGAAAAGACATAAATTCCACCCTAAACTTGTGTTGAAAAGTCAGTTACATGCTCGAACTATTGTGGCGACCTATTACACACCTAATCTTGTTCAAAATGATATTAATACCCCCTTCCGAAGACAATCTCAGTTTTGTGTAAAAAAAAGTGTTGTACATGCGTTTTCACACATAAATAATATTATTTAAAAAAATTAAAACATTTTTCCTTGATATTTTCTTTAACTTTTGCAAAAAATTAAAAACTTGGACATCTTCCTTCTCTCACCATACATATTTCTTTTTAAAATCTATTTCTTCTTTCTTCTCCATTGTTCATAAATTGAAGGAAAAGATAGAAACTTAAAGAGAAAATAGGAGTCAATAAGTCGATTATGAAGTATAGAGATGTTGGCAGCGGTGATAGGCGATGGGCAACACCATTATGATCAATGGAACAAATAAAAATTTTAAGATCTGTAAAATTCTTTAAAAATCTTGATAAGTATGTATGTAATTCATTAGTATTTTTTGTGTGTAATTGATTAATCAAATATGCTATTGATGATATGAGACATAAAAATAACATTGTGGTGGTTGTTGGTAGTTCTCTGGTGAGAATAGAGAAGACAAAGATTGAGAAATCATTTTCTTTGGTGAACTTTTGAAAAATTTAGACAATATAATCATGAATTTTATGCATAAATGTCATAGAATTTTTAATAGAAATCATTATCTTTCTCATGAATCTTTTTCGGTAGTGATCTTCTCCGGTGAATCCTCCGGCGAGTTCAAACGGAAAAATCATGAACTTTATTGACTTTTCAATGAAAGTCATCATCTTCTCCATCCTTTCTATTTTTAAGAGTTCATTTTTATGGGTAGAGTGTTGGATGTGCTTCCATCAAACAATCAACGGCGACAAATCCAGTGATAGCTTAAGAAGAAGAAGAAGAAGAACTCAGAATAAAGAAAAATGAAAAAGCTTTAAAGAAATTGGGACCACCAATAAAAAGATTTTAAAAAAAGAAAAATGAAATAATTAATATATTCAAAATTATAATACATAATTACATGACCAATAAAATAGTGTCATGTGTTGAAATTCGTCATTTTAACATATAATTTTTTCTTCTCACGCACCTTAAGGAAGGTGAAGACACTCTCTTTGTCATGTCACGTTCTAAGGGGTATTAATATCACTTTGAACAAGATTAGGTGTATGATACACGGTGGTAAAGTGGGACAAGCCTAAATGGTCATGTTTTAAGTTAAATACGGATGGCAGCAAGATGCAAAATAGTCCAGCAAGGACAAGAGGTATTTGTAGAGATTATCATGGAAATATTGTCATGGCTTTCTCATCTTTTTTCGGTAATGACAGTAGCAATACAGCTGAAGTCAATACTGCTCTTTATGGGCTGAAATGGTGTGTTCAAAATGGTATTAATAACCTTATCATGGAAGAGAGATTCTATGTTAATTATCGACATGATAAAAGGCAAAGTTCTTCCACTTTGGCACTTGAAAGATACTATCACCGAAGCTCAAAAGTTGGCGCAAAAGGTCAATTGTTAGTTCCAACATTGCTATCGAGAGGCTAATCAAGTTGCAGATGCATTGGCCAAATGGAGCATCCACCATCAAGACCACAATTTCTTTACCTTGGAGTATTTACCCTAAATTGCGAGAGGCACTTACAAAATGAATCAAGCACAAATGTCCTCGCTAAGATTCAAGCACAAGAAGCTTACTTTTTGGTAATACATTGATCTATGACAATTTGATGATGAAATTTGTGAAAGAACAATGATAGCCGTCGTTCTTAACTTCATCGAGCAACAACTGCTTGATGACTTGGAAGTAGAACTGAGAAAACGTGAAGAATCGATTACGAGTGAAGAGTTGAAGTTGGAGATGGAAAAAGAAGAAATGATCAAAGAAAGAGAAGCAATAATTAGGACAACAAATGAAGACGTGGGTATGCTCGAACTTGTTGAAGATCAACGTAAAGAGAATGAGCTGCTTCGTAAGAAAATAGTGGAGCTCGAGGCAAAGAAAACGGCGCTGGATAAATCGGTTATCTAGCAACTCGAACTTTTCAAAGCGAACCTCAATGAATACTTCAACGAGAAAAAGAATGTGGTTTGATGAACTTTTCTAATACGTTTGTTTTCCAGCTTGTAAGTTTCTGTTTTTTATTTTATTTTATGAATGTCGTCATTTCAGTTTTATTCAAAAAAATCATCATATTAGTGTTGCTTTGTAATCATCATATGGGAGTAATGCAATATCGAAGTGTTATGGGAGTAAAAAAAAATCATATCATTTTAGAGTTAGACACAAATTATAAATGAATCACATATTACTAATTGACACATGATCCACAAATGATGCACATGATGCACGTGTAACGTATAAGACGTACACGTGTTGCACAAAATGCACGTGTTAAGCACAAGATGCACACGTGTGACACATGTATAAGTGTTAACACCCAATTTTGACGAACCTATAACCCTTTCGGAAGTGCTACTCGATTAAATACGTATTTTTTCAAAAAATATATCGAGTTTAAAATTTTAATCAATTTTGTCTAAAAATTATATATTTTAGTATGCATGCTTTATAAAATTATCGTAAATATTTTTAAAATTATTAGTAAAACTCAAAATAATTATTTTATTTCGAATGTTTTAAAGCTTAAGTGATTTTTATTTATAAAAAATGTTATAATATTTGTAGTATTTTAATTGGATAGCATTTCTTTAATTTTCCTCAAAATCATTTAAATGTTAGCATACTCTATTCTAATTTCTTTCAATTCGAGTCACTCCAATTCAAATTCTCATTTCAATCATAGCCACCATTTCATTTCATTTTTAGCCATTTCAAATTCAATTCAATATGATTTTAAAATTTCAGTTTTTAATCTTGACCGTCCTTAATCCTAGATTGAATCTTAGCCATTCATCTCTTATGAAATCAACAGTCTTGATTCAAATCTCTAAACCTTCCTATTTTAACCTAGAAGACTCCTAAACCCAAACCCTAAAAGAGTTGTTAGGTCGAAAGGTCATTTTTGCGAAAAAATGGGAGGCGACAAAATGACGACTCCGCTAGAGATATTTAGTTCTAACCATTACGTGTTTCATGTTTTATGTGGGATTTATTTATTTCGTGTATTTCCTTGTTGATTTTTATATTGTTATTTGCTTATTTTGTGTATGAGTATTTACTTCATTTATGCATTTATTTATTTATTATTTTTCATAAACTGTATATATGTTATTGCTTTCCATCTATATGCTAAATGTTTACTGCTTTGATAAACTGGTATTCTGCTCATACTTTCCCCAATTAGGATCTTCTTCCTTTTTATTTTTATTTTTTACCGTGATGTCATGCCTTTGCACCTCTCACAATTACTCTAATTCTCTTCAAATACCCATTATAGAGAGTCGGCATATGTGTGGACGGAACGGATAGTTTAACTATCGGGAAATCACGAGCTTTCTCGCATAGAATCCCTTTCAAGTCCGTGTCAGGCCAACTATTAGAAATCTTAATTAGGTCATACATGTTGCATAAGCCCTAGGTGGTTTGATCCTTGGTGTCAATCCACATAATTAGTAGTCACCCTATCGTCTAAAAGGCCCCAACACCCTTTAGACAAATTACATAATTACGTGTCAATGTGATCACGATTATTAAATTAAGCCAAATTTTGCCAAAATGGAGTTTAGAAGTTGTTTGTTATTTTGTTTACAGAATCATGGATGCTCTCAACTTCTCAAACCCGCAAATGGTCGTAGATGTAAACTACAAGCTAAGAAACTGGTGGATTGATATTAAGAGAGACCACGAAAGAGTGATTCGTCGGTTGTTGGGCGGCCTTATCTACCTCATATTTGTCATACCAAACCCTCACCTGATTAAGGTCTTGCTAGAATTTTGGGACCTTGTGAGGATAGTCTTCAAATTCGTGAATTTTTACTTGGCGCCAATGATTGAGGAGATAAGTGGTTTCATTGACATGTCATACCACGAGTGTGAAATGATGGTACCCTATAAGCCATCATTGAGGGAGTTTCTAAAAAGTTTGGGAATGAAATCAAATCCAACTTTGTCTTCTTTAGACCTTGGGTGAATTCATTTCGATTTTCTATATTCACGTTTTGGCCGAGAGGATAGTTATTACTCTTTTAGTGATGATTTTGAGTGCTTCGTCGAGAAATGGGAAACATATCGTCTAAATGCCTTCGTCATTGCCCTACTAAGATCCCTAGTTATTCCTAAAATAAGGAGAAGAATTAACATACGATTGGGTTATGTGGTTCGAGATTTAGCTCAAAGAGAGGGCGAACCTAGGAAAACTATAGTGCCCATGATCCTGGCGGAAGTAATGAGGAGTCTGTTAGCATGCGTCAAAAGTAGAATGTTTTTCGAGGGATGCAACATTTTGCTGCAATTATGGGCTATTAAGAATTTCTACCTACGGTCTGACACGGTAGACATCTTTCTTGGTTATGGCAACAAGATTGATATTCATCCAAAAAGAATGGTAGCTTTCACCGCCCATGTAGGATTCGTAGATTGGAATATATTTTTGATAGAACTCGAGAGCTACCACATCCAATAGAAGCTCCATTGGTTGTCCACCCCTCATGCTATAGTAAGAGACGATGACCTATACTTCATTGAGCTTATTAGCTTAAAGGGCGTTCAACCATATCACTCCACCAATTTGGGGGAACTCAAGTAATACCACTCCGGTCTGATATGGAACAATTTAAGTATAAATTTGGATTAGATAAACCAGAAGTCCACATCATACTTCGAAGATGAGAGCGGGTGTTGACCATTCCTATGGGTGCACGACAGGCCTTATGCACACATGAGTATTACATATGGATCCTAAAAGAGGTTAAAGACAGAGAATTGAGTGGGGAAGGATACTATGAACTCACTGATGAAAGGGAAAACATATAGGCACGCAACGTGTTGAAGATCGAGCATGAAATCACTCCCTATACAAGAAGTCAATTGGAGCCAAGCTCCTGGAATCGATATCTTTAAGATTTCAGAATTTATGATGGCTTTCCCATTGTTACCCCATTTCTCTTAGTTTGTTTCAATTCTTGTTTTTCAATTATGATGTATTGTTAGAATTTTATAATAAATAAAGTTTGTTTATTTCCTCTAATCTAAACTTCAAATTGGCAAATAATGCTTGAATTAATTATTGTGCATCACTTATTTGTCGTCTTAGGCCTACCTCTGGATCAACGAGGCTCCTTGCATTTAGAGCGTTTATCTTAAAATAATGTATTTGTTATCTCAATTTATGGAATGCTCTAACTTGAGTTTCTTTTGCTTTTACTTTTATTTTTACCCTTCCCTAATGGTTGATCTCTAGACCATGGTTTACCACACACGATCAAAGAGCGTTCTTCCTTCTCTTCCGACTGAGAATCGCAAAGGAAAGAGGAAAGTGACTAATAAAAAGGTCATGGGTAAAACTATCAAGAAGAAGCATCCTTCAGACGAGTTGGTCTCAAGCCCGGAAAATAAAGAAGTTAGAAGAAGAAGTGTCGGTTATGCGTGAATGGGCTAATATGTTAATCTCTGTCAATCCCGCCTTTGAGAGAAACATGGATAAGTCGCTTGTTATAAGTTAAGACACTGTCCAAAAGAATCCTCCACCAACTCACCCTACTCCTCATCCTCAAAACCAACCAAGCTCCATTCATATGCCTCCAAGGAACACTCACATTCCAAATTACCAATATCCTCAAAAACATCTTTCATATGCTTCTAGACTTTCATATCTCGCTCCGCACCTGCAAAATCTCATCATACAAGCTCCTCAGTATGAAACGCCTCTGCACCAAGTTCTTTGTCATCATGCGCCTCTCATACCATTTCAAATTCCTCCATATCAAATGCCTCCATCCCAAAAACCTCATTTACCATATCAACAACCCGTCTATCCTGTCCACAATGTCAAAACCCTCACTCAACCTTATATTCGCAAAATCCTATTCAATGTTGCGAAGAAGCCTATTAAAGTTTACGTTTCTTTAGCTGAATCATTTGACCAACTCTATAAAAGGCTTAAAGTAGCTGGTTGTGTGACACTTATCCCTGCCAAGAATGCAGTTACTCAATCTAAGGGGTATGACCCAAACGAGATTTGTGACTATCATTCAGGGATGAATGGACATACTACTAAAACATGTCGTGCTCTAGGAGGAAAAATTCATCAATTGATTGAGGCTAAAGTTATACACTAGACAGACCTTGTGCCAAAGAAGTCCCAACAATGAACATATCGAAGTTCATTTGAAGAAGTTTCCAATAAAGGCTTGCGCCGTTTAAAGTTTAAGTTTTCTACATTCAGGTTCTGTCAAGTTCTGACAAGGAAAGAACCCATGTCAGCATATGGGCAATAAAGTTGGTCAGAATCTATCAGTTTTACTTAAGAATGCTCTATTTAATGTCTCTGCTCTTGTATTTGGAACTACGTCAGACCTCATTCCCGTTTAAGAGGGGATACGTAAGCGCTCTTATGGAGTTCGGTCTTATCATAATAAAAAATTCCATTTTCCCCTTTTGACTATATAACTGGGGTAGAATTTTTTAGAGGGTATCAAATACTCCATCAGAATGACATTTTCTTGCAAGTGATGATACTAGGGCAGAATTTTTGCGAGAAACTCAAAAATTCCTTCAAAAGCATTTCTTTGCGCAAATCAATAACTAGGGCAGAATTTTTGAGAGGATTTCAAAAATTCTTTCAAAAGCATATTTTCTTGCAAATCAAGATTGGGCCAAATTTTTTGAGAGTATCTCAAAAACTCACAGCAATCAAGTTACAATCTACAACAAAAATCTGAATAGCATAAGTTCTACACTGGGGTAGAAAATTTTGAGGGGACCTCAAAATTTTCGACAATAATTCAAAAGACATTCTAGCAGACGTCAAAGGAGCATACTGTGCCAAATCAGGGATACAAATCTACCTCCCTTTTTAACTATTTTCGTTGAATACAGAAAATACAGGTACACATACAAGAAACAAATTCAACATCACTTAAAGGATCAACATACCACTATATGGAGCCCGATAAATCGCTAATCAATGGCACCCCATCCTTTCAATCAAACGGAAGGATCAAGCTACTTCATATCAATCTTGAACAATCGTCATTCAACGAGAGCCTCTCCCTACTATAGGACGGAGGGTCAAGCTACAATACTCCGAGTTTAAAAGTCGCCAACAAATGGCACCCGACCCTTCCAATAAGGCGAAGGTCCAACGATACTTTATGCCCTCAATCAACTATTATGTATGTGCCCGAGAATTGCATTTGTGACTGAATTACATGTGCTCGAGATTGCATTGTTCCCGAAGATGGAATTGTGCCCGAGAATTGCATTATCGCATATGCCCAAGGATTGCATGTGCTCGAATCACATGTGCCCGATGATTGCATGTGACAGAGATTGCATTGAGCCTGAATTGCATTGTGCCCAAAGGTTGCATGTGCCCGAAGATTGCATTGTGCCCGAGAATTGCATTATTGCATGTGCTCGAGGATTGCATGTGCCCGAGATTGCATTATGCCCGAAGATTGCATGTGCTCGAGGATTGCATGTGCCCGAGATTGCATTGTGCTCGAAGATTGCATTGTGCCTGAGAATTGCATTATTGCATGTACCCGAGATTGCATTGTGCCCGAATTGCATATGCCCGAGAATGCATTGTGCCCGAAGATTGCATTGTGCCCGAGAATTGCATTATTGCATTGTGCCTGAGATCACATATGCCCGAGAATTGCATGTGCCAGAATAAATTCAAATCAAGTCACAAGTATCAACAAATGCTCGAATTACATCAAACAGGTACGCTTTCTTTACTCATTATTTATATTTCTAATGCATCATGGTCTAAGTGCATCATTTTTCATTGCCGACAGACATCATATCATGACCTAAGAATTTAATTTCTGTTTATCATGATCCAATGGTGTCATAGTCTAAAGACATCATTTTTCATGGCCCGCAGACAATATTTGCATGACCTGAGGATTTAAGTTTTGCGTATCATGGCCCTAGACATCATAGCCTAAGACACCATTTTCATAGTCTTATGGCAAACATCATGGTCGATATGGGAAATTGCATCATATTACTTTTATCGCTTGTTTGATATATTTGCTCTAATCATATTACAAGCTACAGATTTGCAGAGACTAACGTTTTGTAGATAACACCAACCGCCCTCTTAGCTATGATTATCGTGCTTACATCTATCGCAACGAAGGCCCTACCAATTCTTTGCAACTCATATTGCTATTTTTCATCCGAGCCTTGCTTAAAGCTGGGAACCTCACTGTCATACCTTTCTTGCTACTCTAATCCTATCCATTCAAGCCAATATCGTTCCCGTCCGAATACCGTACCGCTCTTTCAATTTTTAGGAGTTTCGTTTACTCCTGAATCTAGAACTACACACGACTTGATTCTCGTATAACCATAGATATGTAGGCAGATTAATACAAAAATCTCGATCGTACCCCTTTCCAACCCTATATCATTTCAATTGATCCCACTGACATCTCTCGTCGGTCGGACAAAATCGGCTACTAAATCAACGTTGGTTGCCCGACAATTCATCATTCATTCCCAAAATGCACGTGTTAAGCACGAGATGCACGCGTGTGACACATGTATAAGTGTTGGCACCCAATTTTGACCGACCTATAACCCTTTCGGAAGTGCTACTCGATTAAATACGTATTTTTTCAAAAAATATTTCGATTTTAAAATTTTAATCGATTTTGTCTAAAAATTATATATTTTAGTATGCATGCTTTATAAAATTATCATAAATATTATTAAAATATTTTTAAAATTATTAGTAAAACTCAAAATAATTATTTTATTTTGAATGTTTTAAAGCTTAAGTGATTTTTATTTATAAAAAATGTTATAATATTTGTAGTATTTTAATTGGATAGCATTTTTTTAATTTTGTTCAAAATCATTTAAATGTTAGCCTACTCTATTCTAATTTCTTTCAATTCTAGCCACTCCAATTCAAATTCTCATTTCAATCATAGCCACCATTTCATTTCAATTTTAGCCATTTCAAATTCAATTCAATATGATTTTAAAATTTTTCAGCTTTTAATCTTGACCGTCCTTAATCCTAGATCGAATCTTAACCCTTAATCTCTTATGAAATCAACGGTCTTGATTCAAATCTCTAAACTTTCCTATTTTAACCTAAAAGACTCCTAAACCCAAAATCCAAAAGAGTGGTTAGGTCGAAAGTCCATTTTTGTGTAAAAACGGGGCGCGGCAATAAGCTAGTTTATTGAATCTGTTTAAGACCTTTTATTAATGTTTCACTTTAAACCACCAATTCTATTAAGTCGCCCCAATTGGTGACTAGTTATTGCTCAAATAAAAAGGAACACTATAGGGAATCCATTTATCACCATTTATGAAGTTCCTAACAGTGAATTCCGATGCAGCCAGATCACTAGTTGCATTTGCCCACTTCATATGTCTAGCTAGAAGTATTTACACCTGCTTCTCTATTCTTGTACTCCAGATAAAAATGAGTGAATTAAGGGCATCGACGTAAACTCTATCTATCCATTTTGATTTATTAAAAGGTCAATGTCTCTTTGCATGACCACTATTATTATGAAGTTGTCATGTGATCGTCCTAGATACATCGTTAACATAACACTTCAATGATACAATTTTGGAACACCGCAATTGCATCACCACATATAAAGTCTATGGTACCCAAAATGAGACAATCCTCGTAAAATTATTTGACGGATTTGTATACATGATATCTTGATAACCTTCGAAACAACACTGGGTAGTAAAGTTGTACATTATGATTTGAAACTATTACACCCATTATAGTGGTGAAATCTCCTGGCCCACTCGTTTGTCACTCCTACTAGTACCACGGCACAAACATTTAGCACCAATTGTTACTACTTGTATCATTAGCCTTATCATTTTTATATCTACGATTCAACAGAATATATGACACAACTAATTCTTGCAATGTTTACAAAAATTTGGAATATTTTCATTTTTTTTATAGTAGTCGTTTAACAGGAAATCATCATATTTCCTTAAAAGAAAGGGTTTTACAAACTTTTGACAAAGCCTTTCTTATCAACATATAAGCACTTTTAGGAGCTGCTCTGAGAGATTTGACACATAAGTTAATGTCATTAGTCTTTTGACAAAGATCGTCTATCAGGTCTCCATATGAAATATGAGCCACAAAGCATAGAGAGGTAAAGATAATCACTACTAATATTTTTATGAAATTCATTTTCTTTTAGATCTTTTCCTAGTCATGAATTCTTTTTATAACATACAATTTCACTTTCATTTTCAACACTGATAGAGGAGATTATGTCAATATTATTATTACAAGACTGTGGTATTCATATTTTACTCTTATGGAAGAAATTTAAATTCTTAGATTTACTCAAAATAAAATTAATTTATTTTCCTTTAAATGACTAGTGAAATCTAGATAAAACAATGTGCTATAGGAAGTAGTGGAATTTATTGCCAAAGATGACATAAAATTTAATGTTTAGTTGAAAATTTTCTTTGACTAAGTTGAATATATTTAAATCTGTAAGAAGGAAAATTTTCAAAAATATACAATAACTAATAAAATTATTCTTACTTCGCGCAATGATAAAAGTTATTAATAATTTTCTAAAAGTATTTTATAAATTTAGAAGATAAAGAATATATTATTCTCATACATACACATATAAATTTTAATTTTGTAAATTGAATAAACTACTCATACACCTATTTTTTGGTTGGTAAATTCTTAGATCTACTCTAAATTAAATTAATTTATTTTTCTTTAAATGACTAGTGAAATCTAAATTAAATGGAATTTATTGCCAAAAATATGTTTAGTTGAAAATTTGGGTGGGCTTATCGGATGGAACACCTCAATTTTAGTGGTGTTTGGATTGATTTATTTTTAATATTTTTTGGTTTTGAAGTTATTTTTTTGGTTTAGAAAATGTTTGGATAATACAAATTAAAGTTGAAAAAGTACAAACAAAAAAAAGAAAAAAAGTCAAAAATTGGGTGTTCTCAACTTATGATTTTTGACTTTAACTTATAAGTCACTTAAAAAAAGTTAATTCAAACACCTTTAAAATTAAAATAGGCAAGTTTTAAATATACACAATAAAGTAATTACTCTCTCCGTCCACTTTTAATTGTCATGATTTTCATTTTTAGAGTCAAACGATAAGAACTTTGAATAGCATTTTACGATGTATTTTTTCATCATATTAATATACAAAAAATTGTAATTTATAGTACTTCTCGCATATTTTTTGAATATCTATTTTTTTTTTTTTAAAATATCGAATTAATATTATCTAATTTAACTTTGAAAACTAGTCAAATTGACTTTTGAAAAGCGCAACACGACAAATAAAAGTGGACGGAGGTAGTTAGTTACAACAGATATAGTCATGTTTTATTTATATAAAAAATAACCATAAATTATAGAAAGTATATATTGACTATATTAGCTTTCAAAAGTCATAAAAATTATACACTCATTCATTCACCATACATTATAACTTACCTATACATGAGTTATACAATGACTATACATTATGATATATTCAAAAAGGTAAATATAACTTAATTATACATGAAATATATATTGACTATTCAATCTCTATCAACTCAAAATTACCTCTAAATAGTTCTAAATTTTAGATTGTAAATTCTCTCGATGTTTCAAATCTCGGTCGAATGGACATTTTTAGTAATGAAGTTTTTTTCTTAAGTGGACTAATTTTTGTGTAAGAAATTTAACTCAATACTATTTGGTTAATTCGCTCTTTAATGTAAATTGAATTGATATATAATTGATGAGAAATCTTATAAAAATATTTTCATAAAAACATTATTATTATTTGATATGTTATGTATATAAGCTATAGCCATAATAAAGGGAATAAATTATTAGATATTTAAAAATTATGAAATTAAATTTAGTAAAAATATACAAAAATAAAATAAAATAAAATATTATTATATATTAACTTAAAATCAATATAGAACACATAAACTTCAAATATAAATCCACATTTAATCACCAGGCACAGCTGAACCTCTACATAATGGACAAATTTTTTTCCTCAACAACCACTTCTTGATGCAGCCCACATGAAACTCATGTTCACATTGAAGTTTCCCAATAATATCTCCATTTTGATATTCAAGCTGCAAAAAACAAGTAAATTCAATTAGCACCCCCAAAGAACCAAAAAAAAAAAAAAGATCAAACTCTCTATATACTTCCTCCGTTTTATATTTTTTAACTTTTGTTGACTTGATACATCCTTAAAGTATTTTTGGTATTGAAGCTAAGTATAATCAACGTCTTATTTAGTGAAAAAAAATAACCAAAATTTGTTACATACTATGCATATTGCACATGTTTCTGGCTCATGATTATCAGCAACATAATGCATTCTCATCTTTAGGTACATTGAAATATGCTCCAATTCGAAACAATAATCATCATTAAGCAGTAATAATAATTCTGCTTCCAAATCCATACGATTAATTACTCGTACGTTCGAGACGTATCGTCGCGGCGTATTCGTATGATTATCTGGTAATTCTTGAACGTTCTGATTATGGGAAACTTGTAAAATTTGAGGATTGTTGAGGTTAGGGGTTGACACTTGACAGGTTTTATTGATTGAAAATTCAATGTGGTATTAGTGAAAAAGGAATTTGGTCATATAATAAGGTTAGTATATATTTTATGAAAATATGAAAAAAAAAAATTGGAATTGAAGAATATCCCCAATTTGACAGGGATTAGGAATCAGGCTTTTTATTGAACTGGGCAAAAAGTCAAATTTGGTAAGGTTTATAATTCCGTTTTCAAATTACTTAGACTTCTATATTAAAACAAAAAGAATATTTTCTTATTTTTGTTTAATTAAGAAAATCGAGAAATTTTTATATATCTTTCTTTTGCTACGTTTAGTATTAAATTTAGAGTTCTCCGAAATTTTGTTAATAAGGTTAGTTTAGTAAAATACTCCTCTAATAAATGTTTACTTAAAGATTGTGTCAAGTCAATATGTATCAAATAATATGAAATCAAAGGGTGTGTTTGGTTGAAGTAATTGCAAACACTTAAAAAAAAGAAGAAGTAAAAACCCACTTATTTTTCAAGAAAATATTTTCAAGGAACATTTTCCTTCGAACCAAACACACCCTTATAGGTCGTTTGGACAATATTTGGTTGAAGTAAAAAAAAACACTGCAGTTTGAAATTGAAATTATACAAGAATATATAAATGTTGGAACTACATTGGAAATGAAATTCATTAGAAAAGTAAATAAATTTTGTGAGTGAAAAGTATTTACATTTACAATAACTTTAGCAATTTTGGGATCTTAATTTTTTTTTTTTGGAGCCTAAAGCAAGTAAAATACTTGTTTGCTTTATGTTTAAGGAGACATCGATAAATGATTAAGATTTGTAACAACCTTTTCTGAATTAAGTTCGTTTTGATATAAAGACGTAAAACAACATGAACTTATAAATGTTTTCCTTGTGTCTCATACACAATAGTGTCAAGGCTCAATTTTCTTGATCAGGTAAACATTACAAAGTCTTTCTAAACTTTATTTTTAATTAAATTACATCACCTAAATTGAAACGGAGGAAATAGAAAATAAGATAACAGAGTTTGGCTTTTGTATGTTAAGTGGGATTTAGATGTTTCATTTGAACTCAATTTGTCCCACATCGAGATAAACCAATTTGGCAGTATGGACTTTCTCTTATTTAAATTGAAACTTAATATTTAAATTGGTTAACTCGTCCTGTCGGGGGTGCGTAGGCGATTCACTTATGATCGTATAGAGACCGGTGAATCGTGCCAACACCCACGAAACGAACACACTTTATTAAGGCGAGTGAGTCTGCCCTACTTTGGTGGACTTGCCCGCCAATTTTTGGAAGCCCACAAATTTCTTGTGGGCTCACAAATCAATTCCTAAATCATACATATGAATAATAATGTATAATTTCTAGTGGGCTTTGTTGGGCCAAGAAGAGTATCTTATTGGGCCTGTGTGTCTCTTTGAGATTTCGTTTCTGAATAAAAAATCATCTTAGGAAATCCTTGTTTGGATTGCTTGACAATTTAAGGAAATCTTTATTTTAAAGAAACGTTAGGGGCGAAGCTACACCTAGCTTAAGGGTGGTCAGATAAACATCTTTGTCGAAATTTTTTTGTGAATATATATGTTAAATATCAATGTCTTTGGATATATACTAATTGTTGAACACCCTTGACATAGTAAAAATAGCCGGTGGTTAAGTCTGCTTAAATTTACCTTAGAAGCTTGGTTTTGAGCTCATACCTTTTTAATTTCTTAGTTGTCCTAAAGTATAAACACTCTTGGCGAAAATTCTAGCTTTGCCACTATGTAATGTAGCTATAACTTCAATGTAATCCCATGAATTAAAATTTTAAGCATGTGATGTGGCGTACCAATGTAATCCCACAAATGGAACATGAGAGAGTGGTATGTACATAACCTTCATCCTACCTTATGAGAAGATAGATGTTGTTTTCGATAGATCATTGACTCAAGTAAAGTATATCGACATCAAGTATTGAAAAAAGTACATTAGCGAAGTATGAAGAGATAGGAGTTGTTTTCGATAAACCATTGACTCAAATAAAATATATCGACATCAAGTATTAAAAAAAGTACATTAACGAATCAGACATCCGAAAAATAAGAAGAAGAGAACAATATCAACAACATAATGAAAACAAAGTAATAATTATTGTGCTTAAAAGGTCAAATGAAGATGGCGACCCTTCGATGCCTCGCAGGGGATTGTGGGCTTTTCCTCATAACAAGTTGTTAATTAAAAAGGACAAAAGCTTGACTCGACACTCACTAATAATTATCAAATTATTATAGTACACATTTGGATCTTAAATTGTCTAAGAATCTTAACATGTTCGAAAGTGTACTAGGTTGAATTATATATATTTTCCTCCCAAGACCATAAAAATATGGATAGCTCATCAGAGATGGATTTGGAATTTAAATTTAGTATAATTTAAATAAATTTCACAATGTTAAGAGTTAATTACATTATTTTTTTTACTCCTTTTCAATTTAAAAGAATTCCTTAAAATTTATGAATTTCGATACATCACTGGACTTTCGGATACATCAACAGACATCCAGATACATAGGAGAGGGGTGTATCAGAGAGGGGAGGAATGTATTCGAGAGAAAAGGGATATATATCAGAGAAGGGAGGGATGTAACCGAGAGGGGAATAGGGATGTATGATGTATCCAAGAGGGGATTTTTGAATTTTTTTAAATGGTAGGGGATTTTAGAGATTATGGTAAAATAAGATGTATATTTAGGTAAAAAAAAAACAAATTTAATATAAACTTTCTAAATTTTAAGATTTTTAATATTGAACTTGTTAATATAATATTTGTTACGATTTTAGTAGAGTTTTACATATACAGGAGCATATTTGCAATAGCTTTTGCATAAACCCTATATATATGCGTTTCTTTCAATATATATATATATATACTGTGTTCGAAAGTTATGAATTCAGATGATACTGTACCAAAAGCTAATATTTGCTGTAAGTCATTATCTTAAGATACATCCAAATTAATGTACTACGTAAGCAAATTAATTAATTTAATGAAATAATGACATATGCTACTTGTGCATTTCTAATTTTGTATGAAAAAACTATCTATATATATACTAGAGCATTATGTCCATAAAGCTACAACTCTCTTTAGTGTAAATTAAAGCATACAACTTATTATAGTCTATGAAAATGTCTCAAGGGAAATTATACATTTGTGTAATTGTGGTGCTCATAATTATGATGCAATGTACAGAAGCTCGGATTCTAAGGCCAAAAAAAATTATGTTGTTCGAACTCTTCAAAAATATCACAAGGGGGATGTTGGATCCTCTAAAAATAATGCATTTTCGGAAGATTCGTTACGAATATGACAACACTTTTAAAGAATCTGAACAACGTAAGAAAAAAAGGCTAACTGAACCATTTCGAGTACTTTTCGAGAGTAAGAAAGTTGATAAGAGCCAAGAAAGAAAGTACAAGCTTATGAGGAATAGTCCTGGAGGACCTGACCCTAAGCATCATTAATTCCAAGAATTCCGAGTTAATTAATTAATTAGTACTCTTAATCTTATTGTTACATCTTGATTAGTAGTTGTAATGAAAAAAATGTCATTTGAAATACATCTCATGAGTAGTATGAAAAATATCTACTACTTCATCTATTTTATTTTATGTTACATTATTTTTCTTACTCTCTTTCATAAATGATGTTTTTTATTATTATTATTAAGAGATGAGTAACTTTAAATCTTTTCATTTCACCATTTATTGTGTACTTTAAAAGTAAAAAAAAATATTGTTTAAAATTATAAGTTTCAAAATAAAAATCTTAAAGTTTGTACAAATATCATTATATAAATTGAAACGGTGTGAGTAGTAGTTGAATTCGAACCTTGGTGTTCTGGCTTGTCCCAACTGCACCAAGGCACTCCCATGCTTAATTATACTCTACTTTATGTCAATTTCTCAAGATAGATATACATATATATACATAATTTTTTTCGACGTGCACCCCACCAAATCATGTGGGTCCGCCTATATGCATGAGTTAGCATATGTAAGAAGATTGAAAGATAAAATTAAGTCAAAATATTAAAAGGTCAAATAAGTAATGTTTTTACATTATATTTTGATCAACAATATATTATTTATCGAAAAAATGATACATTTAAAATGTACAATTTCAATCATCCCTCCATATCTAATGTCATCATAGTACAATTTTGAACTGCAGAAATAATATTTCTTAAATAATTATATCCTTCACATTTATTTTTTTTAGCATAAAGAATAGTTTGAACTTCACTAGCTAAGGTTGAAACCTCATGATATTTTTTTTCTTTTTGATAATTTAGTGCAATTTCAAGCTTGTTGTAGACATTTAATAATTCGTCGATACAATTTTTATCTTCCGCAGTTTTATATAATCTTCTGTTATAAAAGCCATAGAATATTGAGAATTATTGAAAAATAAAAGAATTGTTAGAGAAAGAATAATGAAATTGGTGCTAGATAAAGAAGCCATTAATTATATTCTTTTTTGTAGTAACTTTTTTTTTTCCTTATGTGAAATATGTTGTATTGTGTGATTTATATATATAGTTGATTGTGGTCTATAATAAAGTGAAACGTTTATGGTTTTATTAATTTACAATTTAAGGCATTATTTATTTGCCTTCTGATGCATGTACTAACAAATGAGGTGTATTTATCCCTTTTGTTAACAAACTTAATTGAAATAAATAAATTGAAATTGATATTTTATTTTCAAAAAAATCATGTGGTTTAAACAATTACTTAATCTATTTTTTTATTCCTTTAAATCCGACTCAACTAAAAAAAACTCAAACCTCTTTTATTTAGTCTCGAGTAGAAGAGGGATTGATTTTTAATTTATTTTTTTACGTTTAGGACAGGTCTGGAGGGGTAAAAAATGAGTAAGGTAATTTTTTTAAGTCACGTGACACTTATAAAATTAAAAAAATCAATTTTAAAATATATCTTTTAATAACATTATGTTAACAAAAAAGATAAATATGCACATTTGTTAAACATTAAAAATGTATTTGTAACGAAGAATATGTCCATTCTAAATTACAATATGGAGAAGTATATTTGCCCCTATATATGTCCATTCTAAATTACAATATTGAGAAGATATAACTAATAACATTAGTTTTCAGTTTTTACTTTTAACCTCAATAATGTAGAGAGATTAAAGTGATGACAAAACGAATTACATTGAGCTTAAAAAATTAAATTAAATTAAATTATATTTTTAGTTAATATTTTTCTCAAGAAACATGTAAAAAGAAATATGACAGTAAATGAATCGTATGAGCTAGTAACAAAATAAAACAATGTATAAAATACATCTTAAAATAAATAATTTCGTGCTTCGTATTACATTACATATCATAATTTGCTTCCTGTTTGACTTTTTTACTCTAATATTATCCTGTTAATATTTTTTTTTAAAAAGGTTTAATTTATATTAACGGAGCATTAATCTTAGCAACTTTATATCATAATCAAAGTTGAATAGTAAATTTAATTCTCTCTTCTTCTTTTTTGAAGAATTAACTAGGCACCTAATATCCGCTCATTTTGTGTTTGACAGTAAGGAGTTGTTTGATAGCTGGTTTGAGGAGCATCTAGTTTTTCTCACGTCCCATAAATTTTTGAAAAATACTTCCAATAGAAAAATAAATTTCTCAAAAATAAGAAAACACGTTTGTTGTTTCGTTCAACTACATTTATTAGAGATGTCAATCAATCTCAACAGAAGAAAGTTAATCAACATTATAACCATACGCGTAAAAAAAAAAGAGGACATAAGTACATATAATCATATTATTGTGATTACTTTGTTTAAGTATGATTTCTATGATCAAAGTCACTAACTCAAATCTAAGTCTATATTAGCCAATTCTATAGCTGTTTGAATAAGACTTCCTAAATCTTCATTTCCATGACATTTATTAACAGATTTTTGTGCTTCATTAGCTAAAGAAATAACATTAACAAAATCTTGTTCTTTGTATTTCTTCATTGCTTCTTCAAGTTTGTTGTGTGCATATGATAGTTGTTTAATACAATATTTTTTCCCCACATTTTTTGCTTCATTTATTTTTTTTAAAGCAAGTTTTGTTGCTGACTCTAATACACTTTTTGTAGTAAGTGGAGGTTGATCAGCCATAGAATATTGAGAAATATTGAGGAATAAAAAAAGTGTTATGGAAAAAATAATGAAAGTGGTGCTAAATAGAGAAGCCATTAATTATTTATTCTCTCTTGTAACTTTTTTTTTTCTTTATACCTTTGTGAAATGTGTTTTATTGTGTGGTTTATATATAGTTGGTTGTGGTTTACAATAAAGTGAAACGTTTATAATTTTTATTAATTTACGATTTAAAGCATGATTAATTTGTGTATTAATGCATTGATTATTTGCTTTTTTTTTATACATGTACTAAGCTAATTTTTCTGTCAAGGGTGTTAATGTTGTGTTTTTTTAAATTTTTTTTTTTTTTTAAATGACTTAAAAAGAACTTTCAGCATATCATACTTTCATTTAGCAAACAACAAAATCAGGGAGGAACCCGTGAAATATAAATGTGTACTCCCATACTCGAAATATTATATAATGCGATGATTTTTGGATACACCGCTCTACGCTAGGTTAAAAATTTAAATTTTATATTTATTTTATTTTATTTTTCTTTCTTAAATTAGATAAAACCTCTCTAATTTTGGCCCTATAATATTAAATTTTTTCACGATTTTCAATAATAAGAACCTACCTATCGAACCAATCAAATTTATATTTTAAATCAACCTTTTTGTAATAGTACACTCATCATCTCAAAATACTGGATACATTTACATACACAAGTTTTAATAGTAAACTAATCATTTCAAAATTCTGAATACGCTACCTACACAAGTTTCACTTAACTCCCTTCTCCACATAATTCTTGCTTTAGAAGCCAAGAAAATACATACACAAGTTTCACTTAACTCCCTTTTTTCACATAATTCTTGTTTTAGGAGGCAACAAAATACAAACATATGTACTTCCTTTCACAACTATATTATTACTATGATATATGTAAAACAAACTTCCAAAAGAGGCCAAAATGCCTAATACTTGGGCTATTTTATTGGGATGGGACTTGTTTATTCTACTCCTCCCTTTTTTCACTTCCCTGTTGATAACCAGTTTGAGATTGCTTATTCCCACCAGCAACAAAATCTGTTGTAGTCTTCCCTATTCCAACCAGAGTTTCACCAATTGCTTGCAGCACCCCACCGCCTCCCTGCTGCTGCTGCAACACCGGCTTGCTCTCGCTCTCTCCGCCCTCCTCTGTGTCCTCCTTTTCTCCGCTAAAAACTCCGCCTCCGCTTTCTCGCTGTACACACATTTAACACAGAATTCAGCTCAATGCATTAAAATTTAAAAAAGAAGAAGAAGAGAATAATGGTCATAAACATGAATTCACCTCAAGCGCATATGTATGTATATATATATATATATATACCCAATGTACAGTAAATTTGAGCCGAAAACAAGGAGATAATAACCCAATGTTTACCTTGGAATTACCTTCTAGTTGTCTCTCAGTTTCTGCCTTCTTTTTACCTGCATAATCAGCTGCACCTTCTTCCGCTGAGACTACGTAATCTTTAGCAGCAGCCAATTTGTCCCCTGCATACTCCACCGCGTTCTTACCAGCACCAGCAACCACGTCCTTCGCGGCGACAGCCTTCCCCCCTGCATACCCTGCAGCACTAGAAACAACATCTGCCGTGGCTTTTTGTAGCCACGGCTGCTCCTTTTGCTGTATAATGTGCAGCACCAAAAGCTCCCATTTCCGCCATATCCTTTGCGGTTTTAGCTGCTTCCCCTGCATACCCTACCGTGCTTTTCCCTGTTTCCACAGTGGCGTCTTTTGCCTCGATGCCTTTCTTCCCGACATACCCTGCTGCATTCTTGCTCTTTTCGGCAGCGGTTCTTGCTGCTTCCCCTGCATACCCTACTGCACTTTTCCTTGTTTCAACAGTAGTATATTTTGCCTCGACGCCTTTCTGCCCGATGTATCCTGCTGCATTCTTGCTCTTTTCGGAAGCATAATCTTTCGACTCCCCTGCTTTTTGCAGGGTGTAATCTTTAGCCTGTTGAGCTGATTGCATTGTTGTTTGTCCTGCACTCGATAGGGTATCTTTAGTTGCACCATAAGCTTGCTGGCCTTTTTCGAGAGCAGTGTCCTTTGCAACTCTAGCCTTGTCCACAACATACTCGAATCCAATCTGAGCGCCATGAATGACAGCATCTTTGGCTTGTGCACCTGCACTTGAAATGGTATCTTTCTACAAATTTTTCGCCTTTTTCACCTCAAAAATAGTGTTTGGTTATTCATTTGAATCAAAATTTAATACTTGATGAAAATTTAGTAACTTTTCAATATATCTATGTTCCGCGTTGACCTAGGGTTTTCTACTGGTGGCTCCTACATAGGCAGGAGCTGCGCAGCTCTCATGGCTGCTACGGCCATTGGACGGCCTCCTTTCGAGGATGTCCACCCCCCCTCCCCAAACCCCCCAACCACCACCTACGCCACCCTTTTCAACTTCAATACACTAAATCCTAAACAATTTGCCCTAATTAACTCAAAAACATTTGTAAAATCAATCGAAATAATTTATGGAGAACCTACTATCACGTTTTCAATGAAGGAAAGACAAGACTTTATGATCGAAGAGTGAATGCATCAGTCAGTGGTGTTTAAATTATCCCACGGTGCGCCAAATTTGAAGGTATTAAGGTTAATTTTATCGAAACATCTTGGTACCAAGGGCAATTGTTTAATTGACTTACTTGCTCCAAGACAAATTTTGTTATGATTTGATCAATATGAAGATTATGTACTAGCTTTATCTCGCTCAGTTAATTATCTTCTCTACAATGGAGAGGAGCACGAATATAGGGTTTTTCCATGATCCATTGGATATAATCCTAAGTAGGAAACGACGTTAGCTGTGGTTTGAATTTTTTTACCAACCTTATCTCCAGATTTGTTTGCAAAGAAGTCTCTGTTGTCTATAGCATCGGCAGTTGGGAAACAAATAGCAATAGATAAAGCTACTCAAATCAAGTCAAGACCTAGCATGGCTAGGGTCAATGTTATACTTGATCTAATGGAAAAGCTTCCAAATTGTATAAGGTTGCAGTTTGTGGATGAAAAATTTGGTAAGTTGATCGAGGTTTTTCAGAGATTGTATATGATAATCTACCTTTGTGTTGCAATTATTGTAAGCACCAAGGTCATGATGAAGATAGTTGTCGTTTGATCTCGAAAAGAAATGAAAATAACAAACAAATTGATGATACCATTGAAGTTGCTTTAAAAGATACTATCGATAGTGAAAAGTATCAAGGTGATGCAAGAGAAATACTAAATGAAAAAAGAAAGATTGTAGATGTCGATCAAAGTAAAGCTACTTCTTTAGATTGACAATTGGTTGCTACCACTTCTGAGCAAAATCATGTAGACTCAATGGATGTTGATACAAGTAATATTGGTGTTCAAACAACTACCGAAAACAAATGTGATTGCAATAACCAACATACTACTATTAATGAGGTGCAATCAAAAGAAGTTGGGTTGAATTTGATGTCTAATGCAACTAAAAACGCAAGGGGAACACCAAGAGTTGGAATTGATGCGCCGCGAGTTGGTTCAGGAAAAAATTAATGGATTCAGGACAAAAACTAATGGATACATCTGATGTTGAAGATGTTGAAAATTCTGGGCAGCATGTTTTGCAAGCTGAAAACGAGAATGCAACTAAAAACTGGACACTGGTTGCAGACAAAAAATCAACTAGTAGTCGGACCCTTTCCCCGACTAGTCAAAATAATTTTCCATTTAGTGAAAAGGGTGCTACTAGGAATTTTCATGACAGTGAGAAGAGGCAAGATATTAGTGATGCCTCAAGAGACCTATTATGTTCGAATAACTTTGATGCTTTATTGAAGACTACTGGAAAGCAAGTAAGGTTAACAGAGAATGACAACGATTTGATCCAAGAATAACAAGTCTCACCACCTGCTTTGAATAGCAAATTAAGTCCAGAAGCTCCCGTATTTGTGCCTAAATGTGTGATTGCAAAGAAGAATGAGTCAAGGGTCTTAGTGTCAAATACAATTGATTTGGGCGAGGATTCTCTTGATGAAGATGAGGAAGACAATATGCTAGACATATGCTTTGATAGAGTGGCTAGGGAAGGAGATATATCACCTAGGCAACAAAGAAGTGAAAGCAACAAAAGCAAAAAGAAAACACATGGAAGACAACATAGTTGGGACGGTAAAATGAATGAGGAGTTTGTTTCATAGCACCTACCAATGCGATAGGCAAAGCAGAACCATTTGACAGTATCAATATGTTCAACAAGATCCAATAAATCTACAAAGAAGGTATGAATTATCAAGTGTTGTTGGATAGGTTTAAAGAAGAAGACGAGAGAAAAATACTTCAAGTTACTTTTGATGGGCAATCAATTTTTTTGTAATTTATGCTTTTGTAATAGAAAGTTTGAGACTGATAACTCAACTTTCTTCTTGATTGACATATTTTTACATTATTTAAGCATCCTCATTTGTAATATCATCATAGAGTGTATTACAAACTCTGTGATGATAAAAAGATACTTAGTTCTCTCTAGCTCTTATTTTCTTCATGCTTGTTAGGTAGGTAGCAGAAGTTAGGTACTTTATTAGGATTAGTAAGGTAAGGCCTAGCCCTCCTTACTTGTACTTATCCCTATTGATATTTTTTTTATGTTTAATAAAAGGCCACTAGACACAATCTAGTGGTAAATTTGCTTTGAAAAAAAAACTGTTCCGTGTTTAAAATACTACTGACCTTTCTCAATGGCAGTGTCTTTAGCAGCTGCAGCCTTATCAGCAACATACTGAGATCCACTTCTAACACCATGACCAACAGTGTCTTTACCTTGTGCACCTAGTGCTGTTTCATTGTAACATTCAGCACCATGCCCTTGACTAGCCGATTCTTTTGCATTATGTAACGCTGACGCCCCAAAATCCTTTGCCCTTTCGTCGGGATTTTCAGTTAGCACAGCAGCTGGTGTTAGTGCGGGTTTTTTTCTCTCGGCTCTTTTCTTATTACCTTCTTCTTGAGGATGAATCCCTCCATGAACTCTTCCTTCTTCACCTTCTTTCCTATGTGATTCAATTTTGAAACCTCCTAGCCCTTCTCCTCGAATTCCTGAGATTCGAGGCAAATTCAGATTAATCTTACCGATTCAATCAAGATATTTATGAAAAAATAGTACAAGTGTTTTAGTAGTGTAGGTACCTTGATCAACATGATGAGAAGAATGTTTGTCCCTTTGTGTGTCACAATCTTTTTGTTGTTGCTGCATTCCACTAGAGAACTCCAACCCTCCAACTTTAACAGCAGGCTGATGTTCAGCAGGAGCAGTAGCAACACTTTTTATATGAATAGCAGGATGAACATCATTTTCTCTTTTTGCTTTCTCTGAAGCCATTTTTTTGTTTTGTTACTAATTACTAAATAAACTATGCTCTAAATATTTTTTCACTTCCAAGAACATATTTGAAAGAAATTATAAGCCAAACTGGATGAGGCAGATGGTACTAGTATTTTATTTTATTATTATCTTATGACACGTGGCGATTGATGAGCTTTTTGTTTGTGACGTGGCAAGAAAAACATAGCTACACTGGATGAGTCAGCTATACTGAATGCTAACGTGTCTTCATGCCCTGCAACTATGCATATATTTGTCCAATCTCTCATCATACAACAAAGCTTCGTAAGCAAGTATCAGATAATTTTATCCGTCAAAATTAAAATAAATATGAAAAAATTATCTAACAATCGCTTCATTAACTATGCCACACACGAATCATATTTATTTTTAAACATAATAAACAAGATTCACATAGTGACTTGGCTTGTTTGAGACTAACATAGTTATTATTGTATATACTTAAAAAGGAAGTTTTAAAGAAGAGATGAAACAGGCTTTCTATTCACCATAGTCCATAAACAAAAAGGTGCTTTTAACTTGCCACCATGTATTAGTAACTGGTTATATTATTGAAACAGTTTAAGGAGAAATAATTGTCTTATTATAATACACCAGGGGCTTCTGCTTTCAATTTTAGTTTTCTGTACAAAGCCATCTATTGATTGGCAAAAGCAACATTATACTTTTATAGCATCATAGCTCAGACTCCACTGGTCGGATTACATTGGGTATGTTGTTGTAATGCGTCATATCTAGAGAAGTTCCCACTCAGATTCGGAATGATCATCAGCTGATGACAACTTTTTCACGTTCGAGTTTTTGGAGAGAACCTGCATCGGCTTTTCTTCAGGCTCTAGGTTAGGCTGTTGATCTCCATGTAATGCTCCAAGCTGCTCATACTCTTTTCTCGTCGACTTCTTTTTCATAGAAAACACTTGCCTGAGCTTCTTCTGATAAAACAACTGAACTGTCAACATCTAAAGGCACACATTCTTCAATGAAACAGCCCTCCCTCATCCCCCCACGACCAAACTAATGAAAAACATATTGATGAAAAGCAAGAAATAGCAAATACAACGCGAGAGGAAGGAGAGGGAGAGGGAACCTTGTATGATTTCTGTTTGACTGATCCCTGTGGAACATGAAGTTTGTCCGCTTCAACCAGGACACATGTTTCCTCCAACTTTGATTCATCATAGCGCTCAACAATTTCCACATCGGACTCAATCAAGTCATACTTCTCGGGTGGAGGAGAACAAAATTTATCTGATCTTTCTGCAAAAGAACACGGAAAACACAACGAAAGGATTAAGAGACTTAAAAAGATCCAGTTTTAAGGAATCAGGCCGGAAATATCTGAACAGCAGGAGAATGTTGCTCAGTTGCACAAGTATTCCTTCGTTTTATTTGTTTGGAAGTTGGTACTAAGTGGAAAGAAAAGAGAAAACGTAAGGGCCCTTTTGCCTTAGGGTGGGATGACACTGATAATGTCAATGCAGGAGTCTTATCAGTGGGATGCCCTAAGGAGTCTTATCAGTGGGATGCCCTATTAAGGTGACACATATAGGATTGGTGATCGTACCTGAACCTTCTGTCTTACGAATTGTATTAGCATTATGCTTGTAGTTTCTTGTTTACCGGTTCCTATATTAACCTGTGTTTTTTGTGCTTCGATTATCGCACTATTTTGTTGTCATTACTGTTCTTTCCTCTATATGTTGTGCACTGTTCTCCATTTCATATTATTTCTTTTTTGTTACTACTCTCATTTCTGTATTCTCTTTTTCAAACTGTTTGGAAATGTTTTATTTTATTTATTTATTTTATTTTTTTGATGACCGAGAAATCCGTTTGTGACCCGCCCTTTGGACCAATCACAGCCTTTTAAACTCGGTGGATAATGGGCTCGCCCCTCTACCCTTCTCCACTTAAATACTGGGCTTCGCTTTGCGTGGTGTGGTGTGGGGCATGAACCTGCGACCTAAGCCACAAATCCGTCACCTTTTGCCACTCGAGCTAGGCCTTGGGGGCGGAAATGTTTTATTTTAAGCTGAGGGTCTATCGGAGACAGCCTCTCTATCTGTACGAGGTAGGGGCAAGGTCTGCGACTATGCTTACAGTCTACCCCCAACTCCTCCCCAGACCACATTTGTGGGATTACAAGGGTATGTTGTTGAAAAATATTCCTAATCACAGATTTAAGTCCTTTAATTATACTAGTTAGGTTAACAGTTCATCCAATGAACTATTAACTCAATCCATAGTTCGCGATATGCTTTTACATAATACTGTAACTCAGGCAGAATTATAACCCCATTTTATAAATCAGCAATTGATATGAAAGCTACTCTCCAAGATAATATCAGAGTAGTGACTCCATCAAAATGGAAGCAAAAAAAGAGAAGGGAGAAGATCTTTTTTTACAGGTGGCTATTGTAAGTACCTTTGCAGGACTCATTGATCTCCTCGCTGGCAATATTATTGTCACCAGTATTACTGCTAATCTTTGCAATATTATTGATCTCCTCGCTGGCAATATTATTGTCACCAGTATTACTGCTAATCTTTAATCCAGTATCACCAGCCAACTCCTTGAGTGTACCCCTATCTGCTGCCAGGGCAGGAGTTAACATAAAAGAAAAGAAGTGAGATTTTTAAGAAAATAAAAATAAGTGGGATACTGCTAGACATTTATACCATGAGAGTCTGATTGCAAGTCACCAGCAGAGGAAGTGTTCCTGAGATCTGCTTGGTTCTGCCCAACACAGTCAACTGATAAGCTCGTGTCAGAAGCTGCAACATTAATTGATATACCTGCTGCAGGCACATTTGTTTTTATAATATGGTTGGAAACCTCCTTTCCTGTCTCGGTAGAGTTACGTCCTTTAACTGAGGCCAAGGGCGAAGTCATGGTCATGTGGTCGGATGCCACTTCAAAACCTCCCCTAACCTTAGAATCTGAGGACAATTTAATTGCATTCCCTGATACGAGACAGAGAGCGTCCGACTTCTTAGATGGTGGATGATTATCTCTAACAATTTCTTTGATCCCAACACTTTGACGTCTATAAACTCCTCCACTTTTGCTTTTCCCTGTAACATCATAAAATACACTATTAGCAGCTCTGACTGGACTAAAAGATGATGGATTATCACTATCCTTACCCTTGATCACTTGAGTATCATCAATTAATTCTTTATTAATTACCCTAGGGTGTCCACCTTTAAGTTTTGCTTTCAGCTTCTTGCTGATTTCAGTGTGAGCATAAGGATTAAGAGACAAGTCAGCAGCTGCAACTTTCACAGGATCTATGTTAAATTGAGGATGTAAATCTAGCACCACATCTGAATAGAACCTCTTGACACTTGCACCAACAGTCTGCACTTGATTCTCAACATATCTAGCGGTATCCTGTGATATACCATGAGACCAGTTACGGTGGTTGAATACTTAATTGGCCAAAGTGGTGCAAGGTGAATAAAAAGGTACGACATATTGAAGTTATGAACATTTTCAAAGAAGCAATTGATTAGAAACGATTAATAAATTGATGAATAAACAACCATGAATGTCATATGTACTCCTTTTGATATATTAACATGATATGCACACAATCCTTCCAATGCAACATAATTACCTACTCAGGAGTTTGGATAGTGGCAAAAATAAAAATTGGAAAAATGAAATAAATGTTTTATTTTATTAAGAAGAGTGTAGTCCCCAAATAAAAGTCAGGACAGCAACAAGAGTACTACAAGAACTACTACTACTGCGACTCAATTCCAAGCTAGTTGGGTTCAGCTATATGGAGGATTAACCACGCCGTATTATTGATAAATATAGGAAGTCAACGCTTGCTAGGCAGAACTCAATGTACAAAGCTATCACCTTTCTGCGAAATTAGAATATAGGTTTTTTGCCATTTCTAGCAACTTGCTAATCATTGAGAGAAGTTGAAGTATCAAATATGTAAGTAAGGGGAATGAATGAGGGGCAAGTTTGGATAATTTTTCTCTAACCTTTCCTCCAAGTAAAATCAATGTCTTTTCTCTTGTAACAAAGAGATGCAAGCACCTATCATTGGGTACCAAAAGTTACTGGTGATTTATTAGGAACCTCAGAGAAAAATAAGCCCCATGGAACGGTCAATATAGCAACATCTGCAATTTATAGTCAGAGTTCAATCTCCTTTCTTTTGGGTTGATTGAATATGATCAAAGTTCAATTCATTCAAACGTTCCTAGTGCTCTAGGGTCAAACAACCAGTTGGTAAGAAAATAGCCCTACTGACTGCTGAGGGAAGCTCCACTATGACCTTGCTAACAAACCCGAAAACAGGGACGAACCAAATCAAATAGTAAGAGACATGTGGTTAATTTTACCTGGTACATAGCATCTTCCATCTCCAAACACATCGCTTCAAATTTCTGGTATATATCTCCAACCCATGCTATACCTTTCAAATCCATCGCATAACACTTCGACAACTTTCCAAGGGTTCAACGAATATAGTGCTGCAAGATGATATAGCTTTCAACTCCAGAATTTAACAAGATGCTTCCCTATTAGAACTTGTATGAGCTGCATAAATTACAAAATTCTGTTGAGCAGGATTATTCACCAACTTCAATCAATAAAAAGAATGCACGTCACCCCTATGTAAATCACCCCGCTAATGTATAATTAATGCCCCAACATAAACGAGATACAAATCAATATCATTCTCCATAACAAAGTTTACGCCTTGCACTCATAGATGATAGAGCAAACTTCTAGTATCAGCAAAATTAATTCCCGGTGTGAGCTTGCTCACATTGGCGGTCCTAAGCCCCGACACAGAAGGAACTCTAAGGTAGGTCAATAGCAAACGTAGAACTAATCAACTTATGGTGAATCCTCAAAATATAGAATATTGAGCTTAAATGGACAACGAGGATCCATATAGCCAGCCCTTACTTGCTTGGGTAGTTGTTCTATTTCTAGCAAATTACATTTACCATCTACTTGAATTTTAACAGTACAATAGAAATTCTTTCAACTAAAAACCTGAAACTAAATCAAATGCTTTAAATTAGCGTACAAATAGCACAAGCTCATCTATTTGTAACATTGTTTTATTCCTGTGGTGATGGAGACATGGTAAGCATTCTTATAGTAGGATGATCCGAACTACTACCAACTATATAGCCATTGAACCGATCAAACAGAAGTACACAAATAAGGTTGAAAGCTTCAACCATTAACAAAAAGAAGTCCTTTTGTAAGCTAACCAGATACCTCTCCCCGGTTTCCAATAATCAGAAACTTTCAGCATAGAAGACAAGGAAGGAACTTTTTATATAAGATCATGATGGCAGCAAAGTGCATCCTAGGGGTTCCTTAATTGAGTACCTTTCTAATGACTTCGCCGTACAAAACTCAAAACTTCTTAAAAGACTTGGATAGGTATAACTTTTTTGTAACATCTATTTCATGTATTTAGATGAACTTTTGGCCTATACATGGACAGGATGGAATATCTGCATCTATAAAGATTCCAAAGCCATTTTGGTCAGCTAAAGTCAAACAAAGGGTTTTAAGAGCTTCCTTATTACCCAAACTACAACTCATACCAAATTTCCAACAAAAGCATTCCAAAACCATGAAATAATTCATCAAAAAAACACTACAGAAAGCAAGCTACTTTACCTTAATACCTAAATCCCTATAATTTCACATACAGAAGATATCTCTATACATCCTATCAAAAATATAAAAGTATAAAACCCAACACCCAAGGGTGTAGCCTAGTGGTCAATGAAACGTTCAAATCCCAGCAAAAACACACAAGGTGCTTTATTCCCATATGTTTTAGCCTTGGTGGGATATCCAGTGGAATTAGTCTAGTCGAGGCACGCACAAGCTAACCCAAACACCACAATTATCAAACAAAAAGTATAAAACCCAAACACCAAAACTCTATGTACACAATAAACCCATAAATTATTCACAAAAAACAAGTAAAAATCATCAGCATCATGATCAAGAAGCAAACAGCAGCTATTTAGGGAAAAAAGATATCTTTTGCCCCAGGTAAACATTAAAAATCATAACCACCATGATCAAGAAGCAATACCCACAAAGGAAAAAACAACTACATATAATACATATACCTCAATCATACTACATAACTACCAATCAATTACAAGATTCAATCTTTTTAAGTTGAAGCAGAACAACTTACAGTACAAAAAAAGAATACCCAGAAGCAAAAATTGCAAGTCACGGGTAAATTTTTATCAGCAGAATTCAAAAAATTACAACTTTTACAAAAGCTAATTGCAAACAAAAAGCATAGCATAAAGTAAGATAAAGAGAAACGGAGAGTTTTGGTGAATTTTGTTTGAGTTGGAAAACGAAAAACGTAAAGAGAGAGTTCACCTGGTTTTTTGGGTATGTGGGTCTTCGACACGTGTCCAGAAAACTCTGCCTTGTTCATTCCTTCGTGTAATATATATTTGCAAGAAACGAAAGTAAACTATTTTCTATTTTAATGATGAAATATTATAAAACAAGAAAAAAATTTAATTAAGTTTGAGATTAGTTTTTGCTAATTAAGAAAAAAAGTAAAATTATTGTATTGCTCTTTAATAAAATTGAACATAGTCAATATCATTAGTAATTTTTCCTTTATTTCATATACTAACTAAATTTGAGATTTTTTATTGTTGAATGTTCAAAGTTCAAAATGAATGTTTGAATTTTTTTTATATTTGTCTTTTCATTTAGGGCATCTCCAATCCTACCCTCTATTTTACTCTCCAAATATAGAGTTTTCTAAAAAAAATAATCAGATATCCAACTCCAATACAATTATTTATTGTACTCTCTAAAAAATATTTTTTTTTCTTTCTCCTTAATATTATATTATTATTTCTATTTCGTTTTTATTTTCTTATTTCATAATATATATCATTTCTTTTTCTTTTTTCCCAAATAATCATTTTATATAATTTTCATGTGATATAATATTTTATTTTTCAAATTCTTTATTTAATATAAATTTACATTTTATTTTAATTTTTTTAATAACATAAATTGCAAGCAAGTATTCTATAATATACAAATTAATGGACAATTCAAATAAAAGAAACCATTAATTACATAAATAATCAACTTTCAAGATTATGACGTTGCTTTCATAAATGCTCTATTAATGCATTACGGAGTTAAAAATGAGCATTTTTGTCCTTAATTTTTTCATGTTTAGCTAAAAATTGTTCAAATCATAGATTTTCAAATTATATTAGTGATATAATTTTTTTTTAAAATACTATTAATTCAAGATGAAAATAGTATATATTAAATAATATATTTCTTAAAATATTATATTATATTTAAAAAGAATTACAAATATTAGATATTAATTTATATCATTATATGTAAAATAATATGTTCATTACAAAATAATAAAAATGTGAAATAGAGAGGTGAATAGTAGTTCTCCATGTCTCTATAAATAGAGAATAGAGATTAATATGGAGATGGGTTGGAATGTCCATTCTCGAATTTACTCTTCAAATATAGAAAATGGAGAGTAAAATAGAAGCAGGTTGATGATAGTCTTATTGAAGTTTTATATTTTCCAAGAGATAAATTACATTACTTATTATATTTATGATTTCACATAGGATAACAGTGGAAAATATAGTTTAAATTATGTTCTTCAATGTTTTTCTTAATATTCATGGCATTGCCCTTACATATTCAGTTAATATGAAATAGAAAGAGTATAAAACGAGTATATCATCATAATCATATTCGAAGAATATTTCATCACTCCTCCGATATTCTTACAAAAAACAATATAGATATATAATCGTGAGTCTTTTTTTCTTTAAATACTATGCTACTATTGGCACCCCAAATTAAAAATCCGAAATAGCTAGGGACAGGAAAAGTTCTTTTTTTTAGGGTACTTCCGAGTCCCGAGAATAGATTCAGTGGAGACGGGGTGGGGCTTGTAGCTCAGAATAGTGTTGGTGTGTCTCGTTGCAATCATCCGATCAATTCCTTTCATGAACCATTATAAATTTATGGTCAATTTTTATATTTAATAAATATAAATTATGATAAAAAAATTTTTTTAATCAAAATAAGTTTTTCACTGAATTTAAAATTTATCTCAAAATAAAAAATATTATATATTCAAATACTAATTGCATCACATAATTTTAAATCACGAGATAAAATCGTAAACGACCCCTAAAACCTGAGGGGCATTAGAATCACAGTTTCATGTCGCCCCTTCTCAATTCGGATATGCTACATATCGTTACCCTAGCAACACTAATCGAAACATAAAAACGTGACCCCTCATTTCCACTTTCTCTCTCTACACTTTTTACAGTCATCGGCGGCACCTCAACAGAGCAACAATGGCGACACCGGCGGCTACTTCTTTCTCCATTTCCTCCTCCTCCTCGGCCGTTTCTTCCTCAACCAAATCCCTAAAGCCTGCTCTATCTAGTAACTTAGGCTTCTTTTCTACTTCATCTCCGTCGCTTAAGGTTCTCAGAGCTAAATCTCACTCCTACAATGTCTCTAGCTCCGGCGGAGCACTTAATGTTCGTATGGTTGCTGCTCCTGCTGCTGTAAAGGCACCGATGTCTCTCGATTTTGAAACGTCTGTTTTTAAGAAGGAGAAAGTTACCCTTTCTGGACACGACGAGGTGAATCTCTTCCCTTCTCCACGTCTATTTCACCTATTACCTCTGTTTTAGAAAGAATGATGTAGTTAGGATATGGTGACATCTAATTTTCGGTGTAAGATTAGATGTAATATTTAGATACTTGAAAACTGGTGAAGTATGACAGTTTTTCTAGTTTCATACTTGATAACTATTAGTTATGCAAATTTCCTATCAGAACTATCACAAACTAAAAATCTAAACACACCTCAACTATCAATTAATTGTTCCATTTTCTAAGCTAAAATATCAACATAGGAAAAAGGAATAAATGATAATTGAGGGGTGTTTTGATAAATAATTGGTAGGAAACTTGCATGCCTAATAGTTCAGGCATGAAATTTGGAAAATCGAAATACTTTAGGTGTGTTTTTGATTCTTCACTCTTTCTTTTTATATTTAACTTAAGAAAGAGTGTAATTTGTTTTCCATTTGATTTTGAGTAGCTGGACATCTATTTCTAAATGTAGATCATTTCTTATTGTTTTGTGGAATAATATGTAAGAAGGTTTGAACAAATTGTACTTTTCTCAAAAACCTTTTAGAATAAGGAAAAATTTGTACAAAAAGGAAATGTGTTTTTTGGATAGTCAGAGATAATCATTAAAAAGATTTCTGAGTTTTTAGTGTAAAGTCACTTTTTCAAAAAGATACTGTGGTTTTTTTCTCGAAAAAGAATTTAGCAAAAACTTCAAACAAACACCTTTAACCATTAGATATTTAGAAAACTCAGTAGAAGTACCATAAAACACAATTTTGGACAGAGAGTAATGGTATTGTCTTTCTTGTTTGGTGTATCAATGCTGAGAATGTTTATTTCTATATGTGAAAGTTCTTGGCTTTGATGTGTAATGTATATTGTTGGGATTGTGGTGTAGTACATTGTGAAAGGAGGGAGAGATTTGTTCAAGTTGTTGCCGGATGCATTCAAGGGAATCAAGCAGATTGGAGTCATTGGCTGGGGTTCTCAGGTGAAGTTTCTTTGGTTTTGATTTTATTCAGTTAATTCAATTTTGATATCTGTATAATGGTCCATTCTGAGAGTTATTGGTATATAAAGTTAACGCAAAGAGGAAGTTTGTTGTTTGAGCTCAATGAAGAGGGAATATTGCCATCTGAAACCAAGAGTTTAGTTAACCAAAATTTTGGAGAAGATATATCTTTTTTTGAAATTGAAAGGAGAAGAGAAGAAGATATCTCTTTCTAGATTCTATAACGTAGAAGTCCTCTGTTTTACTATTTTTGCTGGAAAGCTACATCCTTTTGGATGTACCTGATAAAAGCAGCTTCAAACTACTCTTTTTGTTGACTTTTCTAAAACCATATATGTTCTCACCAAGTATTTTCTCTTCGTACTGATTGTAGCATATTTGCTGATAAAGTTTCTCTATTGTAGTTTTTCTCAAGAAGATACATCTTCCTCCATTCAAAGTTTGTTGTTTTCCATACTCTACTTCTGCTGATAATTGGTTATGTTGTTATTTTTTCATCATTAATGCAGAAGGTATCATCAAAATATATCTGAATACTGTTTTAGAAGTGATCTCATGTACATATAGTAATATACAACATTGAATTATTTTGGTTAAAAAAATGCAATTCTTGCTGTAAAAGTAAGATAAATGTTTTTCCTCTCTCCTGTTCAAGTTTCATTCCTTCTTTCATTCAAGTAGCTTAGCAATACCCTTCTTTTTTGGTAGGGACCAGCTCAAGCCCAGAACTTGAGGGATTCTCTTGCAGAAGCAAAATCTGATATAGTCGTTAAGGTAGTATTTCATTTCTTCTTTATTAGAGATTGAAGCTGGAGTTTATCTGGTTTGCATACAAGATTAAATTCTTATAGTCTTGTAACTTATGAGGTATGAATGTTGATCATGCAGATTGGTTTGAGAAAGGGTTCTCGCTCCTTTGCTGAGGCTCGTGCAGCTGGGTTTACTGAAGAAAATGGTACCTTGGGAGACTTGTATGAAACTATCTCTGGTAGCGATCTAGTGCTGCTTTTGATTTCTGATGCAGCTCAGGTAGGCACATTGTGTTAGCCTCATGTTCTTTTCATGACAACTTGGTAATACATTTTAGTGAAGGCTGCCCTTGACCTTATAGTTCAATGTCTTGCTTGGAATGCTAGATATCTTGTTTCTTGCTTCTACTCTTCCAAAGAACAAATTCTTAGTTTTGCTATCTCATAAGTTATAGCTTTGTGCTTTCTGCTCCCACCACTGGTGATTAGATGTGATTTTGTTGTTTAATTTGGGACTATGGACAGCACATTCGGTATATTTCCACTAAACTTTAGGGTTTCTCTGGTGAGATTTTGAACACTCTAAATCGAACTCATTTTATTTTATTTTGGTTAGCGGAAACATAGATTTTTACCAGAATCACGTGTTCCACATTATTCAGTGGAGTATTTATCTTGGCAACATGTATGACCTGAATTTTCAAAATTTAACCCAAGGATGGAAATATCAAACCAAGCCACACACTCCATGACTCCAAAAGGGTAAACAGAACCTTTTTTTTGGATACATTATACCGCAAGAAAATGGTAATATTGATATCTTGTCAGACAGTGTATTCCTTCACCAGGTGTGCAGGTAGTGCCAGTTGCTGCACCACTCCTTTGTTCTGAATTTCCTGATGTATGTGCAGGCTGACAACTATGAAGAAGTGTTTTCTCACATGAAACCAAATAGCATACTTGGTCTTTCGCATGGATTCCTTCTCGGCCATTTGCAGTCATTAGACCTTGACTTTCCCAAGAACATCAGTGTGATTGCTGTATGTCCCAAGGGAATGGGCCCATCTGTCCGGAGATTATATGTGCAAGGAAAAGAAATCAATGGTGCTGGAATTAATGCAAGTTTTGCAGTTCACCAGGTCTCCTGCGGTCTTTTATAATTCACCCTCATCTATTTTCTCTCAAACTCTTGGCTTTTATGTTCTATGAGATGTGACGCCATTCGCTATATACAGGATATAGATGGAAGAGCCACTGATGTTGCTCTTGGGTGGTCAGTTGCCCTTGGTTCCCCCTTTACATTTGCAACTACCCTGGAACAGGAATACAGAAGCGATATATTTGGCGAGCGAGGTTAGCGTGTTTCCAAAGTCTGTTTTTTCACTTGTTAAATCAGTATGGTTGAGGTCCATTGGTCTTCTTGTTAGGCATATTACTTGGTGCTGTCCATGGCATTGTTGAGTCGTTGTTCAGAAGGTACACAGAAAATGGAATGAGTGAAGAGCTCGCATACAAGAATACTGTTGAGTGCATAACCGGAAACATTTCGAGGACCATATCAACAAAGGTCAGAATTAAATTCTCAATCTTTTGATTTGGTGTATTATTATGTTTAGCAAGATACGTTTATAACTTCTCAAATTGTTCTTGAAAGTATTCTACGTGTTTATTAGGGTATGTTAGCTCTATACAATTCATTGGATGCGGAAGGCAAGAAGGTGTTTGCGACTGCATATAGTGCTTCATATTACCCTTGCATGGAGATCTTGTATGAGTGCTATGAGGATGTTGCAGCAGGTAGTGAGATCAGGAGTGTTGTATTGGCAGGTCGCCGCTTTTCTGTAAGTTGATTCTTTATTATTAAGTTTCCTAGCAATTGGTTTCTCTTTTCCTCTCTTTCTCTATCCACCCCCTTCATTGGAGGCACATTAATTTTTGACTTCCATGATGGAAACTAGATTATACCGCCTGTATAATTTTTGGCTTCTTCCCCAAAATGAAATCCTTAATTTCCTTTTCTGTGTTATTTCTTTTTTTTTTTTTACTTTGATGTCATTTTCTGGACTGGTCACTTTTGAACCTGGCCCATCGCTTTTTGTATATGTGGATTTTTTACCATTTATAAAATGGGTCCTAAGCCAGTTTTTATTTTATTTTTTTTATAAAAAGATTATACCGCCTGTACTACCTAGCTTGTGGTGCTTTTCCCCTATATTTATTTTGATCACTTGAAGAAATTGTGTATCCTTCTCATGGAACCTAATATTACAAGGGCTTCTTCAGCATTATGGAAAAGTGAAATACTGATGATCAGATGAAAGATATTAACCTTCTTTTTTTGTACATACAGGAGAAAGAGGGGTTACCAGCTTTCCCAATGGGTAAAATAGACCAGACAAGGATGTGGAAAGTTGGTGAGCGTGTTCGTGCAACACGACCATCTGGTGATCTGGGTCCTCTCTATCCTTTCACTGCTGGTGTCTATGTCGCATTGATGATGGCTCAGGTCTTCTTTTTATTCAATCCGTTTGGTTGGTTTTATTATAATGTTTGAATCGTAAAAGGGGAGCCTGGCACTGTGTGTCTTGAGCTGCTGCCAACTTAAATCTCTTCAATATCCTTCTCTTTCTCTTTCTAGCTGCAAGCGCTTTTTACCTATCTCCCAACTACTTGACAAGGTTTAGGTCGACTTGATGAACAACCCCTCCCCCCCCCCCCCCCCCTACCCCCAGCTCTCTTTTGTTTATTTTTATTATTGTTTTTTGTCTAAAGAAGTAAGCACGCAAAGAAGCCAAGAAGATTCAACATCTACTGTATATACGTAAAAGAATAATTTTAACCACAGATATACAATGTAATTTTTAGCCGAATCCCCTTGTCCTGCTGATTTCCTTTTTGATGGTATATGGATGTTCAACACCAATGGTGTTAGCTTAGTGTGAGAGCATCTAGATCTTGCTTGTTTATAACAACTTTGTTCTTTGGTAAATGTTAACAGATTGAGGTTCTGAGGAAGAAAGGCCACTCTTACTCAGAGATCATAAATGAAAGTGTCATCGAGTCTGTTGATTCCCTGAATCCTTTCATGCATGCACGTGGAGTGTCATTCATGGTTGACAATTGCTCTACAACAGCGCGTTTGGGATCTAGGAAGTGGGCTCCTCGATTTGATTACAATCTCACCCAGCAAGCACTGGTGGCTGTCGACAATAACCTGCCAATCAATATGGATCTTATGACCAATTTCGTATGTGATCCTGTCCATGAAGCTATTGAAGTTTGTGCCCAATTGAGACCTACAGTCGACATTTCAGTTCCTGCAGATGCTGACTTTGTCCGTCCCGAGCTCAGACAAACTATCAACTAAGGTTCTTTGCCGGTCACTTCTATTGAGAATGGTGATGGTTTTATGGAATTGGAAGGAGTAAGGCATTAGGCAGGACCATGTTTAGTCTGATCGAGCATTTTCAAAAGTAGAGATCGTTTCTGTATGCTGTGCTTTTTGGAGTGTAAGGAGATCTACTTAATAAAATATGAAGAAAAAAAAATTCACCGTTTTCTGTTATTAAACTACGTGACCTCTGTACTTCGGAATTTTATGTATTTTTGCAGATTAACTGAATAAAAACTCAGTTTGGAGTCTATTTAGCCATGGTATTAATATGTTTTCTGAATCTAATTTTATGAGATTCTTTTAATGATCTATATTGAAACTAGCCCGCAGCAGCAACGGAATCGGAGATCAATAAAATATAACATAAAGTTTATCCCAAGCTTAATTCTAAGATATTTCATATTATCTCATTATACTTGAATTATTTTATTGTAAATATTTTTTTTTCATAATATATTTCTTAATTGAGTTTTTTTGCGTAATTTTCATTGAATTTTAATTTTTGCTTCCACTACAATGGCGGGAAAATGGATACCAAAATGCTTTTAACGTGTTTAACGTTCCCAGTCACTATAAATATCCCCGATGAGCTCAATATTTCAAAATTCACAACACGGAAAAACACAGTCGAGATCACTAGGAGAAACAGAGAGAGAAGATGCAAATGGTGGAAAGTAGATTCAGAATGAAAAAGAAATCACAGAAGATGACCTTAGAGAAGTACGTCGATTTCATTGACAGCAACAAGCAATTCGATCTCACTATCCCTAATCTCAATGAGGTGTCTCTGCTTCTCTCTGAATCTGCGAACTCTATATGTAGATATTTATCCACTGTAATTTGTTTAGTGTGGTTTCAGTTGCTTGACAAATTGTTGATAATAACCATGGAGATCTGCTTGTTTTGACGTATTTCAGTACTGTTTTGGTGTTTATCCGTATTTTTTCTTACTTGGAGGTGTTTTTTAGTATGAAATCGGAGATCAATGGTGTGACCGTTTGAAATTAGAGATTCTTATTATTTGTAATCATTTTGATGTTTTAATTGTATGTTTAGCTCGACTTTTACCAAATCAAGTTCAAGAGATGTGTTTGGAACAGAATCGGAATAAAATTTCTGTTTTATATGCCGTGAGAATAATCCTTTTTCTATGTAATGCAACACGCAATTCTATTTCACCATTGCTAATCTCAGTGAGGTATCTCTCCTTCTCTATGAGTCGCTGGAGATCTGCTAGTTTTGATGTATTTCAGTTTTACTTCGGGATTATCCATATTTCTTACTCGGAGGTGTTTTTTCCGGTACGAAATAGGAGATTAATGATGTGACTGTGAAATTAGAGATTCTTATTATTTATGTTGTATCGTCAATTTCCTGCTATGTGTTGCTCGAATTTTATAACATAACCATATCAAGTTGAAGAGCTGAGTTCGGAACAGAATTGGAATTCAATCTCTGTTTCAGAGTAGCTATATGATTTAAAGTTGCAACTTATATCTACCTCAATTTCAGTGACAGTAACAAGCAGCTCGATTTCACTATTGCTTATCTTAATGAGTTACCTCTCATTCTCTCTGAATCTTTGAATATGTAGAGATTACTCCCCAGTATTCAGTATCGCGTTGGTGATCCGTATTGCTTATTCGGATGTGTTTCTCCCAGTTGTTTTTCCAGTATGAAAACGGAGATTAATGATTCAACTGAGTGAAATTAGAGATTCTTATTATTTGTAATCATTTTGATGTTTGAATTGTCAATTTCGTGATATGCGTAGCTCCTTTTTTACCAAATCAGGTTCAACAGATGAGTTCGTAACAGAATAGGAATTCAATCTGTGTTATGTGCAGTGAGAATAATCCTTTATGTGTCAATGATTTTTTGCAGATCATCAGCATTCACGGGTTCAAGAAAAGCAAGCGTCAAAAGGTCAAATTCATACTTCGCAATTTTTCAATCTTGTTGATCAAATATTGATTTCTTCAATCTGCTAAAATATACAGAAAGTCCTGGCGGACGCTGTGAACACGATAGAGTTAATGGACCTGCAACGCTCCACATTGCAAGAGGAGATCTCATCAGAAGCGTTTGTTACTCTCGATGAAGCAATCAAAGACCTCACTCATCTCAATTGGCAAGAGTGTTGTGTCACCTCTCTGCAAACCATTTGTTTCTCTAATGGAGTCAATGGCTCAGATCACTGCCAGGCGAAGACTAATGCTTCAGCTTCTTCAATGCCGAATATCCCACCACCAACGAAGACACCAAAGGTTCGATCAGTAAAGTCTTGTTACTTGGAATGAAAAAACAAAATTATGAAAAATATGTATCTGGCTTTCTTCATGGCATAGGATTACCAGTATTGAAAATGAAATAAGTCCAAATAGAATAAAATAGTAATAACTGATCTTGACTAGCTTGTTTTGATGCATAGTTTGATTGATAATCTGTCATGATTGATCCAAATTGTGGTACAATCTATGCACAAAAAATATTGATCTCGAGCCTGGAGTGAACCTTTTCCTTGATTATTTCATAGTAATGTTTAAAATTACGATTTGATTGCATTCATGTTCTTTTCTTTAGCTGTGTAGTCATCTGACAAATAAAACTACCTAGAGCAAGCAAACCAATCATTTGTAGACTGAAAAACTAGCTATACGCGAAGGAAATAACAATGGGGATGCAAATCAAATGATATGCATTCATCAATTAATGTGAAAATAATCTCCAGCAAGACACAGATCCAATAAACAAGGTATCTATTCATTTGTTGGTGCCTTACAATTATCTATTAGCACTTGACAAACAATCCACCAGATGTTTCACCAGCCTCCTTTAATCAAATACACATGGTACATTTTACTCGTTTGGATCATCACTGCAAAGAGCATACCAAAAAGACGTGGTTTCGAATGAGTAGGGAAACTTTATTAATACCAAAATAGAGACAAAGATGAATGAAGAACCCACCTCTGCATCCTCGCCTGCGCCCACTTTGTTTGCAGCATCTCCCTTTAGAGCCTCTTCTATTCAGACAGAAAAAAAAGAAGAGATTTTAACATGAATAATATGTAAATCAGAAAGTTGAAGTTTTCTCTTAATAGTGACATAGAACAATATAAAATTCAAACTATATCTTTGTTATAGCCTTGTCAACTCAAAACTATATCTGCTGCATTTTGTTCATAAACCTTTCTAAAGGAAACACTTCCTAACTTCAAATGCACATTCAAATGAAGTGCGTGTGAAACTAGAAGTGCCAATTAAGGCCCCAAATACAAGTAGGAGCAGCCGTCAGAATTATTCCATCCAATTACGAGGAGAAAAGAGCAGGTAGAAAGTTAATGAACCAGCTACGAGAATTATGTAAGTACCAAAGCAACCTTGAGATCAAGACTGGCACATACCTCCATCCTCTGGAATGTCAGACGTCCACAAGGTGAGATTGTCCCTCAGAAGCTGCAGAATTAAGGTGCCATCTTTGTAGTTGTCCTCATTGAGGCTATCCAGCTCAGATATTGCTTCATCAAAAACCTGCTTAGCCAATTGGCAAGCCCTGAAGAAAACAGATTATAATCAACTGAGATGAAGAACGTGTGTGGATAAACTACGATAAACACAAAACCGCACAAACCTTTCAGGTGAGTTCATTATCTCATAGTAGAAAACAGAGAAATTTAAAGCCAAACCCAACCGAATGGGATGGGTGATTGGTAATTCAGCTTCTGCAGTAGTTGTAGCTGTCTGTACACAAAGTTTAGAATGACCAGTAAGTGGAAGTAGATAGAAATAGATATGCATGTAAAGAAAACAAATACAAGTGAAAGAGAGGGGAACGGGAGAAAGGGACAAGTAAAGAGGCTCTACATAATATTTAAAATGTTATGAAGTTAAAATCTTGAAAATGCCAAAAGCCTTTACTTCCAACAGCAATGTAAAGGCTAGCAGAACATATGCTAGCGCTCACTTTAGAAACAATCGAACAAAAAAAAGAGAAGGATCATATACGACTGACAATATGTATCAGTGTCTTCTTGTTTAGCAGAAAAAGAGATGATTATTATCTTCTTACAGGTTTATAGCAATTGCATACCTGATATGCTTTTAAAGACAGATCAGAAACCTCTTTCTTGTCATCACCTGTTTTGAACTCTGCAAGATATCGATAATAATCCCCTTTCCTGCACCCAAAGATAAAGCAAACTGACAAAAATGAACAACTGATGAAGTTCTTAACTTCCAGAAAAACAAACTCAATGTTTTCGACTCAATACAAACAATATACCAAGCCTCACATTTTGTAGTAAAACACAGTTGATTCACCAGCAGTACATGATGGAATCAGATGCTCGTCAATCACAGTCATGATATTATTGCAAATGTCGGTGAGCTCTGACTCTACTTTTTGGCGGTAATTCTGGATCCGCTTCACATTCTGCTCATTTCCTCTACCCTCTTCCTTCTGCTCGATGGAAGACAAAATCCTCCATGATGCTCTCCTAGATCCAACCACATTCTTATAACCAACAGATAACAAATTCCTCTCCTCCACTGTCAGTTCAACATCCAGATTTGCAACATTCTTCATTGCATCGACCATCTCTGTAACATACGAAAAGAGTAAGGGAAAAACTTAAGCAAAGCTAATCAACAAGGATTCTGTTCTGAACACCCAAGAGAAAGAACAACAACAACAAACCCAATGTAATCCCACAATGAAGTCTGGGGATGGGGAGGGTAGAATGTACATAAACCTTACCCCTATCTTAAGAAGGTAGAGAGGTTGTTTCCAATAGACCCTCGGCTCAAAGAAAGCAGTAGCAACAAGCAGAAACACCAACTAGATAGTACAAGAATCGATCCTAAAGAAACAACAAGTAGTAACAAAAATCTAAGAACACAATAAAACAAGAATAAAACTAATACTCCGGAAATGGAAAAGCAATACGCCCGATTTCCTTCTAACCTTCTACCCTAATTATCAACCTCCACACATTCCTATCAAGGATCACGTCCTCAGTGACCTCAAAGGAGAACCAAAAATGAATTTCTGAATTTGATAAAGGTTTCCACACAGAAAAAAAATTAAACTTTTCGGGTGAAGAACTATCATGATTCTTCCTATACTCCAAGTCTCCAACAGTAGCAGTTTAGTGCACTAAGCTCCCGCTATGTGCACGGTCCGAGGAAGGACCAGACCACAAGGATCTATTCTACGCAAACTCATTTCTGCTCGAAGTAACCCAAGGCACCTTAGCAACTAACTAAAACTTAAAATTTCAAAGCACTGAAGTTTGATTATTGATTATCAATTCTTTTGCCAAAATTACTCTAGTTATGCAAGTAGACTAAAAAAACATATACATTAAACTTAGATCTATTCATATAGTAGTAAATTTAAAAAATCATCTATTTGATTTACATGAGGAAGAACAAAACCCTAACCATCGTAGCGTTCAGCTTGCTCAGCAAGCCTGGCGATGTACACCAAGTTTTCACGTTCTTTGGATGAAGCCATTTTCCGATCTTCTCGCTGAGTTGAAAAAAATGGAGATATTTATCTTCTTCTTCTTCTTCTTTTCACCCTTTTGTTGTGCACCTACAAAATGTTCTTTTTACTCAAAAACGATTTTTCAGCAGTCAGACAACAAGAGTGAAAATATCAAAAGAGGGGCTTGTAGATAGAGTAAATGTGCTTTTCCTATCTTTAACTTTTTATTTTCTATAATTTAATCCCATTTCTTTTATAGTCATTCACATTTGCTTTGGTTACTTGTTTTTTTACCCTCCCTCTGTTCAACAATATTTGTTGATTATACCATTTTGGGATGTTCAATAATATTTGTCCACTTCATAAAATCAATGAATAATTTTACACTTATGAGTAGTTTCTAGTTTATCCTTATCATTAATAATAATCATTTTCCTATTATATTTTTTAAGACATTGTATTTATTATATTCAAAGGGCAGTATAGTAAAATTACCCTTATGTTTATAATTTCTTAAGAAGTGTGCAAAGTCAATAGTGGACAAGTATTGTTAAACAAAGAAAGTATGATTTACTGGTTAATCGAAAATAATTTCTTTACTTTCACAACATAAGAATAAGGTTATGTACACAACACCCTCTACGGACCTTACGGACCTTACTTATAAGATGACATTCATATGTTGTCTATTGTCATATAAAAATGATCTTTTTGAAAAATTAGATTAATTAGAAATGAAATTATTTACTTAAAGGACTAAGGATAAATTTCCACAAAATCTTTCTCACTTCAGTCAATAAGTAATTTTTCTGGTGACTTTTGGAAATATGTTTCATATAGCTAGACAAGACCTATAATAATTTTTTACATGACTAAAAATAGTTTTTCATTTTAAAATAGATATTTTTTTGTAATATTTTGATAGGTGTCCACTCACTGTGTGAATTGTTGTTCTTAAATGGTCCATGTAAGTAGATTTTCCCCTTCCACTTATTTTTTTCCAAACCAAAAACACACACATTTTGATCATTTAACATACATATTTTTTCCATCCTCAAAAAACCCAAAGAAATGGCTGTTCTAAATTGCTACTACCTCTCAGTGACTTCTACAGCCACACCAAAATCTCAAGAATCTGCAAGCAATTCATCTCCAACACAAAATCTACCAACCAAAGTGATTCTTCCCAAAAAAAAGCCTATGAAATGGTCTACTGGAGATGCACCAGGTGAATATGGAGGACCACCAACTACAACTAAGCTAAGGAAGTATTGGGGTCAGGATAAAGATCCTCTTACCTCTGATGATTTTATTTGGAATAAAGAATTTATGGGTCGTATGAAGAAGTATGTTCAGGACCCTCAAGAAAAGGATCCTGTCTCTCCTGCAAAGGTACAATCTTTATGTACTAATATTGGTCTTTTTTGCTGTTCTTGTTTCAATGTTAAGTAGTTTCTTGAATTTTGTCATATACCATTGTGTTCTTACAATATGAAATGTTATGGCTAGGTTTTAGGAGCAAGGAGCTTATTGAGTTTTTTTCAAGTTTTTTTAAGGCAATTGAGCTGTCTTAACTTAGTTGTTGCATACACTTAGGGTGTGTCCCATAGGAAGGAAAATGTTTTCTATGGTAAATATTTTGTAGGAAAATAAGTGAGTTTTTATACTTATTTTCTTGTGTTCAGCACGTAAACAGTAAATATTGTCCTAAGATCATTTTTGTATATAAGCTAGATAGATTTATGGGAGGTCGTACCAGGGTAGGAGTGTAGGGGTGAAGATGAGATGTATTGGAGTGTGGAAAGGACACAATCAATGTGGAATGCTACTTGTTGAATTTGTTTTCCCTACTTCAACTAGTGAAGTCATACTTCTCATTTTTAAGGAACTTGGTTTTCCTAGATAAAATATTTTCCAAAAATTTTAACTAACCGAACAAGAGAAAATTGGAAAACATTTCCTAGAAAATGGTTTCCTCCATACCGAACACACCTTAGTTAAGTCTGGTTTTCGTCGGGAGTAATTCTTTGTTTGGTTCAAGGTAAATGTGCAATTTAGATGACCTGTAGTTGTATTATATCCTTGATTAGTCTTGAAGGATGAATCATTTAATATTGGAATGATATAGGCCCGAATAGAATGTACTGGTTACTGAAAATTCAAACAATTGAGTATGAGTAGTTTGGAGTTGAGGTGAATTTTATTTGGACTACATTAAGGATTCTCTGTTGTGCTGTCTGCAGTCAGTTGTTATGTCTTCTGAGGAATCTTTCCTTGATAGTCCCTAGCTTTCTCCACGACATGGAACAGAACAATGTTGGTCATTGAATGATTATTTTTCCCTTCTTTTAGTTCTTTTTCTTTATTAAAATTGAATTGCACGAAACTATGATTTGTTTGTGTAGTGCGTTAGTCTGAAGAAGTTCTATACTACTATAGAGGGTAAAATTTGGCATTTTGTTTAGTACCATTTCTGTTAAAATAGTTGCTTAATTTGTTAGTGACTATGTCATTTTGATCTTAACAGGAAGAGTCATCTGGATTTCTTAGCTTAAACAGAGTCATGAGTCTTGACAGGTGGAACTCGTCTTTTACCTTTCTTTTGAATAGATGTATATCAGTTCCTTCTTCCTCTAATGTGATTGCATTTGGACGATGCAGTATGGATATTGACCTTACCAAGAAGCTAATAACCCCTTCAAAACCTATGCTAGACGCTGAAGTCAAGGAAAGTAATGTATGCCAATTTTAAGACACTTAGCTTTAGCTATTTGGCATTTATTTCCTTTTTACGGACATTGTTCAAGCTGAAAGTAGTTTTCAGGCTAGTGTAAGTGCATCTCAAAAATGGAGACCAGCACCAACACGACGCGAGCAGGAGAAGTGGGATAGGGCTGCAAAGGCTGCAACTGGAGGCAGTGTATGTTTTTAGAACTGCCTAAAGATTTCGTTTCTTGAAATTTGATACTTCTTTTTTTTTTTGCTCAAAATGTCTCCCTCCTGAGATATAAAAGTATGCTGCTTCACCTTATAATGCTGAGTTATCCATCCCTCAGGAAGTGTTACTCCGAGAAACAAGACGTTCACAAGAGGACCCAAATATTTTGGCTGCTCGGTCAGAGGAGCAGTATCTTAAGGTACATGTTTAGTATTTTCTCCACATCAATCATACTCTTGATTGAGATCTGTTGACTTTGTACAAGTTCACTCTTCTAAAATACTTATGTTTCTTTCCTCTGCAGTTGAAGGACAAATTACAGTTCCTCACCCTTGGGATTGGTGGAGTTGGCATAGTTTCAGCCTATGTCTCCTATTCTCCTGAAATTGCAGCAAGGTAAACTAGTTATCTTTCTAGAAATTCTAGTTATTTTCAATCTCTTCTTGATGAACGTATTGTCTGATCAAGTGATGTTGTAGTTTAACGTAACCCCTTATCCATTAAACTAGCTTTCCTTTGATTAGCATATTGGTCCGTTGTGGTTTCTAATGTTAATAATATTTGAGAATGAAGTAACTCTTCACTTGCTTCTTTTTTCCTTCAAAAGGTGATACTGTTACTGAACAAATAGCCATTTCATACAATGAAATGACCAAATGATCTTCTAGTATACTTTGTGTATCTTTTATCAAGTCGTGACTGTTTTATTTCTGTTTTGCTTATTGAATTTTTTTTTCCAACTTGTTGTAAGTATTAAATAGCCTTTTGGATTAAGGTGGTGGCTGATCTGCGCATATTCCATGAAGCTATTAAAATTGATGTTGATAAGATATTGTGTGTTTCTATGACCATTTACGATGCTTGGTCACTTGGTTCTATCATGTACATGCATATGTTTGGTGTTAATAAAATGTTAACATTTTCCATTTGTCCAGTTATGGTGCTGGGCTACTTGGATCATTGATGTACATGCGTATGTTGGGGAACAGCGTGGATTCTCTAAGGACAGATGGACCCAAAGCGCTTATCAAGTATGTTTTTCGTGATGCAATCTTTAGCTGATGGCTCTTTCTGTGCATGTTTATCTCCAATATTTTGATGACCTTGTACTGTCCACTATAGAGAAGTACGCTAGAGATGAGGGTTTTTTGAGTTAATACAAGTAGAAGTAAGACAAACTGTGTACACTGCACTTTTGTCCCACATAGACGAGTGAAGTTGAAGTGGCATTAGACAGGGTTTTTTTTTAGGTAATTAAGATTATAAATGAAATTGTAACATGAGTGCAACAAGAGTGCTATGCTATAGGAAGATTTATAAAATGATTACAAGACCAGTAATGAGTAATGTTATATCAGAGGTAATTTGGCATGAAACATGTTCAAATGAAATAAAATGGGTGTTTACGATTCATATAGCCAACCGAACTATTTTGTGACTTGAGGAAATGAGGATAGCAGTTCATCATTGTTAATCTTGGTTTCTTAGACCTAAACCCTTGACAGTCGTATCAATGCAAGGGTTTAAATTAGAAGTGTACATGATCCGCTATACTGTAGTTGTTTCAATTTGGACAATTTCTTGATTCCAGGATTTTAAGCTATTAAGCAACGGGTAGGTAAATAGAAATCTACGACATGCATCATTCTTGAATCCCTAACTGACACAGGAACAGTAGTCATATGCCATAAGGAACTAGTTTGATCTCTGATTAATTAACTTACGAGAAAGCTTTACTTGCAGGGGAGCGGTTGGGCAGCCAAGGCTACTGGTTCCTGTTGTTTTGGTCATGATCTATAACCGGTGGAATGGGTAAGGATCTTCCACTATCACTTTATTTCGTTAAAACATGTGCGGATAGAATAATTGTCGCAAGGGAACTTCTCTTATAATGTTCTTGCTTGGATAAAGAAATTGTAGCTGGTTAGAAGGAGCTTCAGTTTCTCCTATTCACCTTTTACTTTCAAGATTTAGTTACACCTTTTTGTTTACCAAAGTTAGAAGTTAACCACTTAAGACGAAGAACAAAATAGAAACTTAGTAAGCTGAGGAGCATTGTTGACACTAAAATTATTAGAATGTTTGTTCCTAGTTTAAGATCTCCCAAGGATACTCAACAATAACAAATTCAGTGAAATCCCACAAGTGGGTCTTACCCTGAGAAGGTAGAGAGATTGTTTCCAATAAACCCTCAGCTCAAAAAGACAATGAAAGGGGGAGTAGCAGCAAGTAGAAATAACAGTAATATAATAAGATAACTGATACTAAAGAAACAACAGGTAATAAACGAAATCCAAGAATAAGATAATACAAGAATAATACTAATACTCAACCTCCACCCTCCTAATAAGGATCATGTCCTCGGTGAGCTGACGTTCGGCCATGTCATGCTTAATTACCTCACCCTAATGCTTCTTTGGCCTACCTCTATCCTTCTCAAGCCCACTATGACCAACCTCTCCCACCTCCTTACCGGAACTAATAATCAAAGTGAATTTTTCACTCAGTTCCAAGTAATCACTTTCATTCAACTTGAGACTTGTCTGTAAAAAGTTAAAACACCACAAGAAAGGGTATTATCAACCATTCTATAGTAGCTTGAATTTGCTAGTGACTAAATGGACCTAAGAATCATTTGTTAACTCTGTTCTTCGACTTCTATGGATGATGCTCTTATATTGGATAAAGTTGCTTTAGTTGTGGTTTGCTTACAAATTGCAACTTGTATAAATTTGGTATCTTTTCAGTATCCTTTCGGCGGAGTATGGACTCATGCACCTCGAGTTGATACCCATGCTAGTGGGGTTCTTCACTTACAAGATTGCAACTTTTGCACAAGCAATTGAGGAGGCAGTGGCAATTGTAGGGAAGAAGACAGAAACATAATTATAATAGGTATAGTTACAAAGTCCCATGTAGGATTGATAATCTTTTTTGTCTCAATATTTATTTACTAAAAGGTATACATATTTACTACAACATTTTCTTGTTTTAAAACAAGGTGTATAGTTAAAGGCTTAAAGCAACAATGAATTTTCATGTTGAATTCATATCCTTTTAGACACTCAACTCATCAAGGAGCACAAGAAAATACTGTTTGTCCCTATTTTGAGTTTACTCTCACCTGGTAACTCATCAAGGTGGCAGGTATCCCATGAGATTAGTCGAGGTGCGCAAAAGATGGCTTGGACTCCATGGTCATAAAAAAAAAAGTGGTTTTCTTGCGTATTTTCTTGTGTTTGGTAAGTAAGAAGAAAATATTGTCTCAAGAGCATTTAACAATAATGTGGGAAAATACTATGATATCGGACTTGAAATACTATAATTGAGAGTCCGGTCTCGGGTCAGGGTCGGATGTGGAGCGAGTAGTTTCTTTCCAGTCAATGGTGTCTACATACTATTGTTTACCTGACAAAACATCCCAATTTTAAAAAAAAATTATTAGTGGAGTAGTACTCCTTCAGAGATCTCGAGTTCAAGATTTCTTCTAGGCTCTAATGCCCATACCAGACACCGGTGAGAGAAAATGTTTTATGTAAATTATAGTTTTCCATTATTCTTCCACCTACAACTAAAGTTGGACAATGAGAAACTTGTCACAACAGTCAATATATGTATCTGCATACTTCAAACGTCAAGCTCTCGTAGCTCAGTTGGTTAGAGCACCCGTTTAGTAAGCGGGAGGTCTTGAGTTCGACTCTCAACGAGAGCAAACAATCTAGCAGAGGCTCCATTTTTTTATTGCAATTTTGCTTCTCGTATTGGTAATAGTTTTGGCTTTCCATATTAGAACTTAGATATATTATCTTCCTTTCTATGTCCGTTAGAACGACGATGATATAGATTTTACGCTACATATGATCTTTAAACAGTTATAACACTTTGTCGTGTTTAACGGATTACTTGTTACTCATAATTATGCATCTATGACTGGAAAGCAATTTAAGCAGGCCAAAAACTAGAATAAAGAATCAGGTAAAAGACTAAAAAAGTGAATTGTGATTGCAATATGAATCATTACAGAATAATATAGACAGTCATGTGTTTGTGGGCAAAACTGAAGCTCTACAAAAAGGACATGATTTTTTCCTCTGCAACCATTTGTTTATGCATTCAGCATGAAATTCATGGCCACATTGAAGTGTGCCAATATTATCTTCATCTTTATATTCAAGCAAGCAGATAGCACATGCTTCTTGTTCCTCAACATCATCACCATCTTCGTTGGCGTCTATGTCCATAACACAAGGAACATAACATGTACTTCTTTCGAAATACTCAGACATATCTTGATCCACAAACTCATTAATATCTTCTTCCTCCACTACCTCTTCTTCTTCGTCTTCAATTTCATCAGTATAGGTATCATCAAGAATGGATTGTGGCACTTGAATATTGTAACGAATGTAGTTAGTATTCACTTGCATTCGAGCTGTCCTAGTCCTTCTTCCACTTGTTTGCTGATTGCTTTGATCAAGCAGATGTATATCATACTCCATTCCTATTTGTAACTCATACTCCATTCCTATTTGTAACTCATACTCCATACAATCGTTTTGTATTTATTACAACTATAGTTATATCTATTTGAACATGGAGTGAAAGGTCTTCTCTTCATTTACTCTAATAAATTGATATGAAAGTTAGGTTGATCAATATAGTTGCGGATTATATTGACCAACAAATGGCTCAAAGTAACAATGTTGGTTCGTCTTCTCGATCACATGATCGAAAAATGCAAGTTCAACGTGAGGAAATTGTTCGTACTATGTGAGAGAATTATATTTAAGACTAGTACACTACAATTTATGTTCAATTTTTTTTTATTAAATTAAAGTTAGATGAAACAATTACTTAAGTGGAGAACAAATAACTTTGTAATAATTTATTATGCGATTTTATATTTTTTTGTTTATTTGATAAGATTGAATAAACAATTTGGGCTATTTTAATAGTTTTACAACTTATGAGATTCTTATGTTTATGAGAAAATATACAACACAAAAATTCCATATCGCATATCCAAACAAAACTTCAATTTCATCTCATGATTCCATATCATGAAACCATATCATGATTCTTATGTTTATGACAAAATATACACACAAAAATTACATATCGCATGTCCAAACAAAACTTCAATTTCATGTCATGATTCCATATCATGATACCATATAATGATATCATATCATTATTCCATATCGCATGGCCAAACAGGCCCTAAGTGTATTTGTTTAATGCAACAAAAAATTCTACACATAAACACAAGCATTGCATCTTTACTGCTCTTATTAGCCATCCTGTGAAGCTTAAACTAAGTGTTATTCTCCAGTGGCATCATAAGATTTTCTTGCAGTCACTAAATCAACAATTCATCAGGAATGTAAATAGATTGTCTCAAGACCATAACAATTATGTTCCGGAATACACCAGTAAGTGAATATTTTCATTTTAAATTCAATCTGTTCAAGAGATATGAACATAAATTGTTTCAACAACAATGTTCCTCAAAAAAATTCCTACGGATCATTTTATTTCATTGTTGGCTAATAAGATAAGAAATTTACATACTTGGTCCAAAAGGTTGTCATCTAAAACAGTTTACTTACATAACTAACCGATGCAGAATAAGACCTACTGCCTGAACTCGTATAAGCACTCAGAAGTTGATTCCAGACACATGTAACAGTAACACCTAGCTAGCCAAGAAAGATTTTGTTCAGCAGCTTTGATATAGGCAAGTCGAAGTCAAACATAAAGACGGTGTTGCACAACCGAGCCTATGTAAGCACGATTAAAGGCATAGAGCATGGGCTTTTGCCACACTAGTACTTGCGTGGATTTGATGGATGGAGAGGAGTTAGATAGCTTTTGATGGTGTAAAGTCTGATTTTGAAGAGGAATAGCCTCTATTTCTAGTATATTGCAGTCTGCATAGAAGATCGGGTGTACTTTGTGGAGAACCACATTTGTTTTCATAAACTCTCTACTTTCTGGAATACTTCTTGTATAAGGAAACTTTGCCATCAGTTAATAATATATGTTCTTGTAACATATGTTACCTTATATATATCTTCAAATCAGTTAACCTTCTTGATAACTAACTCATATCAGAAAATGTATGCGTTAACTCCTAGACCGCTAGACTAGACCAACAAAAACAAAGAGGGTTATTTTTTTTTTTACATTAACTCTATCAGTGAGAAGAGATTCCATAAAGAACTCAGCAGAAATAAAATGCACCCCCAATTCACATCCAGTGAGAAGCATCCATTTTCCATTCTTGATCATAGATATGTTCCTTATGATTGTCAACTTCATCAAGTGTTTCTTTGCACAAGTACAGATCAAAGAAAACGGCCATTACATCACTAGTTCCTACTTATTAGATATCTTGAATTATACTAGAGCATGTTAAAAAGGCAACTATAAAGGAGAAGTGAAGATAAAGCAACTAACAACACGAATCTCAATCTGTCTTTCCTTAGGAAGAACCCCAGATTGAAGCAAAAGAGCAATTAAGAAACAAACTCAATGATATACCATCATTACGATCAATCGGGAACTTCTCAAACATTAAATGTCAACTAACAACTTGAATAAGAAACATCTTCATATATCTTTGTATCTAAGATTCAAATTGAATGGTTCTTTTAAGATACATACATACATACATACACGACCGTCAATTGGATTGCTATCTAAAATCAAACATAACGAAAGAAACAGCAAATTGTCCATTAGGAATACATAGTCACTCACCAGCTTGTGAACTGTTCTTAGCGCGTTTAAGCTTTTCAAGCTGAACTTGTGACTCCATAATGAGTTTCATTCTTTGAATCTCCAAATCCTTTGCAAACTGCATTCTTTGCTTCTCCAATTCCACCATTTGCCTCTGCTTAGCATCTTCAACTCGTTCGTATATCTCGGCAAACTTTCCTATTGCTTCAGCTAACCTGCTACAACCCTCTGCCAATGCCCCACTCTCCTTCCTCCTACTTAGAGCACCGGCAGTAAATGTCGCCGGGCTTGAAGTTTCTGACTCCTCCTCTTCGTCTGAATCCTCGGAGGCAGCAGCAGCTGCAGCTGCAGCCATAGCAGAGAAATTTCTCCGGGAAACAGCGTCCTCCATGACTGCCGCCGGCCTCTTTGACCGTGGACCAACCGGAACGGCGGAAGGTGGAGGAGGAAGCAACGGAGGTGTCTTCCGTCGAGGAGCGACCGTCACCGGAGACGGCGACGGTTTGAAATTATCGCCGATCAGGACATCCAGGCTGTTGAAAAAATGGCCACTGCGGGACATACCGACTTTGGGATTGAGAAACCCTAGCTTTCTCGATCTTATACTTCTTCTTCAATGTATCAATGCGGTTTTTGCACTGTATATCGGTGCGAAATTGTTTCTTCGAGTGGCCGTGAAGTGCGTTAACGGCGTTAGCCACCTCCTGCCAGTGCTTCTGCCGGAGATTACCGCGCTTCAGCTCCACGTAGTGAGAACCCCACGCTTCGATCAGAGTATGAGTTGCCGCTTCCGACCAACAGTCCTCGCGAGCCGGAAATGCAGCCGGACGAGTCGACGCCGGCGGGATCATCGGCGGTGGATGAAGAGTTGCTAGTTCATTCTTTACAGAAGACGGTGGAGGTGATTGAGACGGCGACGGAGAATTGTTATTCGAGGAAGGACTGGCGACGAGATCGTCGTCGGACATCGGAGAAGACGGCGAGGCGGCGGCGACGGCAGAATTGGATTGTTGAACGGCGGTGGAGGAATTAGGGTTAGATGAAGAAAAGAGGGAAGAGGGTGAGAAGTAATCAGTGTGATTAGGTCGACGGTACATCGACAAAAATGTGCCGACGAAGTTTCGGTTTGGTGGGGTGGGGGTAGGTGCGTAGGGGGGTGGGGAATGTTTGAATATTGGGCCGGTAAAGCCCAATCTCCGGTTTGAGAATCAAATATGTTTTTGAGCCTTTCAAGCAACATTTGGGCAAAAATTTTTGAGTAAATTTTCAGAAATGACTAATGTTTTGGGCTAGTTAGAACCCAATAACTATAGTTTGAGTATTTGCTATTCATAGCGAGAAGACAGAGGCGAGCAAGATTTAGAAGAGAGATGCTAGGTATGAATTGTATTCTACGAATACAGGTTGCATTAATGAATATTTGTTTTACACATATTGTATTTGCTACATACATGTTGTATCACTTGTATTTATTTGTTCTTATATTCATTCAATATACAGCAATACAAGTTGTATTTGATACATACATGTTGATATAGTTGTATCACGTGTACTCCTTCGTGAAACATAAATACAAAATACAAATTGTATTTGATACATACAGGCTGATACAAGTTTATCATTTGTAAATATTCGTTCTTGTTTAATTTTGCTTGTATTGATTTGTGGTACAAAACTACATTATTATACAAGTTGTATTAAATACATACATCCTTATACTTTGTATCTTTTGTATTTATTCACTCTTGTATCGCTTGTATTCATTCGCGATACAAAAATATAATGCATATATATTGATACAAGATAGTATGTCGATACAACCATTAGAATGATATAAGTTTCTTCTTCTTATTAATTTTTGATGTATTTGTTCCTTGTATTGCATAATACAGTTAATATAATTGGATGAATTATACACCTCTGCTATATACCATGAAATACGAATACAAAGAGAGAGGGGATGGTAGAGGGAGACAGAGAAAAGGGCAAGAATTTATAGTTACTCGCAGTAGGAAGGTTTTGTTGTTGTTGTTGTTGTTACTGCCTAACTATATGCCCAAGTGATCTTTAGCCAAGATTTTAAGATTTCGGGTACACTCTAAGACTTTAGGTGCACCAAATATGATACCTAAATTTAAATAAAAACAATGAAATTGTGATCTAGCTGGATTTAAACCTTGATTTCGGATGATTTCTCTACCTTGTTTCCCAGCTGATAAAGGTGAGTCCGTCTATGATCCTCATAATATTCTTAAGTAGTAATTATGCAATATCATAGTTCTTTATTTTAATTATCCTCAATTTTTATATTTTGAACTTCTATTAATCATTTTTTGAGAATCAACAATGCGAATTAAGAAATCCGACACGTAATTTTTCCTAAAGCTTTTTAGTAAACCTCGAACATCAAGTAATAGACATGTTTAGAGTATGCAATCAAACTCTATATCATAAAAGTCTCATAAAACTAAACTCCACATATAAATTTCAAAGCGTTTTATAAGTAGCTCAATCTAGCACGAGTCCAAGTACATACAAGTCAAATAAGGGTGGCTCATTTGCTCTATAATAAATTCTAGAAGGATGTGTGAGTAGAGAGTAGAGACAGGTGGTAGTACTAGAATGGCACATCCAACTTGGACACAACTCATGTGAAGTGTCTTTTAGCAATTAATTTAATTTAATTTAATAGACATTATCCAATCACAAAAAAAAAAACGTTATTTTCCAAAAAGAAGGATAATTCTTATAAAGGGACCCAAAAACTATACTAATAAATCTAATCCACGAAGAAATACTTTAGGATAAGATTTGAAATGTCCCAACTCGACATGGTAGGTTGCGTGAACTTTATTACTACTTAATCGATTTCGGGGTTCGAGCTATAGGTATGAAGGAAATTTTATTAGGAGCGTCATTTTTGAATATGTCATATAGTACATAATTTGAATTTAATTGAAGCTCTAATGTGGACTTTGAATACGAAATAAAAACCGAAAAAGAAACCTTTATTACACCCTCATAATTTAAAATAAGTGAGCTTTATAAAGCTTAACATAATTGCTTATTTTATATTTTTTAGGAGAATAGTTTGAAAAATAAAATAAAAAATAGCTTCTAATTTATATTTTTAAATATATTTTAAGAACCATGTTATATCCTTACGATTCACTAAATAAATATAGGAGTATTGTTCTTTTATATTATCAGGAAGAAAAAGAAAGAGGAAGTGTTTTATTGTTAACTCTTAAATTTAGAGGTAAAAGAAGAAAGATTACAAGTAGAACAAACTTGTAAATTGAATTAATTTATACATTAAATTTTCTAATTTATAAACACTTTTAATGTTTAAAGTATTTCAAACACGTAAATAAGTTAAAAAGTAGGTAGATTATTTGAAAATTCTTCTTAAGTTTGACGTGTTTTTTTAGATACTCTTTAATTATCAGTAGTCTTAATTACTTTTTGAAGTTGGTTATTTAATAGTTTAGGAGGTGTCAGAAGAAAACATGTCAAAATTAAGATAGTCTTTAAAAAAAATCGAGAAAAAAAAGGCATTCAATTTAAAATAGTCTTTAGATATTTGAAAAGTACTTATAAATTGATTTAATTGTCTTAGCCAAACACCTTTTTATTATCTAATTTCATCTAATGATTTTTTTTCTCTGTTCTATTAACAGACAATTCATTTTAAAAAACATTTAGGATAAAGGTAATTAATCTAAAAGCTTTTCTTATTGCTTTTAAAAGAATGAAGAAAAAAGAAGTAGATTGAATAGTTGGTAACATCTCACAATCTTGTTTTGCCTTATCAACTTATCCATTAAAGGAAGTGACACTTTTTTTGGGTATATATTTTTAGTTTTTTTTTTTTTTATAAGTTGTTTGATATCTGTATTAAAATTTGATTAATGTGTCATGCAAAGTCCATTCGGGAGAAGTGATCCTTATTGAGGACTATTTTGAATCCAAAATTTGAAAATTAAAATGTTATTTAAAGAAAAAACAACTTCATCTGCTACACCATGTCGATAATGGTGTATTATCTTCTTTTAGTAGAGGCTCCAGAGCTTTACTTTTTGTAGTGTTGGAATATGAATTCCAAGCACTCATAATTGTTTTAATAAAGCACCACTATGCATGCTACTTTACTTCTTCTTTTGTGTGAATAAATTACACTAAACATTCATGTAATTAAACACTTATAATTTCTAAATTAAGGGTGTTGAATATATAGTTTTGAAAAATATTAGGTATAATCATAAGTAGTTCATAACTAACTATATTAAAATACAATTATTATTACTAAAAGAGAAATCAGAAGCTATAATAAGTAAAACTTAAATATATGAAATTTAACATTACAAATACTTTTATTGAAATTTTTTTGTTTACACCTTTAATTAAAAAGGAGAATTTAAGTGTACTTATAGTTGTTAGTAATAACTTTCTTGCACTTTTAGTTTGTTTATTTAGTTTTCTTCTTCAAGTTATCTTAATTTTCATTATTAAAAAAAGTATATATTTTTTTTCTTGATGTTACAAGTGAGAATTATTTTTTATATCGTAAACAAATAAAAATGAACTGTGGACATAGAAGTGCCACGTGGATCATTGCTTCTTGAGAGGCTGTCGACCGTCCGCGGCGAATGGCATTCGTAATTCCACCAAATCAACCTATGTTAATCAATGCCCACTTTAATTTCTATTTTTGGCTTATTTTTATTTTTGGTTTTATATACTTAAAAGAACAAAAAGCTCTTTTTAAAAAGGAATTTTTTTTCCGTTGCAAGTGAGATTTGAACACGCGAGCATTGTGATGTCTAAACACACATTCAAGACATTTGAAATTACTATGCTATACCAACCTATTATGTCAAGGGTGTCCAAAATATGTTATTTAATCACTTCGTGCATCATTTTACTTGTATATGAGATATTTTTTTTTCCGACGAAGGATGTCCAATTGGACACCCTCACATACATGTGCCTACGCCCCTGAAGTTCTTCACCTTTTAAAATAGTTCAACAATTTTTTTAATTGTTGGTATAGTAGATATTGAAATTTTGTGGGAAATAAATTGGTACATTCGGTGGAATCAAATCTGTCATTCATCTCTTTTCTTATAAATCAAATCTGTAAATTTGAAGCCACAAAGGTGGAAGAATGAGTACTTCAAGCCTGGTCTTTGAGTTTCAACAAGTCTACAGTCCGACAAGTCATGAAGCAGAGGGTATTTGTAGAGAGTTTCAACAAGTCTACAGTCCGACAAGACGTGTTCAATTCGAGTTGTGATTCTACAAGGTGTGTTCAATTTCAATTAGATTCTTGGAGGCTACTCAACCTATTCCCTTGAAAAGGCATCTCGAATATTTCACAAATTCATGGAATATTCATAAGGAGATCAAATCCAAATCATCTTAGTTCGAGAAATACGTCACAAACGGCTTTCGAATCATGAATAACGTCCCTCAAATCATGGATTACTCTTATGAGAGAAGAATAAAAAAAGGAACAAAATTGTACTCACAATCTTGATGAATAAAATTATGTTTCATCATATTTTAATTGTGATTGTAATTTATTTTCTGTCACTTTAAAATTTGTTGCAGACAAATATATTGTGTATGTGCAACGTGGCGTGGTTGGACGAATGAGATTTCTGTAACCATAATTAGATATTTTGAATTTAAATTATAAAAATAAAAAGTTCTTGTTATACATGAAAACTTGATTTTTTTCATGAATCCTATGTAATATAGAAATAGAGATAAAAATTGCTTATATTATATCTTTCGTATACTCATTTTGTGAAATTATATGAAATATTGTTGTTATGTATATATATGTGTTAATTTGTGTGATTTAAGGTTTCATTTGTTTTTGTTAAGATTAAAACTTCTGAATTTGAATGTACAAATAAATATTAAGATGTGTATTAAATTTTAGAGGTGTGAATTGAATACATATTTAATAGAAAGTGCTAAGGTCTCAAGTTCGAAACCTCTTGTTTACAACAATAAGAGATTGACAATCTAGATCGAATTCATCGCACAAAGTTGGCTTTGTGGGTTTTATCTCTATTGTATAATTTGCAAGATATTGCAGAAAAATGAGATTTATTGTATACTGACTCAAAGAATAACGATTATGAATTTCTTTATCATAAATTTTAAAAAATACCTAATGAAATATGACAAAATATTGACTGATGTGATAATTAGTATAAAATTTCATATCATTTTAACCGCGATCATCCAATACCAACATATTTATAAATTTATTACTCCACCATTAAATCATCTATTATAATTCGATTTTAAACCGCAACTATACCAATCACTCTACTTAACTAGAGCAAGCAACATCATAAATAGCATTAAAAGTTACTACTAACTACCATCTTAAAGTTCATATATAACATGTGTATACAAAACATAGTCATTGTCTTTATCTCAACGTCAACAATTAGTTCATTAGTTGGCACCACTCATATTATCGATCGTTTCTTTTACATGTGTTTTAAAAAATCATAAATAAAAAAAATTAATTTGAATAAAATTAATTTAATATAGAAAGCATAGGCACATGTCTTAAGGTTCAAAAAATAAAGTCATAATTTTATTATATATATTGTTAATGTAATATAAATTTAATATTTTGAAAGATATATTAAAATATAGTTATAATCAATAGTAAAGATAAATTAGGAATCAAGGACTAACTTTTTTTGATTTTTAAAATTAGACAAATAAATGGACATTCAATAAATATAATCAATAAGTAAAAGTGGATGAGGAAATACTCATAAAGAGGTTATTTGGCTAAAATAAAGAGATATTTGATCATAAATTTCAAATTTTTTTTTTGAATTTATAAGATTGAAGTTGAAGATAATAATAACTTTTTCATAAGGAATATTTAAATAATGTTCATATTTTAATGTACTTAAATATAATTTCTTCATTCCTTAATCCTCATTTATTATATAATTTTTTTTTACTTTAATATATATTAGTACTCCTTTAGTCTATATTAACTAGATTATAAGGACTTTTTTATGATTCAAAATAAGTAATTTTTTTTAAATTAAATTTTTTCTTCATAGTCATTTTTTTTTAATTAAATAAGTTGTGTAACTATTTTACGTTTTTTAGAAGACTAGTTTAGAAATAATTTTGAGAACAATATGATACCATCATAAATTTTATAATATCGATGTATAGCTAAAATTTGATACTTATTCATGCACTTTCTAAAGTTTGATAATTTTTTTAGAAAATAATTCACCACTACGAGTTTCAAGTCTGTCATATAAATTAAAAATAAGTCATATTTTCCATATTTTTATTTCTTTGTTCTAATTTAATTTAACAAAGTTTATGAAAATAAAACTTGACAAAAAAATTTTAAAAATCAAATATATTTAATTAGATATTATATAAATCAGAAGACTTGTTTAATTCTCAACTTGACATTTATCGCACGTGACGCTCATGTGGTTCCTTCTCTGTTCCGACACTTCGTCCCCACTACCCTCTGCTACCCCATCCCCTTATAGCTTGTTTGAGGGTTATTATCCTGTTATTTGTTTAAATATAATATTTATTTTAATTATTAAATAAATATTAAAATTTATCTCATTTCGTATAACGATAAATTTAATGTGATTGCATGATTACTCTTTCTCCCATCGTTTGGTCTAGATTTGTATTTTAATTTTTTTTAATTGATTTGTATTTTAAATTAGAAAGAAGTATTGAAAGTATCCTTAAATTAGGTGTGAATTATTAATTTTATTTCCGAACTATTGACATCCTTAAAAACATTCATTTACGTGATTAATTGAACATAAATATACTCCTGATCTTGCAACATGAGTGAAATATACTTTTAAATTCTTTTCAAACTTGGGAGTATTTTCAACATTTCTCTGGCTTTTTATTAAGAGTCTCGTTTTCCTATAAGAGTTTGAAATCGCTTGATATGTTATGTGACAGATCGAGATATATCTTAGTTTCGTTAGTAAAGTAGATTGGCGTTTTTAAGATTATCAATAGTTTAAAAATGAAATAAATAATTTACGCCAAGTTTGAGATGTTTTCAATACTTTTCTCTTTGAATTATTGATATGGTGAGGCGAAGTCAGGTATGATCAAATGGTTCATCCGCCTTCTCTCCAATGCAAAATTATATCGTTTATATATCATAAATATTAACCTCCCTTCAATTTCTTGTGTATGTATACTTCTTCATATTTTGAACGTTTTAGTGGAAAATGTTTGTCTCCAATATTTATCCAATAAATTACTTTCTTTGTTCATTATTGATGTTCACTCTCGAAATTTGAAAGATATCACATAGATTGAGACATAAAGACTCGGAATAGTCATATGTAACCGGCATCCAAACAGAGTGTATACACAGCTCGACTCACCCAAAAATTCTGCAATTTTCTGTCACTGAGAAAAACCCAAAATCCTCCTTCTTCTCTCATTCATTCATCAACAAGCTTTTTTTTTTCCTTCTTCAATGGCTGCTTTAGCTAGACCCACCATCATTAATGACCTTCCTGATGTAATCCTTTCTAACATAATCACCGCCGTCTCCGACGTCCGCAGCCGGAACGCCGCCGCACTCGTCTGCCGGAAATGGCTCGTCCTTGAACGAGCCACGAGAACTTCCCTCACCCTCCGTGGTAACATCCGTGACCTTTTCATGTTACCTACTTGCTTCCGATCTGTTACCCATCTCGACCTCTCACTCGTTTCTCCTTGGGGACATCCCCTCCTACCTCCACGCGCCGCCTCTAGCGACGGTGGCGACGATGCTGATTCCATCCTCATCGCACACCTCCTCCGCCACGCGTTTCCTATAGTTACTTCGCTCATTGTCTACGCACGTAGCCCACATACCCTCCAGTTTTTGCCAGTTCAGTGGCCTCACCTTAAGTATATTAAGCTTGTTCGTTGGCACCAGCGGCCTCAATTAGCTAGTGGGGATGAATTCAACTTGCTGTTTCAAGGATGCCCGCAATTGGGTTCGCTTGATTTATCTACTTTTTACTGTTGGACTGATGATATTCCTCCAGCTCTTGAATTGAATCCTCTTGTAGCTGGTAATCTAACAGTGTTCAATCTGATGAATGCTTCGTTTTCGGAAGGTTTTAAGACGGATGAGATTAGAGTAATAACGAAATGTTGTCCTAATTTGAAAGAGTTGAAACTTGCTTGTATGTTTGATCCTATGTACATTGGTTTTGTTGGGGATGAAGCTTTGGTTTGTATATCTACCAATTGCCCCAAATTAACAGTGCTTCATTTAGCAGATACGTCTACTTTGTCTAATTGCAGGACTGATCCAGATGAGGAGGGGTTTACGACAGATGATGCGAAATTTAGTGTTTCAACTTTGATTGAGGTATTTTCGGGTCTTTCCTTACTTGAAGAGCTTGTATTAGATGTTTGTAATAATGTTAGAGATAGTGGTCCTGCTCTGGAAATACTGAACACGAAATGTCCCAAGTTGAGATCTTTGAAGTTGGGGCAATTTCATGGTGTTTCTATGCCAATCGGGTCTAAGTTGGATGGAGTTGCGCTTTGTCAGGGGCTTAAATCGTTGTCGATTAGAAATGTAGGTGATTTGGATGATATGGGGTTGATAGCAATTGGTAGAGGGTGTTCAAGATTAGCCAAGTTTGAGATTCAAAGTTGTAAAAAGATCACGATGAGAGGAATGAGGACGCTAGCTTCTTTGCTCTGGAAAAGTCTGGTTGATGTCAGGATATCTTGCTGCAAGAATCTTGGAGCCTCTTCCTCGTTGAAAGCATTGGAACCAATACAAGAACGTATCCAGAGGCTCCATATTGATTGCGTGTGGGATAGTGTTGAAGAAATTGAAAATATTAATGGTGTTGAATACGGGTTTGATCTCAATAAGACCAATGGAGGTGAGGCATCAACTCATGGTAATGGATTTGGGGACACATTTGGATCCATGGATGATGATATCATGTTTAACAGGAATAAACGATGCAAGTACGATTATGATCTTAATAGTGTTTGCATGGAAGACAATAGCCATGGGAATGGTTTTGGTGGACGGACATGGGACCGGCTGCAATATCTCTCGCTTTGGATTGGTGTCGGTGATCTTTTAACTCCTTTAGCAGCTGCAGGTCTTGAACATTGTCCTAACTTGGAGGAGATCAAGATTAGAGTGGAAGGAGATTGCAGGCTATGGTCAAAACCTTCAGAGAGGGCATTTGGGTTGAGCACCATTTTGCGGTACCATAAACTTGTGAAGATGCATTTGGATTGCGGAGATATCATAGGTTACGCACACACTGCCCCGTCGGGGCAGATGGATTTGAGCTTGTGGGAACGGTTTTATCTCTTTGGTATTGGAACTTTGAATCTCAAGGAGCTTGATTACTGGCCACCACAAGATAGGGATGTTAATCAAAGGAGTCTATCCCTGCCAGCAGCTGGGCTGCTCCAAGAATGCATCACACTCAGAAAGTTGTTCATCCATGGAACGGCACATGAACATTTCATGATGTTCCTGCTTAGAATCCCAGACCTACGAGATGTACAGCTGAGAGAAGATTACTATCCAGCACCAGAGAATGACATGAGTACAGAAATGAGGTCAGACTCCTTGAGCCGCTTTGAAGCGGCTCTAAACAGACGACAGATTTGTGATTGATGCAAGGAACATATTACATTGTTCAATTTTCCATTATCTAATTGCCCTTGGTTTTATTCCTGATTCATTCAAGGAACAGGTACTGTTATGCAACTTCCCTATGCCCAGTTTCCTGGGATAGTAGTGTTGTCATATATTTAATATCCAGATCTTCTGTATAGTTTTCTACATCAGTTAAATTACGCATTTTGAACAAAAAATGGTATAATTCGAGTGAAATGGATGTATGAACTCTACTTTTGATCCACAAAGGATGAACATTTTTATATTATGCTTCTAATACTGTTTATCTCTGAAACGAAAGAGATTTCACCAGTCGAGTGACTGTTCAGTCTTGCTGTCATGTGAGAACTTCCTCCAAGTAGTGTTCAGGAAAGCGAGCGCTTCATCGCTTAAAGCGATGCGAGCCTTCTACGCTTCACAGACTAGAATGAGTAGGTGAGTGCTTCATCGCTTAAAGCGTGATGCGGGGCGTTATCGCTTTTTTCCGCTTCACGCTTCCCTGAACTCTCCAACTGTCTTTCATTCAGCAGTCTGCATACAAAAGATAAACGATGGAACACAGGAAAAAATAAATGAATTTGAGTCTACATAGGCCTCTGGTATCAACATCTACAATTGACTGCAATTGATTTGCCAAAGGTCCTTCAGGTACGTCTAATCTTCATATCTCATCGAAAACGGTACGTACAACCTAACTTGTAGCCATCCATTTTGGAGTTCCATTCATATAGCACACATACTATGCTGAGTCAGCGAAAGGTGTCAAAATGACACAGTGAAGGTCTCCTACGAGTGTTTAAAATGTATGTACTAGGCTTACTTGAGATGTCTAAGTGAAAAATCGTGCCAACATTAGGTGTCTGCCGATGCCTTCTGCTTTCTTTTAATTATTTGATCAAAGATCAAGGAGCATCTATGGTTGTTTCAATATTTAAGTGGTTGTACTCTCTTTCTTTTCCAATGACAAAAAACTTGCATTGTTTTGTATTGTGTTCATATCCTAGTTAGTTTCACCCTCATCCGTGTCCAATAGATCACACAAACACAACTTTATTATTTTATTATTACGAGAATCAATCTTGTAGTGCTTCCAACACTAGTACAAATACTAGACACATTGTATACATTCACATTTGACAAGTCCAAAGCAATATCAACAAACAATAATAATTGCCAAGTGAACAAATTCCCCATACCCAAAAATTCAATACTCAGGGACTGGAAGGTCTTCTTCTGAAGGTGGTGCCAAAATCCACTCTCCATTTTTATCAATAACCATTCCTTTATTCTTCTCAATCCACCACGACCCTGGAATCAAGTACTCATCTTTCAACAATGAAGATGACTTGTTCACCAAAGCTACACTCCTCTTCACTTTCAACTCAAACTTCTTATCTTCCCCGTTCCATCCCGCCACAACATGTAACATCCCCTGCAAGTTGTGCCAATCGCCCGCGACTTTTGAGTCCTTTAAACTCGGAGACTTTCTGCTATCGATCACTAGATCTATACCTGTTGAAGAATCATTCAAAGTTGTAGGAAATCTTATTTATTTTATTCATGTCTACACAAGATTTATAGTCAAATTTATATAGAATATGTTTTTCAGTTCTAATTAAGTAGATTCTGCACCAAGTATAAACATATGTACTTTTACCTCTTCTATTATAGCAGAAAAAGTAGTAGAGAATTGTAAGCATTGATTTCTCATATGGTCACTCAACTATTATTATCTCAGAAAGTCGTCTTTCTTCTTGATTCAGATTTTTTCAACAAAGAAAGTGACTTTCTGATATAATAACTGTTTAGTTGAGTGAGGATATGAGAAATCAACTCAAAATTGTAATGATATTTCCTTCAATACCTGAATTCACATACCCAAATAGAGCACTTGGGTAAAGGGGAATGAGATCAATCTTGTTCTTAACATGTAAGATATTCAAGTTTGGGAATTTCTTGATTCTTTCATTGAATGCCTTGTTCCCAACTTGTGGACTACCAAATACAATTGCAGATACTGGTATATCAACTGGGACACCATTTTCAACCACATCAAATGATGCTAAAACAGCTAGGCTAGCACCTAGACTATGCCCTGTAAAAGTTATACTCAAATTCTCATCTTTATACTCATTTCTTAACTTTTGAATCTTTGCTTGAAGTTGTTCTCTTGCACTTAGTCTTGTGAAGGGCGATTTCGGGTTACTTGAGACGTAAATCTTAAGCCACCCGTCCATTACTTTGACCTCGTCCTCGTCCTCATCCTCATCCTCATCGTTCTTGTTGTTAACGCCTTTTTGGAGAGACTTAGGATGAAGCAGAGGGTCAGCTGAATCAGGACGAGCACCTAAAACATTGATCCATTCATAACTCCTAGCGGTGCCACGAAACACAACGTACACTTCCCTACGTCCTAGTTTACGACTGACTTCATCAGTCGTAACGGCTATATAGCCAATCCAATTAGACTCTCTGTCCCACGATTCGCGAGACAGAGAGTGGAGGAAAATGGCTTCAAGTGCGCCTATTTTAGCAGTAGCATAGAGGAAGCAATAGACTTTATAATCGGTAGAGGATTCTAACATGACTTTGTCGAAAAATGAACTTTTACCATAACGACTCGTGCCACAATACTTGGAATTTTGGTCATTGTTGAAAGCATCGTAAGTAGCTTGACAAAAGTCACCGCACCGGAGAATTAGACGCCGGAGAGGGAGATTTAGAGGTTGAAGAAGGCCATCCCAATCTTTGCTTCCTAAAAGTTCATGCCATGCGGGTTCTTTTTCCATTTTAGATGATAACTAGTTTGTTTCAATTTGAGAGTGAAGTTACTTGGTGTAGAAGAAGATAATGTAACAAGTAAGGATATAAGAAGAAAGTTGTTCTATTTTCCTCCACATGTTATGAGATAGAATAGTATACTTTAGCTACACACTTGTTTTGTTGATAAAATAGATGTGAGTTTTGTTAGATGGTGGGGCTGCTAGACGTTAAAGTTTATGAATTTTTATAATAATTAAGAGATTATATATAATAATAATTGAACTTGCGATCAAATATTTATAGATATTTAGTAAATTGTTGTGAACATTGTAATATCTAGTGAGACATATATGCCATAATGCAAACGAAAACAAATTTCCCATATAATGAGTGTGTTTTGAAGGGGAAAATGAAAAATTTATGTGGATATATATACATTTACATATATATGGATATACATTTCGATTGTCTGTTTACTAAATGTGATACAAGTACATACTATACATTTGGCTGTATATATTATATATGTGTGTTATATAAGAGTAGATGATCGATATACATTATTATATATTCTACTATATTATAAAAGGGAGTTTAGGCCCAAGTATAATGTATAATATTCAAGATTGGGACTTTTCCCAATCTTCAATATAATATATTATACTTGTGGGACTTTTAAAAGGGAGTTTATGCCGAAGTATAATATATAATATTCAAGATTGGGACTTTCTTGAATATTATATATTATATTTATTATATAGTAGAACTTGGACATAAACTCCCTTTTAAAATAATCTATATATATATATATATATATATGTCACAAATGGAAAAGTCCCAATCAAGGAAACAACATATATCATTTACAAATGACTTAAAAAGCATTAAAAATTACAATAATTACCAATTTAAAATATTTAAAAGCTATATAATAAAATAAGTTGACTCTCAGAATTCTATCAGGCTCACAGGACAAAAAAAATAACACATATCATTTTAAAATTATCAAAAAAGTATTATAAATAATAATAATTAACAACTTAAAATATTTGAAAAACATTTTAAAAGAGTTAATTTTGTAATTTTATCCATATCACATAAATTAGGACAAAGTGACCAGTAATGTACGTTATTTCAAAGTTACATAAAAATATTATAAATCACAATAATTAAATACATAAAACATTTTTTTTTTAAAAAATGAAAATTTGGATGACTCTCCAAATTTCATTTGTGTCACATAAATTGAGACAGCAAAAATAACATATATTGGATCCATTGTAATTTATTTGTCTTATTTTTTTTTGTTTTTTTATATTTAAAAATTGCGTAAAAATACTATAAATCATGATAATTGACAACATAAAATATGTTTTGAAAAAAATACAAAAAATTCCACTGATTCTTGAAGTGAATCTATCGTAAAAATACTATAAATCATGATAATTGACAACATAAAATATTTACAAAATGTATTATGTGGGTAGTCTTATTATGCCTTAAATAGCGTCAAAGAAAGTACAGGTTTGTGATAAAAAAACTTATTCCTTTATCCACGCAAACAATCGCTTCAAAACCTCGGTTATTAGCCCCAAAACATACCATTTATATTATTGGGCCCGTGCATAGCACGGACAACTTTATCTAGTTACATGTATAAGAGTTAGTGATTAAAAACACATTTAACATATTTCAATTTTTCATGTTTCATACCTAAAACTATCAGATGCGATCTTATCTGAATTACCATTAATTATTTATTAAAATATCAAACTATCAATTTTTCTCTTACATTTATTGTGAAGGATTTATATGTTTTTAACGTAATTTTCGAATATGTAAATTTTTTTTTTTTTAAATTGTTTGAATTCAAACAACCAAATATGATAGAAGAGCCGGAGCATCTTAATTGATGAGAATTTGATTCTCACGTTTATAATTCCTTTCCCATTTCAAAAGATATCACACAAATAAAATATTCCACTTATTTTAATTTATTTAATCCATTTTAACTTTACACAAAGTTCAAAAAATATAAATTATTTGAAATTCTATAATCTTAAATCAAAATTATATCAAACATACTAAATTTTTTCTTTAATCTTAATTTTAAATATGTCACGTGATAAATTAATATTAAAAAATTACTAAATATCATTTTTCTAAATACGAACCAAAAAAACATCGACATGAAAAGTAACGCAATATCATAATAATCAAGACTTCAATACAAATACCACGCATCAAACCGAAAACCTAAAAGACAAATGAGGTAGCAAATTAGCTTTCAAAATCTACCAAACTTAAAGGGTCGCCAGCTAGCAACACTTTTCTTTCATCTTATTATATATATAAAATAATTATTTATGTATACTTACACTATAGTGCAACATGTTGTTCATGCAAGCCTATTACTCTCACATTGTAACACGTACCCTTTTCTTCACTCCTTTAAAACTAACACCTCATCAATAATCCCTCTTACAAAAATAAAAATAAAATCATCCATCTCTTTTTACTACTATACTTTCTTCATACAACACAAAAATTCTCATATTCATTATCTTTATTTGTATCATCAACTATGGCTGATCGTACTCAATATCCACATCAAGTTCAAGTTCATCCTTCAAGTCGTTATGAAGGTGGTATGGCCACACTTCTTCCTTCAAAAGGTCCTTCAACTAGCCAAATTCTAGCTGTTGTTACGCTTGTTCCTGTCGGTGGGGTTCTTCTCGGACTTGCTGGGCTTACTCTTCTTGGGACGATTATTGGGCTCGTTGTTGCTACGCCCGTTTTTCTTCTCTTTAGCCCCGTCCTCGTACCCGCTGCTATTACTGTTGCGCTAGCCGTCACTGGTTTCTTAACTTCAGGTCAATTTATACTCTTTCTGTTTCAATTTATGTGTAGATGCATTTTTTTTAGACGTGTTTCAATTTGACAAGAGTATAATTCTGAAAGTGAAAATTCTGATTCCTCTTAACTTCAGGTCAATTTATACTATTTCTGTTTCAATTTATGTGTAGATGCATTTTTTTATACATGTTTCAATTTGACAAGAGTATAATTCTGAAAGTGAAAATTCTGATTCCGTCTCTGATATGTAGGTGCATTTGGATTGACGGGTTTATCATCACTATCGTGGATTGTGAATTACTTCAAACAAGGGAGGACGACGATGGAGCAGTTGGATTACACGAAAAGGCGAATTCAGGAGCGAGCAGCAGAAGCAGCGGCGCAAGTGGGACAAAAGACTAAGGAGGCTGGGCAAGCAATACAGAGCAAAGCACAAGAAACGAAAGAAAGTGCTAGAACTTAAATCAGTTTGGGTTTTTATATTTTGAATGAAAATAATGTTGTGTAACATGCACTTCTGCTTTTGTAAGTGTTGTGTGCAGTGTTAGGTTTAATTTCCTTTTGTAATGGTTGTTTTGATCGTCTCTGCTGTTTTGTTATTTGTAATTTAATAATATTCCAAATCTCTTTTTATTGTAATTGCATTTTTTTAATGCTCACATCGCCCTTTGGCGCACCTTATTTAGCAAGGTCTGAAGTGATAATGTATGCACCATAAATTCAGTGTTGCGATATCCACATAAATTTTAAAAATGACACTGTAGAGTGAAGAACAGCTCTAATCAAGGTAATTAAAGTTAAAAAGAAAAATGAAGAATTAATTAATTAGAGGTGTGATTATATTATTATAAGGTTTTATCAAGCTGAAGTTGTCGAGATTTTTTTTCTTGAATTACATTAGCAATGTCCATGTACATGAAAAATAACGGTAGTTATTTGGTATGTTTTTTTTTTATAGGATAGAATTAAAATTGGAGTTGGGAATTTTTTTTGATAGAATTAAAATTGGAGTTGGGAGTTCACTTTTTTCATTCATATTGGAGTTTTGACTAGATTAAGATCGCACACTTGAGTGTTCTTTAGATTTGAATGTACATTTTTAAAAATATCGTTTGTACCTCCAATTTATAAAAACTAGCAAAATCACCATTAATATCACAAAATAGGTAAGTCACATATTAGATCCCATATATAAGCTACTACACATTATTACAAACTTCTTTTCATTTTACTTGAAAATTTTAAAGTTAGACTTGACGATAAAGTTGTGTTTGGTTATAGGTTTTGCAAACAATATGATGTACTTTTCTTTAAAAATACGAACTATAATTTAAATGAGATCATTTCTAAAGAAATAAAAAAATTTAAGTGAAAAAGAAAATATGATGAAAATGAAAACAAAAATATTGAATGTTTTCTAAATTCCAAAGGCAATTTGAAATTTGCATACTCAAATAGTGTTTTTTTTTCAAATAAAGTAAAATAAATTTTCGGAAATAAATAAATACTCATTTGTATTTTACCTTTGGTACCCATAAAAAGAAGAGGAAAATGTTCATGTAATAATGCATAGAGTACAATACGAAATGCAATCCAATTAGGCATAAACTTAACCCTCATTCCCAAAATACCCCTACGATTCAGAAATAAGCAAAACAGCGCAGCTCCAATTATAATACACACACAACACATATATATACAGTTGGATCAAACTAGGGTTTCTCTCACTCTTCTCTTCTTCCTCTCTCTGTGTGTGAACCCTAAACTCCTGCCGCCATGGTATCTCTCTATGCCTTCCATTTTCGATGAATGTTGTTGCTTTTTTACATATGAGTATTTGAAATCTAACGTATTCTCTGTTTTTTTTTTTTTTTTTTTTTGTGATTAGGCTTCAGAGAAGAAATTGAGCAATCCAATGAGGGATATCAAAGTCCAGAAGCTCGTACTCAATATCTCCGTTGGTGAAAGTGGAGATCGTCTCACTAGAGCCGCAAAGGTGTGAATCCCTAATTTGCTGTAAAAGATGAATTAGTATTAGAGTGAAATGAATCTGAATAGAGCTGAATAAGATTTGGATTAGTTTTAGGATTGAAGTGTAGATAGTTAATTGAATGTGTTTGTTTTTGTATTTTTAGGTCTTGGAGCAACTCAGTGGGCAAAGTCCTGTTTTCTCCAAAGGTATGCTTTTGAATTGCATTATGCTGTTTGTTTTATTGTTATTTGATTGCGTATGTTATGACTGGTTTCAGTTTCTTATGCACATTTTATCGAACATGCTTTTCAGTTCTTCGAGCTTTGTTTGTGTCAAAGAATGAATCTTTTCTTATATATGGAGTCTCACTATTGGTGTTTGAGCTGTTTGGTTTTGGTGATTTGTTGAAGTTTGGATTTAATTTGTTTCTGTAGGAATATAGATAATGAGCTTTAAGGCGTTAAGCAACTAGGAAAAAAAGAGAGTTTCTAAGTAATGTGGATTTAGTATGAACTTATGAGTGCTCTTAGTTGGTCAAGTTTGTGTAACAATTTGAAATAATTGGAACTTGCTTAACTTGGTGCTACAAGTTATGCCTATTGTTCCTCATTGATATTGGGTACTTTGTACTCATGTTTAATGCAATTATCCATGATGTGTATGGTTTGATGTTGTTTGTCTTTTAACTTACTAAACATTATCGAATTTTGCATTGGTTGCTGTTTCATGTTTTCATGTGCTTTCTTTATTCTTATTGACAGCAAGGTATACTGTCCGGTCCTTTGGAATCAGGCGTAATGAAAAGATTGCCTGTTACGTCACTGTCAGAGGGGAAAAAGCTATGCAACTCCTTGAGAGTGGATTGAAGGTCAAGGAGTACGAGTTGTTGAGGAGGAACTTCAGTGAAACTGGATGCTTTGGATTTGGTATTCAGGAGCACATTGATCTTGGAATTAAGTAAGCATGTTATTGAGATCTTGCTTTTAATTCGTTATTCGGACTACTTTTTAATCCTACATATTTAGCTTAGGAGGTGCTGCTAGCTTTTATTATGCCAAAACAATTACTCATGCGCGTTCACATAGTTACCGGTTGATCATCTTCTAGAAGTGTAGTTGCTTCTTCCATGAGTTTGCAGGGAATAGTTCTTACCTTGAAAAATGTTTACTATATGAGGCTAGGAGATTATATCAGCTGGTCATGTTGTGCTCTTATAATTCATTGACATACTATTCCTTTGTGTTAAAGGTATGATCCTTCAACTGGTATCTATGGTATGGATTTCTATGTTGTCCTGGAACGCCCAGGATACCGTGTTGCCAGACGTCGTAGGTGCAAGTCTCGGGTTGGGATCCAACACAGGGTCACAAAGGAGGACTCAATGAAGTGGTTCCAGGTCAAATATGAAGGTGTTATCCTTAACAAGTCCTCAAACATCCAGTAAGCCGAGAGCCGACTGCTGGATCAGTTTATCTGATAGCAAGTTTATGTTTACGCATTTTGTAGACCAACATCTAATTACTCCTAGAGTTGAATAGTTTTCAAGAGTTGCTGTTATTTGGAACAGTATGCTTGTTTTCATTTTGGTTTATGAGACCAATTCAATCTTAATATATCCTTTTTATGTTAGTTTCCTGTTGTGCAATTCTATAAGAAGCAGAACACATCAGTTTTTCTCAAGTCTAACTAATCAAACTAATAAAAATATTCTAGTTGTATTTTTTTCATTTGTTTTATGGTATATATTGCTACATTGACTCTACAAAACATACCATATGAGATATTTTCTCTAGTTAAAGTATATATTGGTTACCTACCTCTCTATCTTAGAGATTTGCATAGTTAATTATCAAATTTGAATTGGTCTGAGAGTGCTTGGACTAGTTGGAATATTGTGATTATCAACTAATAAGAAATTAATTTTCTAGTGCCCTGGTTGTTGAGTTAGCAAATAATTCACTTTTTTATATACTCAAATGGTGATTAATTTGCTTATGAAGTCACCAAATCTTTTTCTTAGTGGTATTCCTTGTAAGTTGCTCGTTTATCACTTTTACATTTTTGGATTTTTGGGGGTGGGTTTAATTATAATAATATGAGCTTCAAACCAAAATCTTGCAAAGTGCTTGTTGACTATCTATAAAAGTTTCAATATTTGAAGAGTAATAAATTTAAGAGTAATGACTTGGATATAATCAGTTAAATTATATTAATGATATAACAAAAAGTTATACTCCATTATCAATACATATAATTTAAATTTTTAAAGGACAAAAGATGATTTTTCCTTCATTCTTTAAAAAATTGTTGATATGAATAATTCATTTATGTCCTAATATAATACATCAATTTCAACTTTCAAATTCAGAAGCAGGAAGGGCCACCTTTTTTGGATGTTCCATGAGGGAAGATGCAACAGTGGTTGAGCGTGTGTAAATAAAGTCTCGTATTGAAAATAGAAAACAAAAAGAAGCACTTATAACTTAATGATGTGAGGTCTTCCGAAGAAATGGTGTGTGTGAACGTAGTTCAAAGCAGACAATATCATTAATACTATGTTAAGAGTATCATTGAGTCACTTTGACTGACCGACAAACTTAGTGCCTTTGGCCATCTACGGGCCACTTGCTATTTTCGCCCATAACTTTAAAGACACATATACAAAAAAGAAGCCAATGATTTTTTAATGGTCATAAATACTCAATTGATATGGTGACACACAGTTAATCTTCAAATTAGCCTCTGAACAATGATGGACCATATAGAACGTAGTTCAAGAGGGAAATTTTCTTAGGTATTTATGAACAAAGTTCCACGTGAGAAATAGAAAAAGCTACTTATTAGGTGCTTGATACTCCTAACAATGTGAAGGCTCTTTTGGGAAACCGTGCTGACTCGATCCAAAACAGATAATATTACATCAGATTAAGAATAGTTTTGAACTGTTTTAGCCCAACAACAATGGCCATTCAACTTTGAACTTTGATGGGTTTTCCATAGTAATCATCAAGATACAAGACATGAGTAACACCTAGTGATCAATGAAGTAGGCTGAAAATCAACGATTTATCATGTTCAAATTCTAGAAACAAAAAATACTAGATGATTTCTTTCCACTCATCCTAGCTTTGGTGGCGGAATTACCTGATACCTATTGCTGATGAGAGATGAACTATATATCGTAAAATTAGTCAAAATGCACGAAAGATAACCATATACACCACAATTATACAAGACTTGAGTAGTCTATAGAATCTTTGGACAAGAAAATTTGATGAAAGAATCAAGCTATATTTACATTTGCAACAAGCCAAATTAGGCCACAAAATGTGAAGCAAACTACAAACAAAACAAAAAGAAGCAAATGATGAAATCATAGAAAGAAGCACAACCAATGTTTATGTTTTTTTTTTTTTTCATTTGAAAGTTGATGCAACAGTTTGAGCCCAAAATCTAAGATTATGTTTCATATTCATATCATTATTCATAGCTGGAAATCTCCATTTCAACAATTTTTTACTCATTTTTCTTTTTTCAAGAATCTCCCATGCTTCAGAAAGATAAGGCCTTTTATGAACAATATCCTTTTTATTTTCAATTTTTTCATCAACAATTCCCCATTTCTCCAATCCAGGAACAATTGTAACCAAACTTGAATTCTTATCTTCTTCACTAAACTCAAATCCCAAATCCATAAACCCCTTTAATTCCTCAAGTTCAAGCTCCGATGAGCTTCTCCGAATTCGAATAATTCCCTTAACTCCTTTTCTAGCCTTCATTTTTACTTCTTGTGCAACTCTGTTATGTGTGATAATAACAGAAGTTGGAGAGTTCCCAAGTTGACTACTAAAACTCGGACTTGTATCTGATCCTTCAAAAATGTTCTGCTTTTGAAGTATCTGACATGCATCTGACGATATTTTTGAAGAGTAATCACTTTGTGATCGACCTAAGAGATTTGATGATTCTTGAATTTCATGAGGATTTTCTTGAAATAGTTTCTTGAATTTATGTGTGTTGGTAAATAATATTTCTTGTTCAAACCAATAAGTATCAAAGAGCTTGAGGAGTAGTACTTCTTCAGCAGCCATATATTAATTGTGCATTAGAAAACAGAATTTTTGTTTTTTTTTTCCCAAGCAAATCTTGACAGTTATATGGTATGGTATATATATAAGTATATTTTTATTGAATATTGAGGATGTTATTGGAATATGATCAAATATTATTCGAATCTTATTATAAAAAATAGGTCCACATTTCTCCTCTAGAAGACTCTAATATTTTTTTTATGTGCTAAGCACCATTGGCTCTTCCAATTATTGTTGTGTTAGTTGGAAAATCAAGTCAACTCCAATGGCCTAACATTTCTCTTTCAAGTGTTACGGGTAAAAAATACACTCAAACTATCACTTTTTTTTATGAGTTTCATACTTTAACTATCTATTGTTTCTTTACCTACCTGAACTTTCACTTCCTTTGTATCAAAAATTTAAAACATACCTCGATGCTGAATATGCGCGTATAAGTCAACTCATCATTTTATTGGTGCCTCAATATGGTGTTGAATGATAGATTATGCAGTCTGATTGGGCTAATATGCATTTTCTTATACAAAATTATGTGAATCATTAATATTTTGGTGCTTATAACTACGTATAAGATTTGTAGTTTAGTCTTGAAAAGAAGCTAGCATAATGTAGCATATTCCAAATTGAATAGTTGAAGGCATAAAACTTGCACATGATGAACATTCACCTCTGTAAAACATTAATTTTAGCAATAACGGTCAAAAATATATTTGAACTATTATTTTTCATGAGTTTCACATTTTAATTATCAGTTTTTTTTTTTTTTTTTAATTTGAATTATCATCATCTATGTATTGAACATAACACTTAATTGAGTAGATAATGATAACTTAGGTAGAAAAAAAGAAACAACTATTAGTTAGCCTAATAAGCTTTGTGGTGTGTTTGACATAGATGATAATAGTTAATGTAGAAAAAAATAATAATTAATAGTTATAATGTGAAACTAGCGAACAATGATAAGTTTTTAAATTTATTAGATCTTTTTTAATGAGAGACTTAACTCACACTAAGATGAGTTTCGAGTTTTTTCCCTATTAAAACAATACCCTTACTTCTTCATTTTCTAATTTTCTAATTCTAAGGTTATATAGTTTATAAGAATTTGACTAGTTGTAAAATTTAGTACATGTTTGAATAATCGATTGACATTTGAAAATAATAATAATTAGTGTTGAAGTTACGTAGAAATAGGGTATTTTGAGTTGTATTTTGAATGAAAGCACAATTAAAAACTCTTGAAAATTTCTAATAAAATGATAGATTAGTTTGATAAACAAACACTTAGCTTTCACTAAATACTTTATTTAAATATTATAGCAACTTTGAATATAATAACATTAATACAATTATTGCAAAATATTTTTAAGCAGTAAAAATAACTATTATAACTAAATATCTCTTTTATTATAGCGAGTACGTATGGACAAACAAGGTCTTAAAAGGTAATCTTCTTTGCCTTAGTTATTGATAAGTACCAGCTTTTGTTAATTTGGTTGGTAGTGACACGATATAATCATTTTTAAAGATGAGATAATAGAGGTGAATACAATGGATTTGACAAATAAGTAGGACATACATCTTTGGATATTTATGTGATTTTATCATCACTTGATGTGGATGTCATTAGGAAATTGATGTGGATGTCATTAGGAAATTAATGTGTATTTTCCTAGCAAATTCATGTACTTTTCCATCTTAATGTCAAATCAATCTTCTTTAATCACTTTAAAAAATGATAGGCGGAGAGGCAAAGATAGAAGCTCAGATACAATTTCTATCAAACAAATTTATCAATATGTATATATATTAAATGTAAAATACAATTATTAATTCTTAAACTTATCGTTTTAAAATTCAAAATTTTGATTTCGCTTTTAGTGGCAGAGTCAAAATTTTAACTAGCTAAAGTGATTCAAAATATATTAAAAAAACAAATCAACACACAATTTTTAAAAACATTTATACTGTATATACATAACAAGTAATTTTTCTATGAAAGAAATTCGAATGAACCTCTTGCGCTCCTAGCTCTGCTCTAATTAAATGTGATTATTCCACACACGTACTTTAGATTAACAAATTCAATGGTTTGGGCAGTGTATATATACATACTTTCTTTTTTTTCGGTTTTTAGTTCGATATTCGATATTTGTATTAAAATCAGACTAAATTCAAATTGCACAAGGCTCATTTGGTAGACCGTTTCAAATGCGGATTTTCAGCTCTTGCACGAATTAGGGACCTCCATAAGAGTGTTGTAATCATCTCAAATCATGTATAAATAGTATAATTTTTTGTCGAAGGAGATTCATCTCAGATGAATCTCCTTGCCCCAAGCTGAATCCACCCCTTTATATAACCATAAAAAAGAAACATAATAATTTTATTAGGTATTAAAAATTTATAAAAATACAAATAAAACAATTAAAGTTAGTTAGACATTTGATGGATTGAGTTAGTCTAGTCCATTTCAGCTCAAGTAACTTTTAAACAAGTTATTTATCAACTCAACTCATAAAACCTTGTCAAATTCAGTCCAATTCACTCATTTAACACCCCTACCTGTACGTTTGCCTTCGTCAACATGAGTTATTAGAAGGGTGTGCACAACTAAAACCTAGAGCTATGCCACCACCTCCCCAAATTCTAGTAAGATTCGTAATATTTTAAACTAGCGTGTATCTAAGGAATTTACTACTAAACTAGTGGGATATGGTAAGTTTCCCTTTAATATTTCTATTACTATGCAAAACATTCTTCTCAATAATATGATTTTCTTTAGATGTCCAACATTCAATTCCATGAAATAATATAGCATTGTTCTCATCATAATTGCTTTACAAAACTCAGTTTTTCATGTTTTAGATACAATATCACAAAACACTTCTTTTAGTACAAGTAAAACTTGAGGAAATTGAAAGGAGTCGAATCCATTCATTCACGTGAAACCATAACAACTTGCTTTCCAACATTGCGACCATAGAACAGACCAACTAGAGCTTTGGGAGCGTTTTCGAGACCTTCAGCTATGTCTTCCACATACACAATGTTACCGCCTTTTATTTGTGGAATGATCATTTCTAAATACTTGGGGTAGAGATGAAAGTGATCTGAAACAATAAATCCTTTCATACAGATTCGTTTCGCGATGAGGCAGAGCAAGTTGTGCACCCCTTCAGTCTTCTTAAGGTTGTATTGTGAAATCATCCCACACATAGCAATACGACCATGAAGTTTCATATTCACAAGAACTGCATCAAACATCTTCCCTCCAACATTATCAAAGTAAATGTCAATTCCATCAGAAAAGTACCTATAATAGGAATAAACCGATACAAAAAAAAGGTCATATTTGTTAGTTATATCGTAGGTCTTAAACTCAACAGACATATCTGTTCATGAAAGAACATGACTATTATATACACATGCTATATCTCTTTAAGGAAAATGACTCCTCACCCCTCAAAGTCACCTCTTTACTATTGAAAAAGGTTTAATAATGCTCTATGTTATACTATCAGTACATTAGTGGTGGAGCCAGGATTTTCATTAAAGAATATGAAGAAGTAAAAACAAGATTTTCATTAAGAGGGTCTCATAACTAATTCATGTATTAGTAATACATCCATAACTCTAGCCAGCTACCAAACGACCACTTAATGTTATAGTACTATCGGTCCATATATTTCCTTAACGTTATAAAAATGATTCAAATTCGTCCTTAGTCCCATCCTTTTGCCATATTAGTTAGTGTTTTCTAATGGGAAGTTATAAAACTACTAACCTCTTCAAAGCTGCATCTAAATCCTGCTCCTCTTTGTAGTTAAAAGCTTCATCAAAACCAAACTTGCTCTTCAACATATCAACCTTTTGTTTGGTTCCAGCACTACCAACAACATAACAACCTAACATCTTTGCAAATTGTCCAACAAGTTGACCAACTGCTCCAGAAGCAGCTGAAACAAACACAGTTTCTCCCTTCTTCGGAGAACAAACCTCATAAAAACCAACATAAGCTGTTATCCCAGGCATCCCTACAAAACAATAATTGCATAAGCAGATCATCAATCCATTCCCCAACAAGCCAATGTGGACTCTAACACGGCTTACATCTAGGTCCAACTGGAGCGTGGATTGAGATGAACGTAACGTAGTTCAAATACCATGTAAAGTGGTACTCTATTTGATAGAAAACAACATCAAGAAGCTAAGATAAAAAAGGATTATAAAAATATAAGCAGACCATCAGTCTATTATACTGAGAAAGGGAATAACTCACCAAGGATTCCTGTATAATAGGAAAGAGGCACATTCTTGTCATGAATTTTAAATAGAAAACTCTGAATAGGAGTTACAATACTATATTCTTCCCATCCAATCATTCCCCAAACTAAATCACCTTCTTGAAAATTTGAATCACCAGACTTCAAAACTTTAGCCACTCCACATCCTGTGATAGGCTATATATATATATAACACAAAAGAAAACTACTTATCATACACGTAACACAAGGGCGACTCAATAAAATAGGTGAAACACTTACGTAACCAGGAGTGAAGGATTCAACATAGCTATCTTCAAGATTTTTCATGCGGGAACGCATGTAAGGGTCACAAGACAAGTAAAGATTCTTCAAAACAACAACATTAGAACCTTCTGGAACATTCAATTTAATGATACTATTCTTAAATTCCATATCAGATTCCTTAGGATAACCTTCCACATAATGTTTTAGAATGATCTGTTTGTTGTTCATCATTTCTTCTGCCATTTCTAACTTTATTAATGTGAATGAAGAGCTGTTATAAAAGTGTATATTATATAGATAATATGAAACAATACACTATATTGTAAGTTATTAATTAAAAAAAAAAAACAATTGGACGATAGATACTATGTGGAAAAAAAGTAGGAAGACGGATTTTTTTTTTCATCTATATCAAATAATTTGGGACATAGGGAGTAATATATATTATGTACAAATCAGGTAAAATGTACTATAAATCACAATAAATGACAGTTTAAATATCAAATTATCATATAGAGATTTCATTTGTATTACATAAATTAGGACAATTGGAGTAATATATAATTTGAAAATTACGTAAGAAAAGAAGTACTTACTATATACCACAACAATTAACAACTTAAAATATCTAAAAAAAATTAGTTGATCTCGAAATTCATTCTGTGCTACATAAATTAAAACAAAACATACCGTAAATTATGAAAAAATTACGTAAAACGCACTATAACTCATAATATAGTTAACAAATTAAAATATATAAAAAAATAATTGACTCCAAATTTCATCAGTATCATATATATAAATTGAACATATATTGAACTCATACTAACACAAACTCTATATTTAGTATATATAGATTCGATATCACCTATGAAATTGCTGAAATGTTATATTCCTAGATACCAACCGGTATAATTATTAAATTAAAATATTGCTAGCTATCACTGTACTTTCCGTCAATATTAAATAATTCCAAAATCACTTCAAAATTCAACCTCTATTGAAGGATCAATAAGTTTGGAAAAGTGGTGGGAGGTGATGGCTTGAGAAATAGAAAAGAACAAGAGAAAAATAAAACAAAAATGGCTTAATGTAAGCCTTCGTGTCATTGAGGAGTGTATCATACTCGCTTTGTCATGTCAACAGAAAGTGTCAAAATGACAAATTGAAACTTGAACAAAGTATAATTTGGATGTTTAAGTGAAAGTTGATGCCAACTTTAGGTGATAACCGATGGGTTCAGCCATTCATATAACATTGGTCTCATCATAATTGCTTTACAAACCTCAGGTTTTCATGATTTAGATACAATATCGCAAAATATTCATGTATCTCAATCATTATTTTTTAACCATAACACATGTCTCTTACCGCAAGTAAGAACCTGATAAGGAAATTGAAATGAGTCGAATCCATTCATTCACGTGAAACCTTAACAACTTGCTTTCCAACGTTGCGACCATAGAACAGACCAACTAGAGCCTTGGGAGCGTTTTCGAGACCTTCAGCTATATCTTCCACATACACAACGTTACCGCCTTTTATTTGTGGAATGATCATTTCCAAATACTTGGGGTAGAGATGATAGTGATCAGAAACAAGAAATCCTTCCATCCGGATTCGTTTTGTGATGAGGCAGAACAAGTTGTGCACTCCTTCCGTCTTCTCAAGGTTGTACTGTGAGATCATCCCACACACAGCAATACGACCACAAAGTTTCATATTCAGAAGAACTGCATCAAGCATCTTCCCTCCGACATTCTCAAAGTATATGTCAATTCCGTTAGGAAAGTACCTAATAGAAATACAAATAAGGGTCATAACTTTACTGGATTACTATTGAAAAAGGTTTTCAAAACCCCTTTACAACTAACTAACTCTGCCCCTGAGTTCATAGATATACGCCTATGTTATAGTACTATGGTCTATATATGCTCGTAACGTTACAAAAGTGATTCATATTTGTCCTTCCTCCGTTAGTACCATCCGTTTTAACCAAAATGGGATGTCAACTCCCCACACAATCTTTCTTCTTCCAACACTATCCTAACGGCTTCTCTACACCGGGCCTATTAGTTATTTCTAGTGAGAAGTTATAAGATTACTAACCTCTTCAAAGCTGCAACTAAATCCTTCTCCTCTTTGTAGTTAAAAGCTTCATCAAAATCAAATTTGTTCTTCAACAGATCAACCTTTAATAATATGAATAGAACATGAGATCAATTCAACAATGTTGATTACGATAAGCAATATAACTTTGCCACTATTCAGATTCAACAATGGAAATATAAACATCGCGAAGGTACTAATACTTACCTTTTCTTTTGTTCCAGCACTACCAACAACATAACAACCTAACATCTTCGCAAATTGGCCAACAAGCTGACCAACTGCTCCCGAAGCAGCTGAAACAAACACAGTTTCTCCCTTCTTCGGAGAGCAAATTTCATAAAAACCAACATAAGCTGTCATCCCAGGCATTCCTGCAAAACAATAATTGTCCGAGTCCATATAAGCAGATCACATGTCCATTCTCCAATCAATCAATGTGGAACTCTTAACACTCCCTTCCCATACAGGAACGGACAAGGTTCACATATCATGTAAAGTTACGAGGCTTGTGTCTAACTCAACCCCAAAAAATTAGTTTAACATAAGAAAATTTTCCAAGTCCATATAAGCAGACCCCAACCAACGTGGGATGCTAACTCACTCTAACATACAAGTCTTTGATGGAATAGAAAGCGATATTAGTAAGACAACAGTGGATTATAAAAATATAAGCAGACCATCAGTCCATTCCTCAACCAATGCGTGAAAACAGTCGTTATACTGAGAAGAGAACAACTTACCAAGGATTCCTGTATAGTAAGAAAGAGGTACATTCTTGTCATGAATTTTAAATAGAGCACTCTGAGTAGCAGTTACAATACTATACTCCTCCCATCCAGTCATTCCCCAAACTAAGTCACCTTCTTGGAAATTTGAATCAACAGACTCCAAAACTTTAGCCACTCCACATCCTGTGATAGGCTATAACATAACACAAAGGAAAAGTACTTATGAGAAACATTATTATAGGACAAATCGTTAATCCATTCATATCATTTATACATAAGGAATAAACATTCAGTTGGGAGAATGAAGTTCACTTATCCTCAATGTTTCTAACATCTAAGAGTTCTTGAACAAGAAATGAAAAATGAAATAGGGTGCGCGGAGAAAACATTTTTCTCTCCCAGGGATCCCTCATTTGAGATCTCTGGGGAAGAAGATCAAGTTGGCCCTTGCGAACAGGTTGATGCACTATCTCCCTTCAACCCTTTGAGCGAAATGCGGCAAAAGAAAAGGAAGGAAAATCCATGGACCGATCCCATCATCTCCACCCCGTAGGAACTATGAGATCACCCCAAAGATGGCTTCGGCATCCGGGGGTCAAGAACCGACCATAGAATCTTGTTCAATAAGTGGAACGCATTAGTTGTCCTCTCTCAGGTTGGGCAGTTAGGGTCAGAGAAGAGCAATGACTCATTCTTAAAAACAGCGTTCTGAAGACCAAAGAGTTGGGCGGAACGGGGGGCGGGGAGCCCTCCATTCCTGGTTCTCCTGTAGTTGGATCCTCCGAAACCACAAGAATCGTTAGTTAGAATGGGATTCCAACTCAGCACCTTTGAAGTGAGATTTTGAGAACTCGGATACGAAGGTATCAAATGGGCTATATCAAACTCGTATGCCCAGTAATTTTTTCATGTTCGTGTAGTAAAAGTTATCCCGGAAGCAGTAGCGGAGCTAGGATTTTTAATAAGGGGGTTCAATATCTGAAGAACTAAACACACGAACTAACTGAAGGAGGTTCGACATCTATTATATATACATAAAAAAATAATTTTAACCATGTATAAATAGTAATATTTATGTCGAAGGGGATTCAAATGAACCCCTAACTGAAGGTTTGCCCCACCCCTGCCTCGAAGTAGGAAAATAAGTTTCACAAATGAAATTCCACTTCAATTGTGTCCTCCCCGTTCTTTAACACACTTTATATACACTCTCATCCCCACCGGAAAACAATATATATCCCACACGCCTATCTCACATAGTATTTATCTAGATTATACACAAATATTTTTTACTTACGCATATTAAATATAAGAAAATAATTATGAAACTCATTCATTTTCTTAGAAAATATACTCATCATTACCAAACACCCCCTATATATATAATGTTAAAATAGAAAACATCCAAGGTCTACACAATTACATGGTAAATTTAAACTCACTTGTAAATTGTTTCAACAATAACAAGAAATGCTTGTATGTTAATTAAGGAAAAATCCACAATCATTACATGACAAAAGGAACATAAAATTTAGATCGATATGACAAATCCAACATCGTTATTTATCGAAATACAAGGGCGACTCAATAAAATAAGTGAACGACTTACAGAACCAGGAGTGAAGGATTGAACATAGCTACCCTCAAGTTTGCTCATGCGGGAACGCATGTAAGGGTCACAAGACAAGTAAAGATTCTTCAAAACAACAACATTAGAACCTTCTGGAACATTCAATTTAATGTTGTTATTCTTAAATTCCATATCAGATTCCTTAGGGTAATCTTCCACATAATGTTTTAGAATGATCTGTTTGTTGTTCATCACTTCCTCTGCCATTTCTCACTTTAATTTATGTGAATCAAGAGTTGGTGAAGAATATATCTCGATCCGGCTTCTCTTCATTTTTTTCGCCCTAAATTGATAAATAAGTAAAATTTAATGGCAAGATTTAATTAATCAATATAAATCTTTTTTATGATTTAGATAATTAATACTATATTATATATATTTAATTCTGTTAATTATTATTAATCTTGCAATCTTAAATCTCTTCCCATTTTTTATTTTCCCTACGTAGGATATCTACCCATCAAATTTTATAAAAGTTTTGCCCTTCTCTGTTTCATAAGCATCTCCTACAATCTTGTGCTACAATATAATATTTTTCTTTTCACATATTTCAATATTAACTAGTTACACGGCACGTGCGTTGCACGTGTGTATCACATATATAGTATATGATGTTGTAAAATAGAATTAATATTACTAAATTAATGTTTTGTGGTAAATAATTATAATTGAAAGAACATGGGACCAATTTTTAAATGATTAATACATATTGTCATAGAGTTACTTGTATTTTTAGATCATATTGACCAGATATCATTGTAACATTTCAAAATACATTCAGAATTTAAATATGGTGAGAAAGTTACATTTCTTTAGTAGTATTATTTTTACTTCACTCAATTTTGTAAACAAATCTAATCAACAAATTTATTTATTTTAAAATATCAATAGCCTTTCTCCTTGAGGTTATGAACATAAATGATGGACACCATTTAAGTATAATTATTCTCTTAAAAATTCATACTTGAAATTTAGTAGGTGCATGACACTAATAAGGATTACCATAAATATTTCAATATTTTATCTTTATACGTATATTTTTTATAAAATAGTATTACTCAATAAATATTTGAGTAAGACTATCATAGAGAGGTAATTTTACAAAAAAAAATAAGAGAGGGTACTTTGTTGTTATAACGAATGATGGTTAAATAGAGGCTTGAGTGTATGTCAACTATTTAGTTTGACCAACACTTTGTTATATATATACATTTAAGTAGCATAATTTAATTTTAATATATGAACATCATCTTTGGTGAAAAATATTTCATTTCATTAAGTTTCTATCTTATCTTTGTACAATTGTAGTCTTTTCATTTTTTCTGCCGCATACATATCATATAGTTCTGGTCTAATGAAACTATCTAGTATCTTATAGAAGTTTTATCGTGATATAAAATATTTACTTTTTTCGATAATAAAAATTAAATGATGAATAAAATTTAAAGTGTTATTTATAGAATCCTTAATTTGATTTAAGAATATTTTATGACCAATCACTATTTTCTTATCTATTTTTATATAACTATCAAGGAGTATATCTTGTGACATAACATTTTCTAAAATTAAAATGAGCACAAAATAACAGGAAATTCATACTTAAAAAATTGCATACTCAATAAAAATATAAAAAAGAAAAAACATATGGAACAATACATAGCCAATGAAGAAGGAAGACGAAAATATATGTTCATGCACATTCACTATAGTGTTCCATTTGATTGAAATATCTTCCCACCAACACATTACTTTCTCCGTTTATTTTTACTTACATATGTATTCAAAAATAATATAATTATTATCATGATTATATTATCATATTATAAGTAAAAGTGAAAATCTATTTTTGAAATAGTGGATGTAACATCAAAACTAATAATTCAATGGACTATGTTGATGCCCGTTGTTTTAGTAAAATTAGAAAGAAACTCCTTTGTTTGAGTGTGAAAGAATAAAAAATGAAAAAAACAAAGAAGAAATATCTACCCAAATCATGTGACTTTTTTCACATTTGTTTATTATTATTGTCTTTCCCACAACTTTTCGTCACTATTAACTCATGAAAATCGTAAGAAAAAATATGAGTGGGAATTGATGAATGATTTGCTACAGTTTGTTCACAGACTCTTTCTTATGTGGTACCTCAAATTTCGTTGAATTTTTAACTTAATCAACTGTCCAAATAACCCTTTAGTTTTATTAAGAAGAAGAAGAGTAGAAAACTTAAAAATAAATCGTAGTTTAAAAGTGAGAGGAAACCCTCTATTTATAGCTAACAAATAGTAGTATGAATAGGTGTTAATTGTGCCTTATCATAAAAGTTACAACCTTTCGAAGAAGTCATTGCTCATCGGAAAAGTCGCAACTCATCGAAAAAGGCACAACCCTTTGGAAAAGCCACAACTCATCGAAGTCACAACCCGTCAAAGAAGTCACAACCCTTTGAAAAAATCACAACCCTTTAATGTGAAAAGGTATTTACTTTTAATATTATTAAATAAATAAATAAAATAAATTGATTTTTTTTAATTGGGGGTATTATAGTAATTTAACATTCAAGTTTGGAAGTTCATGCTTTTAAGGTAGTATAGATAAAATACACTATATTTACTCTAATGATTATTACTATTCACCATGTATTTTCTTGTTGTTTATTTTATTAAAAATATTGTTATTTGCCTAAATAAGTTCAAGGGCAAACAATAAGAATTTCTTTGAGTCTAATTAATTATGTGCCTTTTCGAAATTATCGTTTGTGTCAGATTTCAGTTCCCAAATACATGTATGTGATGCATCCAGATATATGAATTAAAATTAGGTGTAATTTATTTCAGATACATTTTATTCAAGCATAATTCACATGTATCCGGAAACACTGACTCTCTCGCTCATCTCTCTTATCTTACTGGTCTCTCTCCCTCTCTTGCTCACCTCTTTTCCTATTGTATCTATATTTCAGAATGTTTTTGAAATGCATCTGATATATACATGTATCTAGTGTGACACGCATATATCTAGGATACACTGACTCTCTCGCTCACCTCTCTCCTCTCCCGCTTGCCTATTTCCCTATGTATCTATTTTCAAAATATAAATGGTATTCCAAATACATGTACTATCTATTGTAATTTGCATATATATATATATGGGATACACTGACTCTTTCACTCGCCTCTCTCCTCTCTCATCTCTCCTTCTCCTCTCGCTCCCTCTCTTCCTATGTATCTGCATATCTAGTACCAAAAATACATGTACCAAGGTATATATGACTTGAAATCTAGTATGAAATTATCGATTAATGACTAATTATAAACCATACAGAGAATTAGTAAATACATGATAGAACTGTTTGCGTATTTAACCATGACACAATATCTTTCCTTTCAAGTAAAAACTTGAGAGAAAATGGAAAAGATCCAAATCCATTCATTCACATGAAATCATCACAACTTGCTTTCCAACATTGAGACCAGAGAAGAGACCAACTAGAGCACTAGGAGCACTTTCAAAACCTTCAGCTATGTCTTCCACATACACAATGTTACCAGCCTTTATATGTGGAATGATCATTTCCAAATACTTAGGATAAAGATGATAGTAATCAAAAACAAGAAATCCTTCCATACGGATTCGTTTTGCGATGAGGTAAAACAAGTTGTGCACTCCTTCAGTCTTGTCAAGGTTGTATTGTGAAATCATTCCACACACAGCAATACGACCATGAAGTTTCATATTCACAAGAACTGCATCAAGCATTTTACCTCCAACATTCTCAAAGTAAATGTCAATTCCATCAGGGAAGTACCTAACCAATACGAAAAAAAGGTCATATTTACTCCTATACTATTGAAAATTAAAGGTCTAGTATTGCTTTTCCGTTATACTATCAGTTCATATATACCTTTAGCGTTATATTAGCTATCTTTTCATATATGCCCTTAATGTTCAATCCACCACACAATTCCTCTGAGGTGAAGGGACTATTTCTACTAGATAAGTGGCAACTTTAGCATAAGGAGAAGATACGACAAATGTAATTTTTTTTGTTTGCTGAACCAATGTATTTTGCTTATAGTATGAAAGTCTATGTCATCTTAGTCTTTCTATAGATTGTTTAGTTTATCCTCGTTGTTCACTATCAAGAGGTTAGGTCCATGTCCCCCTCTTCTTTTGTAACTTTTTGGATGTTATAGACATGGTAGGGGTCAAGCCTAACCCCCCACATAGTTAAGGTTAAAAAAGAAGTCATCGTCAACACCTTCACCCTGGTTAGTGTTTTCTTGTGGGAATTTATAAGAATACTTACCTCTTCAAAGCTGCATCTAAATCCTGCTCCTCTTTATAGTTAAAAGCTTCATCAAAACCAAACTTGGTCTTCAACATATCAACCTTTAATAATAATAATGAATAGATGAGATAGCTAGATTATTTAACAATGATTAAGATAAGTAAGATAACTTATAAGCCACTAATAAAATTCAAGAATTAAATGTTTAAGTACTTACCTTTTGTTTATTTCCAGCACTACCAACAACATAACAGCCTAACATCTTTGCAAATTGTCCAACAAGTTGACCAACTGCTCCAGAAGCAGCTGAAACAAACACAGTTTCACCCTTCTTAGGGGAGCAAACCTCATAAAAACCAGCATAAGCTGTCACCCCAGGCATCCCTGCAAGAGCAGAAGATTATTGTCCGAGTCCATATAAGCATATTACCAGTTCATTCCCCAACCAACCATCACTACATCAAAAACGATCTTTAGTGGCAATTAATTAACGGTAATAGCTCAATTGGCACTAAATATGTATTTTTAGCGGCAATTAACACTCTTTGTATATGCCCCTAAAGCCTTTAGCGACATTGAATCTAATGACACTTAACTAATGCCGGTAAAGACTTTAGCATTTGTAGTACCACTGTGGGACTCTAGCGCTCCCTTCAAGTCCAATGGACCAAGATCCCAAATAGGGATGAACATGGTTCATATATAGATATATATCATGTAAAGTTATGATGTTTGGGTCTAACTCAACCCCGAAAATTATTTTTTTCAAATCCATATAACTAGAGACCCCAACTAATGTAAGACTTTAACCCAGTCGAAAACACTCACCAAGGATTCCTGTATAATAGGAAAGACGCACATCCTTGTCATGATCAATTTTAAACATACTTTGAGTAGTTGTTACAATACTATATTCCTCCCATCCAGTCATTCCCCAAACTAAGTCACCTTCTTGGAAATTTGAATCACCAGATTTCAAAACTTTAGACACTCCATATCCTGTAATAGGCTGCGGACAAAAAATAAGTAAGAAAATCACTTACATATTTTCTTGAAAAGTATATATACTGAACACACCAATAATGTTAAATTTGAAACAATCAAGGTCTACACTATTTAAAGATTTTATATTCAATTGTTATGATGTATAATACTTTTAACATTGTTCTTAAATATTTATAAAAAATTAAAGATTTTATATTCAAATCCAGATCAAGATTAACAAGTTCGACTCTCAAAATTCGAACTTGATTTTGAAAGTCTTTTGAAAATAATCTCTCTACCTCCACAAGATAAAAATTAAGCCAGTACTCACCACCCTCTCCAGATCCACGATCACGGGTTGTTTAGATTGACTTTGTTTTAAGTAGCTTATAAGCAAAAACTTAAAAGTCACGAGTTGAGAATACCCATACCTTTTAACTTATTTTTGTATTTTCTCAGCCTTAAAAAGATGTTTTTTATCAAACACCTTCAAAAAATTTAAAAAGAAGATTAAAAGCCAAAAACTGTTTAAAATAAGTTAATTCAAACACTCACTTATAAAAACACATTAAATATATTTTTTTGACTCTCGAAATTTGAACGTATAATATATATCAACTAAATAATCATATGTGTGGTAGTAAATTATTGAAATACTTACATAACCAGGAGTGAAGGATTGAATATAGCTACCCTCAAGTTTGCTCATACGGTTACGCATGTAAGGGTCACAAGACAAGTAAAGATTCTTCAAAATAACAACATTAGAACCTTCTGGAACACTCAATTTAATGATACTATTCTTAAATTCCATATCAGATTCCTTAGGATAACCTTCCACATAATGTTTTAGAATGATTTGTTTGTTGTTCATCATTTCTTCTGCCATTTCTAGCTTTAATGTGAATGAAGAGATGTGGTAAAAATGGGTGTTTATATATATATATATAATGTGCAGAGAAAAGTCAGGAGTCCGACTTAATATGACGTTTGATTTGTAATTTTACAACTTGTAGAATAATGTACGTATAAGTTATGAAAATATTGGTGTATTTATTTTATGTGTCGAATAGTTAGTAACTATCTCCATTATACTAATATTTGTAAAGTTCTAATCAATTACCAAACGATTCTTAGTTGTATTAGTAGAAATAGATTATTCAAGAAGGTAGAAGAATAGATTTCAAATATAAAATCCAATTTTATTGAACAAATCCATTGATTTATTACGTGGCATGCTCTGTGACTCTACGTAGTTGAGGCGTGTGGGAGATGTTTGGATGTCAAGTAAGTCAAAAGGGGTATAAAATTACAAAAAAAATTAGGTTCATGGGGTAATAGGATCTTAGTTTAGTTAAATGTGTTCTGAGATTTCGATCATAGTCTAGAGGAAACACTCACGTCTTATTCCTTTTTAAATATTGTATCAAATTAAATGTATTACTAAAATGGAACGAAAAACGTTTTTTTTATTTTCCCCACATTTATCATTGCTTTCTCCATTTGCTTAGTTGTCTCCTCAGTGACTCTACAAACCAATTACAACAATGTTTTACAAGCCTTTTAAACGTGCTCCCTAATAATTGAAGAGGAAAAACTTAAAAGGGGTTTAAAGAAAAAGAGATAACAATATTGAGATAAAATACAGAATAAATAATTAGGAGTATTAGTTAGTTCTGAAATTATATATTTTATAATAGTGAAATAAATTATTTTTTATATAGTAATATAATTATTAATCTCATAAAATATCTCAATTCATGAGATGAATTTTATCTTTAAGTATAATTAACATATATCATATCTTATCCCAGCTATCGAACGATCATTTTAAATAAATGAAAAAAAGGATAAAAAGATGGAGACATATATAGCTCAATCATTGTACGCTGCAGCGAGCACCACAGGAAGAAAATATCCCAACATAAATATCTTTCCAAATTCTATCTATGCTATTGGGTTTGTATTGGCATAGTTAGTCCATGACTAATTTGGTGATGTGATTTGACGGTCGATTTTTTGTGCAAATCCATTACGGAATTCTCTGTAGAGAGTTGGGAGAGAAATACGTGAAGTCTTGTCATTTTTCAGACATATTTTGGGCTATTAGGAGTTATTTCTCCTCTATATCACTCTAAAAATGGTGAGGCTATATGTAATGCTCCACTAACTCCCTAGGGAGGGTATCATAAAGGTTCGCAAAAAATCGTTCGGAAGTCATATCACCAAATTATTCATGGGATAACACATACAAAAAATTGAGAAAATCACATGATTCCTGTAAATTGGTCTCTAAATGCCCAAAGTTCACTCTAAAAATGGTGAGATTGTACGTAATGCTCCCCCAACTCCCTACAGAGGATTCCATAAAGGTTTTGCAACAAATTCATCTTTAAGTCATATCACCAAAATACTCATCGGCTAACACACACGAAAAACTGAGAAAATCGCCTAATTACTATAAATTGACTCCTTAATGCCAAAAATCACTCTAAAAATGGTAAGATTGTACATAGTGCTCCCTCAACTCCCTATGAAGGATTCCATAAGGATTTCGCGAAAATTTAGTCCGAAAATCATATCACCAAAATATTCATGGGTTAATACACACAAAAATTGAAAAAATTGCATAATTCCTAAAACAGGGACTGTAAATGCGAAAATAGGAGTTAAAAAATGGTATGAGTATACGTGGTGGTTACCTAATTCATTACGGAGGTCCTCACAAAGATGTTTCAGAAAAAAAAATTGAGTGCTCCAAGGCGCCATATCTATGGGCTAATACACACGAAAAATTAAGAAATTGCGTAATTCATAAAAAAAGTCATGTAAATTTGGAAATAGGCGCTTAAAATTGTGTGAGTATACTTGGTGGTTCCCCAACTCATTACAAAGGTCCTCATAAAGTTTTTTCAAAAAAAAATTGGGTGCTCCGAAGCGCTAGGTCCATTTGTTAATACACACGAAAGAGCGATCGAGAAATTTGCATAATTCCTAAAATAGGGCCTCTAAATGTGGAAATAGGCGTTAAAAATGGTATGAATCTACGTGGTGGTTCCCCAAATCATTACGAAGGTCCTCATAAAAAAATTTCAGAATTTTTTTTTGGGTGCTCTGAGGCGTCAGATCTATGGCCTAATACACACGAAAATTGAGGAATTTGCGTAATTTATAAAACAAACGGCCTGTAAACAAGGAAATAGGTATTAAAAGAATGATGTGAGTATATGTGGTGGTTCCCCAACTCATTATAGAGGTCCTCATAAAGTTTTTTCAGAAAAAAATGTTTGGGTGCTCCGATGCGCTAGATCCATGAGCTAATGCACACGAACAATCGAGGAATTTATGTAGTTTCTAAAAGGGGCTTGTAAATGCGAAAATAGGCATTAATAAAATGGTGTGAGTATACGTGGTGGTTCCCCAACTCAATACAAAAGTCCTCATAAATTCTTTTAGAAATTTATTTTGAGTGCTTTGAGGTGCCAGATCCATGGCTAATATACACGAAAAGTCGAGCAATTTGCGTTATTCCCAAAAAATGGCCAGTAAATGCAAAACTAACGTTAAAAAATTGATTGAGTATACATGGTGGTTCCCCAACTCATTACGGAGGTCCTAATAAAATTATTTCAGAAAAAAAAATTTGGCTGCTCCGAGGCGCGAGATCCATTGGCTAATACACATGAAAAATTGAGGAATTTGCGTAACTCTTAAAAAAGGGTATGTAAATGCGAAAATAGGCATCAAAAAATGGTATGAGTATATGTGGTGGTTCTCCAACTCATTACGGAGGTCTTCAAAAAGTTTTTTCAGACAAATATATTCGGAGCTCTAATGCGCCAGATCCATGAGCTAATAAACATGAAAAATCGAGATATTTGCATAATTCCTAAAAAAGGAAATGTAAATGTGGAAATAGGCAGTAAAAAAATGATGTGAGTATACGTGGTGGTTACCCAACCCATTAAAAAGATCCTTGTAAAAAAAATTCAGAAAAAAAGATGGGTGCTTCGAGGCGCCAAATCCATTGGCTAATACATACGAAAAATCAAGGAATTTGCGTGATTCCTAAAAAAGGATTTGTAAATGAGGAAATAGGCCTTAAAAATGGTGTGAGTATACGTGGTGTTTCCCCAACTCATTACAGAGGTTCTCATAAAAAAAATTTCAAAAAAGTTTTTTGGGTGCTCCGAGCTTTAGATCCATGGGCTAATTTACATGGAAAATTGAGGAATTTGCATAATTCCTAAAAAAAGGTCTTGTAAATGCGAAAATAGACATTCAAAATGGTATGAGTATCCGTGGTAGTTCTTCTACACTTACGGAGGTCCTCATAAGTTTTTTTATGAAAATATTTTTGGGATGCTCCGAGGTGCCAGATCCACATGCTAATACACACAAAAACTTGGAGAATTCTTAAAAAAGGGCTTGTAAAGGTGGAAATGGGCGTTAAAAATGGTGTGAGTATATGTGAAGGTTCCCCAAATCATTACGGAGGTCCTCATAAATTTTTTTGAGATTTTGTTTTTGGGTTCTCCTGGCGCTAGATCCATGGGCTAATACACACGAAAAATTGGAGAATTCTTAAAAAAGGGCTTGTAAAGGTGGAAATGGGCGTTAAAAATGGTGTGAGTATATGTGAAGGTTCCCCAAATCATTACGGACGTCCTCATAATTTTTTTTGAGATTTTGTTTTTGGGTTCTCCTGGCGCTAGATCCATGGGCTAATACACACGAAAAATTGGAGAATTTGGGTGATTTTAAAAAAAAGGCTTGTAAATATGAAAATGACACTAAAAAAAGTATGAGTATACGTGAAGATTCCCCAACTTATTACGGAGGTCCTCATGAAGTTTTTTTTGAGAAAAAAAATTTGGGTGCTCCGGGCGCCTGATCCATGGGCTGCTAAAACACACAAAATCGAAGAATTTGGGCGATTCTTAAAAAAGAGTTTTTAAATGCGGAAATGTGCCTTAAAAAATTGGTGTGAGTATACTTGAAGGATTCCACAACTCATTACGGAGGTCCTCATAAAGTTTTATGAGAAATTTTTTGTGGGTGCTCCGAATGCCATATCCATGAGATAATACATACGAGAAATTGGGGAATTCAGACAACTCTTAAAAAAGGTCTTGTAAACGCGTAAATGGATGTTGAAAAATTGTGTGAGTTGAAGGTTCCTCAACTCAATACGGAAGTCCTCATAATATTTTTTGAGAAATAATTTTTGGGTGCTCCAGGCACCAAATCCATGGATAACACACAAAAAATCTGGTAATTTAAGCGATTCTTGAAAAAATGGCTTGCAAATGCGAAAATGGGCGTTAAAAAAATAGTATAAGTATACATGAATATCCCCAACTCATTACAGATGTCCTCATAAAGTTTTTTGAGAAAAATATTTGGGTGCTCTGAGCGCCTGACCCATGGGGTAATACACACGAAAAATCAAGAAATTTGGGTGATTCTTAAAAAAAGGGTTGTAAATATGGAAATGGACGTTTGATAAAAAATATTTGGGTGCTCCAAAGGCCTGATCCATGGGCTAATATGCACAAAAATTAGAGAATTTTGCGATCTTAAAAAAGGTCTTGTAAATGCGGAAATAGGCGTAAAAAAATGGTGTGAATATACGTGAAGGTTTCCCAACTCATTACGAAAGTCCTCGTAAAGTTTTTTGAGAAAACAATTTTAGGTGCTCCAGGTGCCAGATCCATGGGAACACACGAAAAATTGCGAAATTTGGGTTATTCTTAAAAAAATCTTGTAAATGCGGAAATAAGTGTTAAAAAAATGGTGTGAGTATACGTGAAGGTTCCGCAACTCATTATGGAGGTCGTCATAAAGTTTTTTGAGAAAAAAATTTTAGGTGCTCCAAGCGCCAGATCCATGAGCTAAGACACACAAAAAATCGAGGAATTGGGGGTGTTGACACCCAATTTTGGACCTCCACAATATATATTAATCATCGAGCTTCTTAAATTCCAAACGATTTGAAATAATTAGTTTTTATAAAGTTCAAAATATTTTTCAAGTTACTTTTAATTAATTTTATCATTTTTATAATTTTAAGTAATAGATATGTTTTATATAATTTTGTATATAATTAACATATTTTATAAACATTTCGAAAATCATCTCAAAAAGATTTTAATTTTAGTAGGTATTTTACTAAATTAGTTTAGTTTAAATTATGGTTATAATTTTGAATCATTAGTTTACAATTAAGGTAATTATTTTATTTCGTTAAGATTAAGAAACTCGTTAGTTAATTCTATTAATTCATCTTATTCGAGTTTTAGACATAATTTTTTACTTGAATTCAAAATTGGCTACTTTTTAATACAATTGGCCATTACCTTAAATCCCAGCCCAATTCTGATTTCTCAGTGGCCCAACTCAAATCAGCCAACCCATTCCGTGCAGCCCATTCCAATGTAATTTCAAAATTTCCCAGCCTACAACTATACAACATACAATACAATCACCCCTATACGTTCTTCTTCTTCTTCTTCTTTCACGTAGAAACGCGACCCAACTCGCGAACTCAGAAACCCCAAACCAAAATCGAAACCCAGAAACTCGCGAGCAACAGTCCAACTATCCCTCGAGAAATCCAGTGACCCGAGTCCAATCGTGTCGTCTTCCCTCTCTCTCCTTATCCTTTCGTACTCGAATCTTCCAGGTGGAATAATCTTGTGTTTCATCCATCCTTGTTCCTCGAATCAGACGGCCTCCATCATTAATTTGTTGAAGAGTAGTACTATTCAAGCTGGCAACCTTATCCAAAGAGAATTGGAATTTTGAATTTCGAATTTCGAATTCACCCTTAAATCAATCAAAAAATCTCTTATATTTAGGTCTCTTTCTTCTTCATTATTTAGGTTGTTTTGTTTGCTGGTAGAGGAACAGAAAGAAATAAGAGGAAAAGTTTGGAAAGGGATTACAAAATACAGCTTATAATGAAAGCAACCAAATCTTAATTTAGAAATACAGTCGAAGAGGCTCACTTTTCTCTTTCAATTCTTGCTTTGGGCGTCAGAGTTTCTCGGAGTCGTATTCCAGTGTGAAAGCTCGTGGTCTCAAGCTCGTCGTCCTAGTTCGTTACCCCCAAAAAGGTAACACTTCTTGTTCGATAACATCTTCTTCGTCTCTTCTCTTATTCCATTCTTTGATGTTGGAAAATCTCTTTTTGGTGGCTGATTTTCTACTTTGTGTTTGAGTTCTGATCTATTTAATGTGACATATATGTGTGTAGGCATTTCCATGAGTTAACTTTAGTGTCGATTCAAGCTTTACCGTCTTATATTTAGCATTGACGTTTCTCTATGATTCTATTTAAATTCTGCTTTTGTTGTCTCCCCTTTCGATTCTGCTTTATGAATGTGTGTTGCACTTAGTTTGTTGTTGTTTAATGTCATTTGTTCCTAAGTCTGAGATTCTGAATTAATTGACATGCTAAAGGTGTTTGTGATGTTATCCGTCTTTTATTTTTATCTTAGCAATTTCCTTCTCCCTTCCCTCACACCATTGTTGTGAACAAACTAAGTCTTAGCTTAGAGCATCTATTTGTGTTTTACTGGTTTTCGGTGAACCCTTTGTTATTTAACTGTTCTTTGTTTGCCGTTGAATCCAGCTGTATGAAGCATCCTGATTCAAAGATTTCTTCTTTCTCTTCCTCTAAATTTATCGATTGCTTTGATCTCGTTAAATTCCTTGCCTCAAGTCTTTTCCTTGATTTAAGCATGTGATTCAGTATTTGTTAATCTTCCAGCAGGGGACAAAACCTTAAACTGGTTAACATGGAGTTTAAATGTATTTTAAGCATGTTTGTTGTTGTCCTAGTTTTGGGGTATTAAATGTTGCTTAAGCATGAGAGTTTCTTTCTTTTTCAACATGTTTTGAATCAATATAATCAATTAACTTTTCTTTATTTTCTTTAAAATGCATGTGCTAGTTGGAATATATCTTATTGAATTTCTTTTCTCCTATTCTAGTAATTGTTTCCTATGCAAAATCACTTGCAGAACTAATCATTTCTTAACCATCTAAGATTTATTCTTTCTTTGCTGACTAGTTTTACTTTCTTTTCTTTATTGTGAGCAACTGTGGAGCATTCCATTTGAGGCCAGATCCTTTTCTTGCATCATTGATTGGGCCACTTAGGCCCAAAGTCATTCCCCCATCACCATTTTCATCATCAAGTCCAGAATTGAAAAGCAAACATTCGAATTTTAAATGGAAAGCAATATACAAGGTTGAAAAATCGAAATTATAGAACCCGAGAGTCAGAAAATGACTTGGTATTCAAGAATATACAACGATATATAATAAGTGTATACGCTGTATATGGTGGCAAAAAGGGCCAAAAGCCCTTCTTAAATTTCAGTTTTGCATTTGCGTTGTATTTGGGCCAAAGGTCCATATATTTTTAGTATTACTTTGCTAGTTTTAGGACAGGGAATTGGGCTAAAAGCCCACACTTATCTTGGCAGATTTTTGTTAGTTTTAGGACATATTTAAGTGGGCCAAAGGCCCAAAACAAAGTAGGCCCAAGTATTGATCCAGGCGAACAAAAAACCAAACTTGGACCCAACGGCTTCTCGCTCTTTATTTTATCTGTATTTCGTATTTGTTTAATTGTTTATTTGCTAGTTAATTCTAAGGTTTTTTTCCTTAATTCAATTCCCCAAAAAGATGAGTTAACCATAACTGTTAAAATCAAATAAGTTTATTTTCATTTTATTTTGACTTTAAAACATTTAGTATTTTCTACTTAAACAACATCCTTACTCACTTTCCCCTAAGAAAAAGTGAGTTCAAAAGTTGTTTACTTTCTCTATTTAAATGTTAGCCAAATAGTTAATTATCAGATAATCGCGTGTTAGCAGGTATTTCGAGTGCTTTTAAACCCTTTTCGAAATGCTAATATGAACCCCGGACCCTTTAAATATTTTCAATTGATTTCTGTTTAAATCTTGTGAAAAAATAGTTTTATTAGTTTTACTTTAAAAATTAAGTGGCGACTTTTAAAAATCTGTCGTTTTCTCTCTCATTACGGAGGTCATCAAAGTTTTTTGAGAAAAAAAAATTGGGTTCTCCAGGCGCTTGATCCATGGGCTAATACACTCAAAAAAATCAAAAAATCCATGCGATTCTTAAAAAAAGACCTGTAAATATGGAAATGGGCGTTTAAAAATAGTGTAAGTAAAGCTGAAGGTTCGTCAACTCATTGCGAAGGTCCTCATAAATTTTTTTGATAAAAAAATTTCAAGTGCTTCAGAGGCCTGTTCCATGGGCTAATACACACAAAAATTAAAGAATTTGGCAATCTTAAAAAAGGGCTTGTAAATGTGAAAATGGGCGTAAAAAAATAGTGTGAGTATACGCAAAGGTTTCCCAACTCATTACGGAGGTCCTCATAAAGTTTTTTGAGAAAACAATTTTAGGTGCTTCAGGTGCCAGATCCATGGAAACACACGAAAAATTATGGAATTTGGGTGATTCTTAAAAAAATCTTGTAAATGCAGAAATGAGCGCTAAAATATGGTGTGAGTATACGTGAAGGTTCCCCAACTCATTACGGAGGTCCTCATAAAGTTTTTTGAGAAAAAAAATTTAGGTGTTCCAAGCGTCAGATCCATGAGCTAAGGACACACGATGAATTAGGGAATTGGGGGGGATTCTTAAAAAAAGGCTTGTAAATGCAGAAATGAGCGTTAAAAAATTGTGTGAGTATATGTGAAGGTTCCCCAACTCATTACGGAGGTCCTCATAAAGTTTTTTGAGAAATTTTTTTTGGATGCTCCAAGTGTCAAATTCATGGGCAAATACACATGAAAAATTGGGAAATTTGGTTTATTCTTAAAAATGGGCTTATAAATGCGAAATGAGCGTTTATAAAATGATGTGAGTATACATGAAGGTTCCCCAACTAATTATGGAGGTCCACATAATGGTTTTTCAGAAAGATCCGGGGTAATCTCGTCTTCTTGAAGAATTACGGATTCCTAAACCTAGTAGGGGAAAGCGATTCTACTCCAATTGCATTCATCAGTTGGATGAGAGTGAGAATAGAAAGGAAGCGGAGAGGAAGAATGGAGTATAACATTACCTCTAGAGTATAACCCTACTCCTGCGCCCCTCACTCCCATATCTACTACTTAGTCAAAACGATATCGTGGAAATGCTGCACGGACCAAAAATCGGGTGCTCTTAACGCCATATTCTTGGACTAATACACACAAAAAATTGGAGAATTTGGGTGATTCTTAAAAAAGTGCTTGTAAATGCGGAAATGGGCGTTTAAAAATAGTGTGAGTATATGTGAAGGATCCCCAACTCATTACAAAGGTACTCATAAAGTTTTTTGAGAAATTTTTTTTGTACTCCAGGCGCCAAATATATGGGCTAACACACACGAAAAATCAAGAAATTTGGGCGATTCTTATAAAAGATCTTGCAAATGCGAAAATGGGCGTTAAAAAAATGGTGAGAGTATACGAAGGTTCCCCAAACTCATTACGGAGTTCCTCTTAAAGTTTTTTGAGAAAAAAATTGGATTCTCCGGGAGCCAGATCAATGGATAACACACACAAAAAATTAGAGAATTTAGGCGATTCTTAAAAAAGGGATTGTAAATGCGACAATGGGCGTTACAAAATTGATGTGAGTATAGGTGAAGGTTCCCCAACTCATTACAGAGGTCCACAAAAATTTTTTTGATAAATATTTTTTGGTGCTCCAGGCGCCAAATCCATGGGCTAATACACACAAAAAATATAGGAATTTAGGCGATTCTTAAAAAATGGTTTGTAAATGCAAAAATGGGAGCTAAAAAATGTTGTTAGTATGTGTAAATGTTCCCCAACTCATTACGGAGGCTCATAAAGGTTTTTGAGTTTTTTTTTTTTGATGCTACGGGTGCCAAATTTATGGGTTAATACATACAAAAAATCACGGAATTTGGGCGAATCTTAAAAAAAGTCTTGTAAATGCGGAAATGAGTGTTCAAAAAATGGTGTGAGTGAAGGTTCCCCAACTCATTACGGAGGTCCTCATAAAGTTTTTTGAGAAAAAAATTATGGGTGCTCCGGGCGCCAGATCCATGGGATAATACACATGAAAAAAATAGAAGAATTTGAGCAATTCTTAAAAAAAGGGGCTTGTAAATGCGAAAATGGGCGTTAAAAAAATAGTGTGAGTAGTGAAGGTTCCCAACTCCTTACAGAGGTCCTCTTAAAATTTTTTGAGAAAAAAAAATTAAGCGCTCCGGGTGTCAGATTCATGGGCTAATACACATGAAAAATCGGAGAATTTTGGTTATTCTTAAAAATAGGCTTGTAAATGAGGATAAAAGTGTTAAAAAATTGTGTGAGTATACGTGAAGGTTTTTCAACTCATTACAGAGGTCCTCATAATGTTTTTGAGAAAATATTTTTGGGTCTCTAGGCGCTAGATCCTTTGGCTAATACACACGAAAAATCAGAAAATTTGGGCGGTTCTTAACAAAGGGCTTGTAAATGCGGATATGAACGTTAAATAAATAGTGTGAGTATACGTGAAGGTTATCCAAATCATTACAGAGGTCCTCATAAAAAATTTTGAGAAATAAATTTTGGGTGATTTGGGCACCAGATCCATGGGCTAATACATACGAATAATCGGTGAATTTTGGCGATTCTTAAAAAAATGCATGTAAAAATGGAAATGGGAGTTAAAAAAATGGTGTGAGTATACGTGAATGTTCCCTACCTCATTACGGAGATCCTGTTAAAGTTTTTTGAGAAAAAAAATTGGTGCTCTGGGTGCCAGATCTATAGGTTTATACATACGAAAAATAGGGAAATTTGGGCGATTCTTAAAAAAAAGTCTTGAAAATGCAGAATGGGCATTAAAATTTGGTGTTAGTATACGTAATGGTTCTCCAACTCATTATGGAAGTCATTATAAATTTTTTTGAGAAACTTTTTTTTGGTGCTTCGGGCCAGATCCATGGGCTAATACAAACGAAACATCAAAAAATTTGGCAATTTATAAAAAAAGGCTTGTAAAAGCGGAAATGGACATCAAAAAAATGGGGTGAGTATAGATGAATGTTCCTCAACGCATTACAGAGGTCCTGATAAAGTTTTTTGAGAAACAAATTGTGCGTGTTCCGGACGCTAGATCCATGAGTTAATAAACACGAAAATTTAGAAATTTTTGGTTATTCTTAAATAAATGCTTGTAAATGCATAAATAGTCGTTAAAAAATAGTGTGAGTATAAGTGAAGGTTCCCAACTCATTACGTAGGTCTTCATAAAGTTTTTTGAGAAATTTTTTTTGAGCTCCTGGTGCCAGATCCATGGGCTAATACACATAAAAAAGAAAATTTTGGCGATTCTTAAAAAAAGGCTGGTAAATGCAAAAATGGTGTGAGTATACGTGAAGGTTCCCCAATTCACTACGGAGGTCCTTATAATGTTTTTTGAGAAAAAAAATTGGGTGCTCCGAACGCTTGATCCATGGGCTAATACAAACGAAAAATCAGTAAATATGGTTAATTCTTAATAAAGAGCTTGTAAATGCGGAAATGGGCGTAAAGAAATATGGTGTGAGTATACGTGATGGTTCCCTAACTCATTAAGGTAGTCTTCATAAAGTTTTTAGAGAAAAAAATTTATGTGCTCCGAGCGGAAGATTGATGGGCGATTTTTAAAAAAAGGGGTTGTAAATGCGGAAATGACATTAAAAAATTGGCATGAGTATACGTGAATGTTCCCCAACATATGACGGAGGTCCTCATAAAGTGTTTTGAGAAAAAAAATTGGTGTTTTGGGCGCCTGATCAATGGGCTAATACACACGAATAATCGAGGAATTTGGGCAATTCTTAATAAATGGATTGCAAATGTAGAAATGAGAGTTAAAAAAAATGGTGTGAGTATACGTGAAGGTTCCCAACTCATTATGGAGGTCTTCATAAAAATTTTTGAGAATTTTTTTTTGAGTGTTGCAGGTGCCAGATTCATGGGCTAATACGCACGAAAAATAGGAAAGTTTGAGCTATTCTTAAAAAAAGTACTTGTAAATGCGGAAATGAGCATTAAAAAATGGTGTGAGTAGACATGAAGGTTCCCCGACTCATTACGGAGGTCCTCACAAAGTTTTTTGAGAAAAAAAATTTGGGTGCTCCGGGCATCAGATCTAGAAAAATCAAGAAATTTGGGCGATTATTAAAAAAAGACTTGTAAATGCAAAAATGAGCGTTAAAAAAATGGTGTGAGTATACGTGAAGGTTCCCAACTCATTACAGATGTCCTAATAATTTTTTTGAAAAATAAATTGGGTGCTCCGGGAGCCAGATCCATGGTCTAATACACACGAAAAATTGGAAAATTTATGCAATTCTTATAAAGGGCTTGTAAATGTGGAAATGGGTGTTAAAAATAGTGTGAGTGTATGTGAAGGTTCCCTAACTCATTACGGAAGTCCTCATAATGTTTTTTGAGAAAAAAAATTAGGTGCTCTGGGCGCCAGATCCATGGGCAAATATGCACGAAAAATCGGGGAATTTGGTTGATTCTTAAAAAAAGGCTTGTAAATGCGAATTAGGTGTTAAAAATGATGTGAGTATACGTGGTGGTTCCACAACTCATTATGGAGGACCTCATAAAGTTTTTTCAGAATTTTTTTTTGGTGCTTCAAGGCGCCAGATCAATGGACTAATAGACATTAAAAATCAAGTCCTTAATTCTTAAAAAGGGTCTGTAAATGTGGAAGTAAGCGTTAAAAATGATGTGAGTATAAGTGGTGGTTTACCAATTCATTACTTATGTCCTCATAATGTTTTTTCAGAATTTGTTTTGGGTGTTTAGAGGCGCCAGATCCATGGGTTATATTACACACAAAAAATTGAGAAATTTGTGTAATTCCTAAAAAGGGCTTGTAAATGCGAAAATAGACACTAATAAAATAGTATGAGTATACGTGGTGGTTTCCAACCTCATTACAGAGGTCTTCATAAAGTTCTTTCGAAAAGAAATTTAGGGTTCTCCGAGGCTCCAGATCCATGAGCTAATATGGATGAAAAATTGAGGAATTTGCGTAATTTCTAAAATGGGCATGTAAATGCGGAAATAACCGTTAAAAATGGTATGAGTATTCGTAGTGGTTCTCGAACTCTTTACGGAGGTCCTCATGAAAATTTTTCTGGAAAAAAATTTGGGTGCTCCTATACGCCAGATCCATGAGCTAATACACAAATTTTTTTTCGGAATTTGCTAAATTTCTAAAAGGGCCTTAAATGCGGAAATAGACGTTTAAAAATAGTGTAATATATGTAGTGATTCTCCAACTCATTACCGAGGTACTCATAAAGTTTTTTTAGAATACAAATTTGGGTGCTCTGATGCGCAAGATCCATGGGCTAATATACATGAAAAATTGTGGAATTTGCGTAATTCCTAAGAAAGGGCCGGTAAATGTGAAATTAGGCGTTTAAAAAATTATTTCAATATACGTGGTGGTTTCCAAATTCATTACGGAGATCCTCATAAAGTTTTTTCAAAAAAAAGTTTTGTGCGCTTAGAGGCGCCAGATCAATGGGCTTAATTAATACACATGAAAAATTAAGAAATTTGCGTAATTTCTTTAAAAAGGGCATGTAAATGCAGAAATAGGCATTGAAAAAATGGTATAAGTATACGTGGTGGTTCTCCAACTCATTATAGAGGCTCTTATAAAGTTTTTTCATAAAAAAATGTTGGTGCTCTGAGGCTCCAAATCAATTGGTTAATACCAATAAAAAATCGAGAAATTTGAGTAATTCCTAAAAAGGGCTTGTAAATGCGGAAATACGCATTTTAAAAATGGTATGAGTATACGTGGTGGTTCCTCAACTCATTACTTAGGTCCTCATAAAGCTTTTTCAGGAAAAAACATGAAGGTGCTCTGAGGTGCCAGATCAATGGGCTAATAAACACAGAAATTCAATAAATTTGCGTAATTCATAAAAAAGACTTGTAAATACGGAAATAAGCGTTAAAAATGATGTGAGAATACGTGGCGGTTTCCAACTCATTATGGAGGTCCTCATAAAGTTTTTTCAGAAAAAAATTTGCGTGCTCCGAGGCGCCAGATCCATCAGCTAATACACACGAAAATTGAGAAATTTGTGTAATTCCTAAAAAAGGGCATGTAAATGCAAAAATAACGATAAAATTGTGTGAGTATACGTGGTGGTTCCAAAACTCATTACAGAGGTTCTCATAAGGTTTTTTTCAAAAAAATAATTCGGTGTTCTGAGGTGTCATATCCATAGGCTAATACACACAAAAAATCTAGAAATTTGTGTAATTCCTAAAAAAAAGTGCCTGTAAATGCGAAAATAGGCGTTAAAATGATGGTGTGAGTATATGTGGTGGTTCCCAACTCATTACAGAGGTCCTCATAAAGTTTTGTCATTAAAAAGTTTGGGTGCTCCGAGATGCCAAATCTATGAGCTAATACAAACAAAAAATTGAGAAATTTTCGCAATTTCTAAAAAAAGGCCATTAAATGCAGAAATAGGTGTTAAAAATGGTGTGAGTATACATGGTGGTTTCCCAACTCATTACAGAGGACTTCATATAGTTTTTTCAGAAAAAAAATTGAGTGAGTATACGTGTTGGTTCTCAACTCATTACGGAGTAGCTAAAAAAAATTCAGAAAAGTTGTTTGGATGCTCGGATGCGCCAGATCCATGGGCTAATACATACAAAAAATCAAGAAATTTGCGTAATTCTTGAAAAGGGCCGGTAAATGCGGAAATAGATATTAAAAATGGTGTGAGTATACATGGTGGTTCCCCAACTCATCATAGAGATCATCATAAAGTTTTTTCAGAAAATTTTTTTGGGTTCTCTTAGGCGCCAGATCCATTGACTAATAATACACACTGAAAAATTGAGGAATTCAGATAATGCCTAAAAAAAGGTTTGTAAATGCGAAAATAGGCGTTAAAAATTATGTGAGTATTGATGAGTTCCCTAACTCATCACGGAGGTTCTTATAAAGTTTTTTCAAAAAAAAATTTGGGTGCTTCGAGACGTTAGACCCATGGGCTAATACACACGAAATATCAAGAAATTTGCATAATTCATAAAAATAAAAGCACTTGTAAATGCGGAAATAGGTGTTAAAAATAGTGTAAGTATATGTGATGGTTTTCCAACTCATTTTGGAGGTCCTCGTAAAGTATTATCAAAAAAAAATTTGGGTGCTCTAAGGCGCCATATCTATGAGCTTATACACACGAAAAATCAAGGAATTTGTGTAATTCCTGAAAAAGACATGTAAATGTGGAAATAGATGTTAAAAAATGGTGTGAGTATACGTGGTGGTTCCCCAACTCATCACGGAGATCATCATAAAGTTTTTTCAGAATTTTTTTTGGGTTCTTTGAGGCGCCATATCCATAAGCTAATACATACTGAAAAATTGAGGAATTCATATAATTCTTTAAAAAAGGTCTGTAAATGCGAAAATAGGCGTTAAAAAATTGTGTCAGTATTAATGGTAGTTCCCAAATTCATCACAGAGGTACTCATATAGTTTTTTCAGAAAAAAAATTTGGGTGCTCCAAGGCCCATGGGTTAATACACACGAAAATCGAGAAATTTGCATGATTTATAAAAAAGGCTTGTAAATACCGAAATAGGCATTAAAATGGTGTAAGTATATGTGGTGGTTCCCCAACTCCTTTTGGAGGTCCTAGTAATTTGGTTGCTCCAAAGTGCCAGATCCATGGGCTAATACACACGAAAAACCAAGAAAGTCGCGTAATTCCTAAAAGTGCGCTCGTAATTGCGAAAATATGCCTTAAAATATGGTGAGACCATATCTAATGCTTCCCAACTTATTATGGAGGTCATCATAAAAATGTTTCAGAATTTTTTTTTGGGTGCTCTAAGGCACAAAATCCATGGGCTAATACACACGGAATACCAAGAAAGCCGTATAATTTCTAAAAATTAGCTTGTAAAAGCAAAAATATGTCTTAAAATGGTGGGACAATATGTAATGCTTCCCCAACTCATTACGGAGGTCCTCATACTATTTTTTTTTCCAAAAATATGTTTTGGGTGCTCCAAGGTGCCAGATGTTTGGGCTAATACTCATGAAAAAAATGAGAAAATCGCCTAATACTTGTAAATTGACCCGTAAATGACCAAAAATCACTCTAAAAATTGTGAGATTGTACGTACTGTTCTCCTAACTACCTACGGAGGGTTCCGTAAAAGTTTCGCAAAGAAATTGTCCGATAGCCATATTATCAAATATTCATGGGCTGACACACAAGAAAAACTAAGAAAATCATCTTAATACTCTAATTGGCCCCTAAATACCCAAAATGGACTCTAAAATTTGTGAGACTATACGCAGTGCTCCTTCAACTCCATATGAAGGGCTCTGTAAAGGTCTGCAAAGAAATCGTGTGGAAACCATATCATCAAAATATTCATAGGCTAACACAAACAAAAGATTGAAAAAATCACCAAATTCTTGTAAATTGGCCCCTAAATTTCCAAATGGACTCTAAAAATTGTGAGACTGTATGGACTACTCCCCCCAACTCCCTATATATGAAGGATTTCGTTAAGGTTTTGCAAAGAAATCGTCCACAAGTGATATCAACAAAATATTTATGGGCTAACAAACAGGAGAAATTGAGAAAATCACTTAGTTCCTGAAAAGTGACCCCTAAATGCCCAAATATTTCCCAAAACGGTGAGGCTTCATATACTGCTCCTCCAACTGTCTATTGAGGGTTCTGGCTCTTCCTTGTCGGGCTGACTTGACTATAAGAAACTAAATTAATGACTATATATATATATATATATATTTCCTTTCACTATTTTTTAATTTTAAAAAATATTTATATAAATTAACATTCTTAATTATCATATTTACTATTTTTTTCTAAAGTTTGAAACAATTACATATCATTTCACTAATTAATAATTTCATACAGAATTTCAAATCAAATACACCTAGATTGCTTCTAAATACTCTCTGAAATACAAATACTTAAGGAGCTAGCGAGAGAGGAAGAAGGGTGAGCGAGAGATGAAAGAAGCGAGCAAGAGGAGAGAGGCGAGATCCCAGATACATATGAATCACACTAGATAAATACATCTATGATACATAGGAAGAGAGGGGAGCGAGAGAGAAAGAAAGGGGAGCAAGAGATGAGAGATGTGAGCGAGAGAGTCAGTGTATATATCCTAGATACATGTGAATCCATAACTAAATGTTATTTAACGACTTTTGAAAGTCACCACTAAATAGTGATTTTTTGTAGCGAACATTCGCCACTACACTAAACAAAAATGCTAACAAAAATCTTATTATATATTTATTTTAGTATTATCCTTGCTACAACTTAAAATGCTACAACTTAATTATAGTCAAAGCGTGTTCATAGAAAATGACATTCATATTCAAAACAAACCAAAGAAAAAACAATAGCAACACGCATACTTAAATTAAACGAAGGGAGTACAGATTAAATGAAAGAACATGAAAATTAAACCCTAAAATTTAGCAAAATCCATGATATCTTGATCACATGCAAGTTTATCCATGTACTTTTCCTCCAAATCCATTTGCACAACAATTCCAGTCTCACATTCAGTATCATACAACCAAAAAACTTGGCTATGTCTTGACCCAAAGTGCATTAAACTTGGTTTTCCCCAACCAAAATCAGTTTTTTGTATGGGGAACCTACATAAACTTGAGCACGTAAAATTCACAACTTCATTGTCTCCTCCCCATTCTAACCCGGCGTAACTATCCTTGTATAAGTCGATAACCAAAGAAACTATTTCATCCGGTGTAGCTTTGACACATTTACTGATAATCACTTGAACTGACTCTTTTATTAGTTTTACAATGTGATGCAACGACTCCATTTTTGTTTCATCGTCGTGTTCAAATTTTATTGGAATTTCGATAATAAGATTCCCAAAAGAGTTAGCAATTTCAGGAAAATTTGCTACCTTACCACGCAAGTTAAGTGGAAATGACATTACAGACCGTTTCAAATGTGAAGTACTTCCTGTGGAACGGATAAGTGACCTCCATAAAAGTGTTGTAATCATCTCAACTCGCGAAGGTTTGAAACCCAACCTTCACCTACTGAATCAAATTTCTCTCTGAGCCTCGATATTGCATCTTTCTCAAAAACAAACTTTCTGGCAATTAACTTAGAGTTTTTACGTTTGCCTTCATCAACCGGAGGCTCAAGAATAGTTGTTAAATCTTTGTAAGGGAAAAAAGTGCCTAAATTGAAGTTCATGAAGTTGATATCCTTAGAGGGAGTACCAAATTTGCACACTTTAGCCCATTCATAAATGATTTTGAATGTGGTGCATCCGTCCATATGGACAGGGTGTGCATGGCTAATAGCTAGGGCTAGACCACCACATTCAAATGTTGTGACTTGCACAACCATAAGTGGCGAGACGAATAAATTCGTCTCATCCACATCCATAATTCCTTGAGGCCAAAATGGCAAAGCTAGATCAAGGTCTTTGTTTGCTTGTTGAAGAAAATCATCAAGCTTACAATTGACCGTTGCTTTTATATAAGTTACACCTTGATCGAGACAAAGAATTGACGATTCATCTTCAGCAAATCGACCAGCTAAAGGGTAAAGATGTGTTAAAATCCTCGATAAGGACTCTTCGAGCTCTTCATTTTTCGAGTTATTTCTACAATGAGGATAGAAAAGAACAAGAGGTAAGTGTACTACATCCGCCACTTGATCAAAGAAAGATAACTTGTAATTTTTAAGGTGTTGTGGCGTTGGTAATGATGGTTTGATGAGGTTTTTGGACAAAATATTAACTTGCATTGAATAGTTCATGGTTAAATGTACTCAAACTTAACTTGTCCTAAAAAGAATGAAATGAACAAGTAATGTATATGTAAGTGAGAAGTTCATAAAGAAGAAAATATCCCTTAACTTAAATTAGAGTGGAAATTCACTAGTTGTGAGTACTCTAGAAAATTTATCAGTATGACATAAATTGAGATAAAAAAAAAAAGTAATAATTAATAATTTAAAATATTTTTTAAAAAGAAATTTAATTGTCTTTTCATTTGCGTTATTGGATTTGTATTGGTACAAGCTTATATATTTGTCAAACAGTTTCAGAAGTAAAAAACTGACTTATAAGTATGTTTGACCAGCTTTTAAATTAATTCAAACAAAGTTACTCCCTCAATTTCAATTTATGTGTCTTAGTTTGACAGGATATTAATTGAAGAAAGTGCATACAACTTTTAAAACCTCATAATTTTAAATTAAAAATATGTATAATGTATTTAAAAAAAGAATGAAATGGACAAGTAAGGTATATAAGTAGTAACTTGTTGGAAAAAGAAAAAAAAAAAGAGTTAACATGCGAAAGAAGGTGATCACGGACTTTTTTAAATATCGTGTTAAGTGAAAAGATGCCACGTACAATAATATCTTTTTTCCCACTTGTTATGCTTTCTTCTTTTTCCTTGGCTGTTCACTCAAGGACTTTACCTACCAATTACAGCAAGAAATGTTGTGCAAGTCGTTTAGACGTGACCCTAATAATTGAAGAGGACAAAGAGATACTCCCTCTGTCCCATTTTATGTGAGGTACTTTAATTCGGCACAGAGTTTAAAAAAGAAATGAAGACTTTTAAAATTTATGATTCAAAATGAATGATAAAAATTTGTGTGGTTGTAAACCACTTCAGTAAGGGTAAAATAAATATTTTATAGTTAAATTGTTACTTAAATATAGAAATGTGTCATTTTTTTTGGGACTGACTAAAAAGGAAAGTAAGTCATATAAATTGGGACAGAGGGAGTAATTATTTTGACCTAAAGACTCAAATATTCCATCAAATTTTCAGAAAAGACTTATTTATGTCATCCGTTAAAAGTTTGGCTTCTCTATGCCATTACTGTTTAAGAAAAGGCTCATTCATGCCATTATTTTTTAACAGTGATATGGCCAAATTATAATTTGGCCACGTCAATATATATATATATTTTTAAAATTGAAATTCTAAACAAAAATTGAATTAAAACAACAAACTCAAGAAAAGACCCACCCAAGTAAAGACCCATTCAAATTTTAAAAAGTCTCTGTAACCCAATCCTTTCATTCACTTTTAATCTAAAAACCCTAACTAAGAAAGAAGTTTCTTCACTTGTCGACGAACTCTTCTCCTTCTCCGACGAATTTTGCACTCTTAAATGTGATCAGGCATTTCAGTTCGTTTTATTAACGGTCCTGCTATTCTAAAGCACTCTTTGTTCAGATATAAATTCATGCTTACTCAAAATTTGAAAACAGTGATTGCTTTTCTGGGTTTGAAGTCCACTGAGAAAGAGAATAATAGCCACGACTTATGCAATCATTTTTGGTAATAAAATTAGATATTTGGTGCTACCCTGTAAAAAGAATATATATAAATCCAGGCATAAAGTGAAAAGAATTCCTGTTTACTTCATACCATTTCCTTGGGTGCTTTTTAGATTGAAAAATTGAATTACAGAATTGGGTTAAAGATGGATTATAGAAATATTTTAAAATTTGGGTGGGTCTTTACTTGGGTGAGTTATTTTAATTCAATTTTTGTTCAGAATTTTGATTTTTTTATAAAAAATAATAATGAGGTGGCTGAATTATAATGGGCACGTGTAAAAAATGATTTTGCAAAATCACTGTTAAAAAATAATGACATTAATGAGCCTGTTCTTAAACGTTAATGGCATAAATAAGCTAATTTTTTAACGGATGACATAAATGAGCGTTTTCTAAAAGTTTGATGGCATATTTGAGCCTTTTCCCTAGATATAATAAGGAGTATTAGTTAGTTCTTAAATTATATAATTTATAATGGTGAGATATATTAATTTCCTATATATAGTAAAATAATTAATTATCTCATAAAATATCTCAATTTATAAGATAAATTTTATTTCACATAATTCAAAAATATCATGTTTAAACTCTAATCCTACAAATCAAATAACTTTTTAAAGATAAATAAAATAAAAGATTAAAAGATATAGAGCCTATTATTGTACGCTGTAGCCTGCATGTGGAAATTCAGTAGTTTTGATTGTACTTTCAAAAGTTAATACATATCACATAAATTAGGATAGAGAAAAAATATTATAAAAGTATCATATTTTAATAATAATTATGTAATAATTTAAAATATTTATAAAAAAAAAATAATCATTGTCTTTCCAAATTCTATCTATGCTATTGAGTCTGTGTTGACACGAGCTTATATGTCTAGTACTAAAATAATAGTATGAAGCAAATCGAATTAGTACTAAGTTACTGTCACGATCCAAAAATGGAGGTGATGACACTTGTCTTAATCCACCAAGACAAGTCAGTCTAAAACACAACCATTACAATAAAATGCGAAATTTTTTATAATAAACTCAAAAATACCCCCAAAATCTGGTTGTCACGTATACAAGCCTCTAAAGTATTACAATTGAATCAAAAGAAAAATACAAGTCTCATATGACATTGTTTCTAGAGTAGAACAAGATCATAAATAGGAGTAAGAAGGTCTGCTGAGTTGACAAGCAGGCAGAGGCATATCCAGGAGGGGTCACCGGGTTCACGTGAACCCATGCTCTCCTCCTGAAATCATATATACTAGTGTTATATTTTTTTTAAATATTTAAATATAGATATGTGAACCCACACTTGAAATATTATACCGGGCGATTATGTTTGGTGCACCTCTCTAAGTGAGGTTTGAAATTTGAATCTTTTAGTTATCTTGTTTTATTTTCCTTTTTAAAATTGGATAATGTCTCTAAGTGGTTTTATAGGTAAAAATAACTTTGGACCTATAATTTTAAAATTTTAATTATTTTTAGTGATAAGAATCTAAATGTTAAATCAATCAAATTTATATCTTAGATTCACCTTTTTGTAATAGTGCACCCATCATCTCAAAATCCTGGATACGCCTCTGCAAGCACGTACCTCACAAATCTCCAAGAAGCCTCGGAAAAGAAGAGAATATATCACAAAGGTCCGGGCTAGTAACCTACAAAAAATTGTAGAAGCAAGGGGTGAGTACCAAACCACACGGTACTCAGCAAGTAAACCTCTAAACACAAGCTAAGGGGATAGAATACGGGTACACCTTACACCCCAACCAAACCTCCACAACTACAACCTGCATAAAACCAACCCAACCTAACGGCTCATAATTCACATAGCACACAGCTCAACAACAACACTCTAACAATTACATATCCTCAATAACAAGCTCAATATTCATCAATCGAAATTCCACAGAAAAGCACTCACAAGATCAGCAAAACACAATATCAAGTTCACCATTGATAAATATGTCCAATGCAATGTCAAGTATAGTGATGCATGTCTGACCTAGTGATACACACCCGCTGTCTCTCAGTTCGACACCCATGAGGGACATATCTGTCCATGCATCCATCGCGGTGCACGATACGTCCCTCGAAATGGTACATCAGGTTATCACATAATACTTATCACAACCATGTCTCAGAACCGATGCAAATGACATGTTCACATAAATAATGAGGAGATGACCATTTTCATAACAATACACAATTCACAACAATACTACTGTGATACAACATCAATAATGATTCAACAAGCCTTTCAACCCAGTCTCAAACATCACACATCAACAATTAAACACATTGCCTTTTATTACCCCATTTTCATCATTAGAAAATAATCAATATGTACAAGTCAACCCATCACCAAGTCTCATTACCCCCAAACACATATCACAAGGAAATACACGAATTCCATACACTTAACAAGGGTTTAGAAATCCACTTGCCTCAAGTAATCGAACAATCACTCCGGGACATTAGCCTTTCCCTTTCGCTGAGTTTCCAAATCAATGCAAATCTAATCAAGTATATAATCACAATAAGATTTTGAAACTAGCAACACCCATTTTACTATAGGTTTAGCCTAGACCCAAAAACTCACTCAATTTATAATCAAGTTCCTAAATCTTGATTCCAACCAATAGGTCAAATCTCATATTTCCTAAATTTCAAGTCTAAGGTTAAGTCATAATTTCTCCAAACACTACAACCCTGAGAGTTTTCATATAATATAATATACCCAATATTCAATTTCACATCTTAATATATCAAAACTTGAATCATAATATAATAACTAGAGATTAGCTAATGTCAAATATTAGTGATGTGCCTCAAAACAATTTGCAGATTAACATATTTCTAATGTTCAACTATAAACATTAATTCACTAAACTATTTGCTCCACAATCACATCCAATGATTAGGCCATCATTGTCCAATGATTAGGTCTCATTGGACAATGATTAGGCATTAGAAATCAACCATATTCCTACCCCAACTTCAATACATACGCCACTGACTTTGTTTCAATTTTTCCTATTCAATTTTCTTACTTTCTTTCACAACCAACATTGCAGTAATAATCATTAAAATAAGACATAAGCCAATAAAACTGTCAAACTTATATTCGTTCATCAATTGATATCAATATGTAATAACTTGCCACTCACATTTTGTTCCCTTAAGACCCAATTCCAATAGCATACACAATTAAGTGTTCACTCTTTTTCCTTCCACCATTAAGAAGATTGTCGCACTGACGCCACATGCATGTGATTATTAGTGGGAAATATTAGTTAACTAATGGGACAATTTAGTGTAAACTCTATTATGTATAAAACAACAATCATAAAAGCTTAGCCAAAATACTTACGTGAAGGAAGAGCACTCGCTGCTCACTGATGCCGCTTAGGGTCTCTCCCTATTCTCTTTATTTTTCTTTTCTAAAATAATTAAATAGGTTAAATCTCACTAATTTTATTTATATACACGGGTCAAGTGATAAAGGGTACCAAGTAAATTATGGACTTGACCCATTAACCCCCAACTAAATAAATTAATTATTTAAGAAATATCCATCAACTAAATAACTGTAGTTAAACAAATAGTTCAAAATTCCCAACCAACTTCACAAACTGATCAAAATTGACTCAGGGCAACTATCGAGATGGGTAAAACGATAATTTTGTAAAAATTTCTAAAAATGACTTTCCGGGTCATTACACTCCGTTAGTTTCAATTTGTGTATCTTAGTTTTACGGGATATTAATTTAAAAAAGGAAAGACAACTTTTAAAATCTTGTAATCTTAAATTAAAAATATGTATAGATATTTGGGTGGATGTAAATTCTTTCATTAATAAGAAAATGAACATTTTAACGTTGCATTGTTCAACTAAAATATCTCAACTTGCCGGTTTGATTTTTTCATTTTGGAGAAGAGCCTAAAAATATTCTAAAACTATGAGATTTGGTATAAAACTGTCCTTCATCAATTTTTTGAGTTAGAAATGCTCTCAGCGTTAACTTGTTTGGTCCAGTAGGACGGAGGGAGTAATATTTAATTATATTTTTTATTAAACTAAAGTTCGATCAATAAAATTGTAGATTTTAAAAATAATTTTATGATAATTTATTATATTTTTTTTCTTATTTTATAAAATTGTATGGAAAAAATTAAGACAATTTAAATAATTTTCATAATTATGAATTTATATAAAAATATAATTTAAAATTTAAATTACAGAAATCAAACTTCAACTTCAAACTCATATAGTTTTGTCTCAGATTTCCAGCTAGGTCCACCAACATTATCATGTAAACTAAAGAATTAAGAGACCAATTTCTCTTTTTCTTTAACTTGTAGTAAAAAAAAAAAAAAGGACATGATTTTAACAGAAAAAGTAGAAAGATTTGTGATCATTCATTTTCAAATCCTACAATATCTCTAGAATAACAATATAAAAAAATAAAGGAGTTTAAGCTGTATATTGTAACGTCCAATCTTAAACTTCAGATTCAAGTGTAGGGAGTACATTTATATTTAGCTAAAAAAAAATAAGGTTCTAGCTAGGATAGAATCCTAGTTGCGTGGGTGAATATCTTAGCATGTACTAGCGGTATAAAACATATTATTATGTATTTAATGGGCTACTGCTAATTATATTTAGTTTCCGCAAGTTTCTCAAGATATATATATATATATAGACATGATTTTTTCCGAAATTAACAAATACACGTGTACCCCAAATATATATATGAATTCGCCTCTGGCGTCGTAGCAATAATAAACTCAACAAAAATTTGGATCAATACCAAGAAGAGTAGACTTGTGTCAAGATGTTAAAAAATGTGATTTTGCGAATTTTCTAACTTTATATTCAAATAAAAACGTGATTGAATAATTAAACTCTAAAACTAGACTATTGTTTTAGCTAGGAATTTAATTGAATACTTTTAGAATGCAAGATGATATGACTAGCTTTTGAATTTTGTTAAGGGACTAGAGTAAATCTATTTACTCAATTATTTAGAATCACCAATCATTTATTTTATTTTTATATTTTTAAATAATTATTTTATTAAATAAGAGTAGTTAACTTTTGTTAACTCCAGGCATCAAAACCCCACACTTCAATAATTAAAGATTAAATGTGTATAGTCAAATAACACATAAAATAAAACTTCAGATTCATGGGATAATATACACGAAAAACTATTAAAGCGTAATTCCTAAAAGTTGGTTCGTAAATGCGAAAATATGCCTTAAAAATGGTAGGACTATACGTAATGCAACCCCCAATCAAAATGGAGGACCTCATAAAGCTTTTTCAGAAATTTTATTTGGGTTCTTTGGACACCATATCCATTGGCTAATATACACGAAAAACCTTGAAAGTCAAGTAATTTCTAAAAGTTTGCTCGTAAAGAAAATATGCCTTAAAAATGGTGGGACTATACGTAATGCTTCTCAAACACATTACGGAGGCTCTCATAAAGTTTATTTTAGAAAAAAATTGGGTGCACGCAAAATATTAAGAAAGTCCCGTAAATATTAACGGTTGGCTCGTAAATGCGAAAATCTGCTTTAAAAATTGACGGACTATACATAATGCTTCCCCAAATCATTACAGGGTCCTCACAAAATGTTTTCAAAAAAAATTATTTTAGTGCTCCAAAGCGTCAGATCCATTGGCTAATACACACGAAAAACCAAGAAAGTCGTGTAATTCCTAAAAATTGGCTCATATGAAAATATACCTTAAAAATGGTGGGACTTAACGTAATGTTTTCCCAACTCATTACGGAAGTCAATTTTTTCAGAAAATTTCTTAAGGTGCTTCAAGGCGCTAGATCTCTCGACTAATACACACAAAAAACAAGAAAGTCGTGTAATTCCTAAAGTTGGCTCGTAAATGCAAAAATATTTCTTAAAATGGTGGGACTATACGTAATGCTTCCCCGGCTCATTATAGAGGTCCTCATAAATTTTTCAAAAAAACTTTTTGGGTGCTCCAAGGCCCAGATACATGGGCATTAGCACACGAAAAAATCAAGAAAATCATGTAATTTCTAAAAGTTGACTCCTAAATTTGAAAATATGCCTTTAAATGGTGGAACTAAACATAATTCTTCTCCAACTTATTATGGAGGTCCTCATAAAAAAAAATTCAGAAAAAATTTTAGGGGCTCCAAGGTGCCAGATCCATGGGCAGATACACACAAAAAGCCAAGAAAGTCGCTTAATTCCTAAAAATTAACTCGTAAATGTGAAAATATGTTTTAAAAGATGGTGAGACTATACGTAATGTTTTCCCAACTCTCTACGGAGGTCCTCATAAATATTTTTTAGAAAAAAAAATTTGGCTGCTCCAAAGCGCTAGATCCATGGGCTAATACACATGAAAAAACCAAAAAAGTAGCGTAATTCTTAAAAGTTGGCTCGTAAATGCAAAAATATGTTTTAAAACATGGTGAGACTATACATAATGCTTCCCAATTCATTACGGAGGTCATTATAAAAAAATTCAGAAATTTTTTTTGGTGCTCTAAGGCGCAAAATCCATGGGCTAATACACACGAAATACCAAGAAAGTCGCATAATTGCTAAAAATTAGCTCGTAAAAGCAAAAATATGCCTTAAATGGTGGGACAATACATAATGCTTCCCCACTCATTACGGAGGTCCTCATAATATTTTTTTAGAAATATGTTGTGGGTGCTCCAAGGTACCATATGTTTGGGCTAATACTCACAAAAAAATGAGAAAATCGCCTAATGCTTGTAATTGGCCCATAAATGCCCAAAAATCACTCTAAAAATTGTGAGATTGTACGTATTGTTCTCCTAATTACCTACGGAGGGTTCCATAAAGGTTTCACAAAGAAATTGTTCGGTAGCCATATTATCAAATATTCATGGAGTAACACACAAGAAAAACTAAGAAAATCATCTAAATACTCTTAATTGACCCCTAAATGCACAAAATGGACTCTTAAATTTGTGAGACTATACGCAGTTCTCCCTCAACTCCCCATATGGAGGGCTCTGTAAAGGTCTGCGAAGAAATCATATGGAAACCATATCATCAAAATGTTCATAGGCTAACACAAACAATTTTTTTTTAAAAATCGCCTAATTCCTGTAAATTGGCCCCTAAATATCCAAAATGGACTCTAAAAATTGTGAGACTATATGGACTACTCCCTCCAGCTCCCTGTATATGGAGGATATCGTAAAGGTTTTGCAAAGAAATTAATCGTCCACAAGCCATATCATTAAAATATTTATGGGCCAACAAACACGAAAAACTGAGAAAATCGCCTAGTTCCTGTAAAGTGACCCTTAAATGCCCAAAATATTTTCCAAAATGGTGAGGCTTCATATACAGCTCCTCCAACTCTCTACAAAGGGTTCTGTCTCTTCCTTGTCGGGCTTACTTAACTATAAGAAACTAAAGTAATGACTATATATATATATTTCCTTTCACTATTTTTAAATTTTAAAAAATATTTATATAAATAAACATTCTTATCATATTTACTATTTTTTCTATAGTTTGAAACAAGTACATATTATTTCACTAATTAATAATTTCATACATAATTTCAAATCAAATACACCTAGATTGCTTCTAAATACTCTCTAAAATACAAATACTTAGGGAGCTAGCGAGAGGGGAAAAGGGGTGAGCGAGAGGGGAAAGAAGCGAACGAGAGAGGAGAGAGGCGAGATCCCAGATAATGTGAATCACACTAGATAAATGCATCTATGATACATAGGAAGAGAGGGGAGCAGGAGATGAGATGTAACATCTCGCAAATTGAAATAACTAGAAAGAAGCTAAGAAGTTGAAATAGTCATTTTTTTGGAAATAACGAAAATCTGGAAGATTTGTTTAAGTTAAGAAAAGTTGATTTTTGGGCTAACTTCAAACGGCCATAACTCCTAGATCAGGATGAGTTAGGTGTACTTCCAGGTATGGTTGCAAATCTTTTGGAATTATCTTTCCAATGCCGCCAAGTTTGCGTGATTACGAGTTTGTATGAGTGAGATATGCCCTTTGGAAATTGGACTATTGGATCAAGGAAATGTCCAATCCGGATTTAAAGGGGTAGTTTGGTCTTTTCCTTACCCTTTTATTTAATTCGTTTTTGGCAATTAATTAGGGGTCTAAACTGAATTAGATCAGTTTAGACATTTACCAAATAGAGCTAGGGTTTTGGAGGAGGAACTCAAGAAAAGAGAAAGGAGGAAAAAGCTAGATTCGTCGTCGTCGTAAGGAATTGCTTGCGAATTTTGCCGAGGATTCAATCAATTAAGGCATGTGAGTCTATCTAAACGTTGGGTTCGTTCACCCACATGCCAAACATGTTTGATTCAGTGATTTCATCTCAAAAAGATTGGATTTTAAATGTCATTGAATGAGGTTCTTGAATTACTTTCGTTCTTGAACATGAGTTGAGTTTTAGGAGTTCTTGATGACTAAGTTGTTAGTTCTTGAGTTCCTTGAGTTAGATCCTTGTGTATATGATTTGGGTACATAAATCTATAGTGAAATTGAGAAAAAGAATTGGATTAAAATGATTTAGGATCAGAAAACAAGAGCAAAAGTTCGTCAGAATTTGCCTGAAGGGAGGCTGGAGCGACGCGCCCCAGATGCGCCTGAGGGGCTGGGGCAGTGCGCCAGAATAGAGCCTCAGAAAGGTTGGGGCTGGCGCGGCGCGCCCCGGATGCGCCCAAATCGTCGTTTTTCGTCCAGCTTTCGTCATTTAGTCCATTTAAGTTATTCTAAAGTGTATTAACACTTTCCATTGATTCCAACTACTCTAAATGACTTCTAAATATCTAGAAATCATCCAGAAACATAAATCATAACCTTGAATTCCTAACTTCAAATTCAAGGAAAGTCAAGAGCCAAGTCTAAGAGGTTCTTAGAGTCTTTTCAAAAAGTCTTTTGCAAATGCTTTTAACTTTGTTTTAAGACTTAAAGTTCAAGTTGAGTAAAGAGTAATGAGTAAAGTTTGAAGTTCATTTCTTCAAAAGTATATGGGGACTAAGTATTCCCAGAGAGATTTAAAATGTTTTCACATTTAAATAAGGACGGAAACTGAGATTTCCAAAGAGCCTTCAGTCTAGTTTTCAGAAAGAGTATTAGCTTTCTAAATGAAGCAAGCAGGGAAACTGAGATTTCCAAGATAGCCTTTGAGCTAAGTTTTGAGCACTAATCTCAAATCACAGAAGAAGTATGTTTTTAAAACATAAGAGCTAGTATATTTTGGGAGTAGTATTGAGCACCGAATTGGGGGCGGGCATGAGTTAAAATAACTCACATCTCCATAGAACCATGTAGCCATCATGGGTAGAAATGGGTCATACTCTTTAGATGAACCCCTTTCGAAATAGACTAGTGGATCCATTAGGCAGTTCAGGTCTTATACCTTTGGCCGGGTATAGGATGCACTGGCAGCATGAGGAAGATCGATGTATCATCACTATAGCTCTTAAGTGATGGTTGTCGGTTAGAGAAACTCCCACAGAAGTATTGTATTTTTATATACATCAGTTTATTTGTATTTTTACATATATCTCAGAGTTATTTGTATCTTTGCATACATACAGAGTTGATATCATGTTTTAAACAACTTTTCTTTATATTGCACTTACTTTTAAATTGCTTTATATTAAAATGAGTTCAGTCATGTTGAGATGAGTTGAGCCAGGTAAGTTCTTCAGTTTCTCTCAGATTCTTTCAAGCCTATGTTGTTTTAGCATTCCAACTCGCATACTCGTACATTCAATGTACTGATGCCAGTTGGCCTGCATCGTCTTATGATGCAGACACAGGTAACCAGGATCAGCATCCAGCGCTTCATTTATCAGGTTCAACACTCAGAGTCAGTTGGTGAGCCTCTTTGCTTTCCGGAGGATCCATTTCATTGTTTTCTAGTTTAGTTTATTAGGATGTTGTGGGGTCTGTCCCAACATCCATCTCAGTTGTTATTAGAGGCTTCATAGACAGTCAGATGTTAGTTTTTAGTCTTTTCATTGTCATTATTCCATGTTGAGACTTGAGTTTGCCTTAATGGCCAGTTGAATGTTCCTTTATAACATTCTAGTTTATTATATGAACTTATCTTTGTTTAGTTTAAGTCTTCCGCTGATTTAAGTAAGTCAGGCTAATGGTTCGCTTGGGGCCAGCAATGGTCTTCAAGTGTCAGTCCAGCCCAGGGTGTAGGCTCGGGGCGTGACATGAGAGATGTGAGTGAGAGAGTCAGTGTATATATCCTAGATATATGTGAATCCATAACTAAATGTAAAATTCACAACTTCGTTGTCTTCTCCCCATTCTAATCCGGCGTAACTATCCTTGTATAAGTCGATAACCAAAGAAACTATTTCATTCAGAGTAGCTTTGACACATTTACTGATAATCACTTGAACTGACTCTTTTATTAGTTTTACAATATGATGCAACGACTCCATTTTTGTTTCATCGTCGTGTTCAAATTTTATTGATAATAAGATTCCCAAAAGAGTTAGCAATTTCAGGAAAAGTTGCTACCTTACCACGTAAGTTAATTGGAAATGACATTATAGACCGTTTCAAATGTGAATTACTTCCTGTGGAACGGATGAGTGACCTCCATAAAAGTGTTGTAATCATCTCAACTCGCGAAGGTTTGAAACCCAAACCTTCACCTACTGAATCAAATTTCTCTTTGAGTCTCGATATTGCATCTTCCTCAAAAACAAACTTTCTAGCAATTAACTTAGAGTTTTTACGTTTGCCTTCGTCAACCGGAGGCTCAAGAATAGTTGTTAAATCTTTGTAAGGGAAAAAAGTGCCTAAATTGAAGTTCATAAAGTTGATATCCTTAGAAGGAGTACCAAATTTGCACACTTTAGCCCATTCGTAAATGATTTTGAATGTGGTGGATCCATCCATAGCAGGGTATGCATGGCTAATAGCTAGGGCTAGACCACCACATTCAAATGTTATGACTTGCACAACCATAAGTGGCGTGATGAATAAATTCGTCTCATCCACATCCATAGTTCCTTGAGGCCAAAATGGCAATGCTAGATCAAGGTCTTTGTTTGCTTGTTGAAGGAAATCATCAAGCTTACAATTGACCATTGCTTTTATATAAGTTACACCTTGATCGAGACAAAGAATTAACGATTCATCTTCAGCAAATCGATCAGCTAAAGGGTAAAGATGTGTTGAAACTCAAACCTTCGCCAGTTGTTGAGTCAAATTTTTCTCTAAGCCTCGATATTGCATCTTCCTCAAAAATAAACTTTCCTGTAGATTCAAGATCTAGATTACAAGACCTTGAATTTATATTCGAAAAGAAAGAATCAGAGAATTCATATAAATTGTAGCGTTCATATACTTGAAATAAAATACGATTGTTGTGATGTTTTCCAATCTTGATTATTATTTTTTCGACGGAAATTTTATCATCTACAAAGGTTTCCCATTTAATTTTGACCTTAGCCACTAGTGTGCTCGAGCCGTATCGAAGCCTCGACACCTCTCTATTGTCCCTATGTTTTTTGTTTGGTTAAGGATACATGGAATTAGGTAAATTTAATGGCTAAGATATAATTGATCAAGGTAAGTCCTAACCATGATTTAGATAATCATTAATACAGTGTATTTAAATTTAAATAGCTATTTATGCACAACGCAAATCTACCCATCAAATTAATAAAGACTTGCTTTCTCTTTTTTATTCATTTGGTGAATCAAAACACCTCCTATAATCTTGTGCTACATTATAGTATTCTTTCTTCTATTTAATGTGATAGTTTTTTCTCTTTACTTCATTGCAAAAAAAGAATATCATTCTATTATAATTAAAAATAGTTTAATTTTAAAATTCTCCTTTTATTCTTAATGAAATGATATGCAACTAAATAAATCTCTAAGGATTATTTTAGACAACAAATTTTCAGAATCTTTCTTTCTTTTTTGAATATTGTGTCAAATATAACGTGTCAAAAAGGAACGAAGAAAGTATTTTTCCACACATTTATCATTGCTTTCTCCATTTTCTTAGTTGTTGTCTCCTCACCGACGCTACCAACCAATTACAACAATGTTTTACAAGCCTTTTAAACGTTTGCTTCCTAATAATTGTAAGAGGAAAAGCTTAAGGGGTTCAAAAAAAAAAAAGGATAACAATATTAAGATAAAATACAGAATAAATAATCAGGAGTATTAGTTAGCTCTGAAATTATCATCATATCTATATTACCTTAAAATCATGAACTCCTAACTTGAACGTTAAATTACTATAATATTTCTAACTTAGGTTGTGATTTTTTTGATAAGTTGTGACTTTTTCGAATGGTTGTGATTTTTCGATCAATTGTGACTTTTTCAGTAAGTTGTGGCTTTTTCAATAAGTTGTGACTTTTCCAATAAGTTGTGACTTTTCCAAAGGGTTACGACTTCTCGAAAAGGTCATGACTTTCCAGATAAGACACAAAAAACATTTGTTCATACTACCCTTTGTTGACTATAAATAGAGGGTCTTCCTCTCATTTTTCAACCACACTTTTTTTAATCTTCTACTCTTCTTCTTTTTGCATTTTAATTTTTTTGTGATTTATTGTCGTTGAGTGAGTTCGAAGTTTAGCGGATATGAGGTACCACTATTCTGATGAAGTAAGTTGTTCTATCCTAAGAGGGTATATTCCATAACCTCGAGTACTTGAGGAAAATAATTCTGATAAAATAATAATTATTTTTTTGCTTAATATATACATTAGTATGTAATGTTCCAATACATGAAGTTAACATGATGTAGTCTAAATTCATTTATTTTTGTTAACAATTTCTCTTGTGATGTAGATATATGCTTCTGAATATCTTTTCCAAAATTTAGAGAATTGTCACGATTTGTTTTTGATGCTCAAAAAAAAAGAATGACTTTATTTATGAATGCTACTTATGTGATTTAGACTCTCATGAAGTTTGTTTCAAACTAGTAATTACTATATAAACATTGCCCTTTTGTTTTACTTATTTACTCTTTCTTAAAATTTCAGTATTTTAGACAAAGAAAAGTTCATATGACTTGTAATAACGCCAGTTGAAGTTTGTATTAGTTTAATTTTTATTATTTATTTAATAGTTAATTTTATGAGAAAAATATTTTCATTAATGCAAATATATATTTATATTTGGGTAGGTATTTGTATTTAAATTAAAGTATTATATATGTCACAAATGTATTATCAAGTTAACAAGATCTTCTAACTTCAAAATATATTATTTTAAAATGTTCCCAATTTTTTTTAAAAAAAAAACTCAGAACAACCAATATGAAAATATGTGAGTATATAAAATGTAGTTGTTCTCTTCACATGTTCATATGACATCTAAAGAATTTAACGTGGAATACACATGCAAAGCACATCTAGTTAGATGACAAGAAAAATACAAAGCAAATATTGCCTATAAGGTAATATTAGTGAGATAAAACTAATTACATGATTAACCTCATCAAATTGAAAAAAATATATACATTATTGCATATAACTAATAAAATTTTTCATTGACCATCTTCATAGGTTTGCGTGAATAAGAAATATATATGACGATCTACGTCGAACATTCACAAAAAAATCTGCAATATTATTTTTTGCTAAGCTTGTTATTCAAATCTTCGCTTAAATAAGCAATACTATTTACTATAACATATATTTTTGGAATTGGTAATCACGTGCAACGCACGTGTCAAAAAACTATTATTATTATAAGTGGGAAGCTCCAGAGTGAAAAGTTGAATTACCATTTTGCCCCTCTACTAAATTAAAATTTTATTAAATATAAATATTTTAATTACATAATGGTAGAATTTGAAGTTCTTAACCCTTTAATAATTAAATTATCATTTTCTTGATAAATGCGTACATTGATATTGCTTTAAATCGTAATCATAAATCTCATAATGGAAGAATTTGAAAGGTTATGAGAGTAAATTTAATACATGTGTAGTATTAAACAGTGAACAATTTTATGTTGATATGTTGTCTCTAACAATAACAAAATTTTCTTTTCAAAGCATGAGGACTTTCTTTGCAATATCCTCAACTTTTCGTTCTTGCTTTCTTTCTCCATTATTGAAATTTTTCTTCCGTGAAGCATTTAGAATTGTATGGGTGTTGGACTTGAAGTATAGATACCAATTTAAGGTATATGTAGAAATTTTCTTATTGTGCATTTAAATGAGATCCATTAATCATTTTTGTTATTCAGTTTTGCACATACTAATATACCATATGTTTGAACCTAATAACTTAAAAATATGTAACTCATTGTTTTAGTTACCAAACTAAATTTTGCAGGGTTCATCAAATGTCTAATCATTTGACATACAATAAGAAGTTATTTGAATACATTGATTGTTCATCTATTTAAAAAAAAAAAATCGAATAACTTGTGATACTGATTAAAATGTGATTTTGACAGTAATTTATGCCTTTCATAGGACACACGTGCAAAGCACGTGTCCAAGACTAGTATATTTTATAAGGGTGATGCTAAATGGCCAGAAAATTTGGCTAGAAATTTAAAAAAGTCTATAATATCCTTTTTATTTTAAAATAAACTGATTTTTTAATTAAAAGGTATTAAAGTTAAAATGGTAAAAAAATGTTCAAAAAGGTAAAATAACATAGTGTGAAATATGTCATTTTATCATTCTGGCTAAATTCTGACCAAAACAGTTTTTCCATTTTATAATGATGAAATATAAATTATTCATTTACATAGTAATATAATTAATTATCTCATAAAATATCTCAATTTATGACATAATCTTTAAGTGTAATTAAAATATATCATATCTTATCACACCTATAAAATGATCATTTTAAATAAATAAAAAAAGATGGAGACATATACAGCTTCCTCTGTCCTAATTAATGGGACAAATTTCATTTTTCTAGAGTCAAACAGTTTAAGTTTGATCGAAAATTTGTTCATGAATCTTCAAATTTTTAAAATGAAAATTTATATATTTGTAATATATGTATAAAGTATTAAAGTCACAATAATTGATAATTCAAAATATTTAAAACATATATGAAAGATTTCCGATCAAAGATAGACTTATTTAAATCTCGAAATCCAAAATGTGTCCGGTATATAATATATGTCCCAGAATCAAGGCGTGCGCGCATACAGGTGCATTAAACACCCATTGGGCCATTTATTGAAAAAGAAAATTTTGCACACGTGCAGATTTCTAAATTATTCACCAAATATCGTATTATTTTTATACATGAATAACTTATTTTTATATCTACCTAAGTACTAAACATAGTGTAAGTTATACAAAAAATAATATATAAATAATTTATTTCTTATCCGATCACCAAACAACCCTTTTTCTTAATTAATCACCACAAAGAAATATAATGATCAGCAATTTTACTGCAACTAGCAAGTGCATCCAAAAATCTGTTTAGAATATTTTTATAAAGTGTTGCATTGAGTCTTGGACATGGATACTTGTTCTTCAACGATATTATCTTTGACCAAAACTCCTATCTTTTTTCCCCAAACACATTCGTATTTTGTGATACCCATGAACCCATATTGTAGAGTCCCATTCAAAGAATATTTCAATTTATTCCATGGTTCACTAATTTGGACCATTTCATTCCTCCCCTACTCATAACCTTCTGATCATTTTATAGTTAATGAAATAATCCATATTCACACTAACAAATATCTAGTAATCTTGTGGTCTTGATTAAAAATATATTCGAATATTTTAATCTTGTGATTTTAAATATGTCATGAGTTGTCGAATTTTTTTTGAAACAAAGTAAAACAGAAAATTGGAGAAACAAATTAAACAAAGGAAAACGTCGATCAACTAATTGGATCAATAATAAAGCAACAAAAGGTAAGGTGAATAAAGAATATGAATATTCGAAGGACCTCTTTATTTATTTTAGTATAATCCTTGCTACAACTTAAAATGCTACTTAATTATAGTCAAAGCGTGTTCATAGAAAATGAAAGAACATGAAAATTAAAATGAAGGGAGTACAAATTAAATGAAAGAAGATGAAAATTAAACCCTAAAATTTAGCAAAATCCATGATATCTTGGTCACATGCAAGTTTATCCATGTACTTTTCCTCCAATTCCATTTGCACAACAATTCCAGTCTCACATTCAGTATCATACAACCAAAAAACTTGGCTATGTCTTGACCCAAAGAGCATTAATCTTGGTATTCCCCAACCAAAATCAGTTTTTTGTATGGGGAACCTACATAAACTTGCGCATGTAAAATTCACAACTTCATTGTCTCCTCCCCATTCTAATCCGGCGTAACTATCATTGTATAAGTCGATAACCAAAGAAACTATTTCATCCGGTGTAGCTTTGACACATTTACTGATAATCACTTGAACTGACTCTTTTATGAGTTTTACAATGTGATGCAACGACTCCATTTTTGTTGCATCGTCGTGTTCAAATTTTATTGGAATATCGATGATAAGATTCCCAAAAGAGTTTGCAATTTCAGGAAAAGTTGCTACCTTACCACGCAAGTTAAGTGGAAATGACATTACAGACCGTTTCAAATGTGAAGTACTTCCTGTGGAACGGATAAGTGACCTCCATAAAAGTGTTGTAATCATCTCAACTCGCGAAGGTTTGAAACTCAAACCTTCGCCAGTTGTTGAGTCAAATTTTTCTCTGAGCCTCAATATTGCATCTTCCTCAAAAACAAACTTTCTGGCAATTAACTTAGAGTTTGTACGTTTGCCTTCGTCAACCGGAGGCTCAAGAATGGTTGTTAGATCTTTGTAAGGGAAAAGAGTGCCTAAATTGAAGTTCATGAAGTTGATCTCCTTAGAAGGAGTACCAAATTTGCACACTTTAGCCCATTCGTAAATGATTTTGAATGTGGTGGATCCGTCCATAGCAGGGTGTGCATGGCTAATAGCTAGGGCTAGACCACCACATTCAAATGTTGTGACTTGCACAACCATAAGTGGCGTGACGAATAAATTCGTCTCATCCACATCCATAGTTCCTTGAGGCCAAAATGACAATGCTAGATCAAGGTCTTTGTTAGCTTGTTGAAGGAAATCATCAAGCTTACAATTGACCGTTGCTTTTATATAAGTTACACCTTGATCGAGACAAAGAATTGACGATTCATCTTCAGCAAATCGACCAGCTAAAGGGTAAAGATGTGTTAAAATCCTCGATAAGGACTCTTCGAGCTCTTCATTTTTCGAGTTATTTCTACAATGAGGATAGAAAAGAACAAGAGGTAAGTGTATTACATCCGCCACTTGATCAAAGAAAGATAACTTGTAATTTTTAAGGTGTTGTGGCGTTGGTAATGATGGTTTAATGAGGTTTTTGGACAAAATATTAACTTGCATTGAATAGTTCATGGTTAAATGCACTCAAATTTAACTTGTCCTAAAAAGAATGAAATGAACAAGTAATGTATATATAAGTGAGAAGTTCATAAAGAAGAAAATATCCCTAACTTAAATTAGAGTGGAAATTCACTAGTTGTGAGTACTCTTGAAAATTTATCAGTACCACATATATTGAGATTGAAAAAAAATTATATATCAGAATAATTAATAATTTAAAATATCTTTTAAAAAGAAATTTAATTGTCTTTTCATCTATGTTATTGGGTTTGTATTTTGACAAGCTTATGTATTTGTCAAACACTTTCAAAAGTAAAAAAATTGACTTAAAAGTACGTTTTATCAATTTTTAAATCAATCCAAACACCCTCTAAGTTACTCCCTCAATTTCAATTTATGTGTCTTAATTTGACAGAATATTCATTTAAGAAAGTAAATACGACTTTTAAAACCTCATGTATATTAAAAATATGTAGTATAATGTATTTTAAAAAGTATGAAATGTACAAGTAATGAAAAGGAGTTAACATGCGAAAGGAGGGATCACGGACTTGAATAGTACAAATACGACCACCGATAATAATGGCTTTTACATTTCGAGATTTAAACAATTTTATCTTTGATCATAAATTTTTTTATATATCTTTGTAATTTCTAGTACTTTTACGTAGTTTATAAATATATAATTTTTATTTCAAAAAATTTGAAGATAACATGCACAAATTTTCGATTAGATCATTTGACTATCGAAAAATGAAAAAGTGCTACATAAATTGACCAGGTTAGTTTAAATCAACATTAAATTTAAGAAAGTAAAAAAGAATTTTTTTTTAAAACTTATAAAATAAAATAATCAGTCATAGATATTTAGATAACTATGAATTATTTTAAATTATCAATTTCAAAATCTTTTCTTTTTTAAATATAGTGTCAGGTGAAAAGATGTCACCTACAATAATATAGAGGGAGTAATATCTTTTTTCCCACATGTTCTATGCTTTATTCTTTTTTTTGGTTTTTTTAGCTGTTCACTCAAGGACTTTACCTACCAATTACAGCTAGAAATGTTGTGCAAGTCGTTTAAACGTGACCCTAATAATTGAAGAGAAAAAAGAGATAATTATTTTGATCTAAATTTTAAAATTGTTTTTTATTTAATATAATAAGGAGTATTAGTTAGTTCTTAAATTGTAAAATTTATAATGGTGAGATAAATTATTTTTTTATATGTAGTAAAATAATTAATTATCTCATAAAATATCTCAATTTATAAGATAAATTTTATTTCGCATAATTCAAATCAGTCAGATTACATAAATGTGTACGGATCTTTTATTAAAATATTGTTGATATTCATGTGCGAGGTTGTTAGGTGTACCAAATATTAATTATTGCTAGATATTAGTATTATTATTTTTCTGTCCCAATTTATGTGACAATTTTCATTTTTTGAGAGTCAAACAGTTTAAGTGTGTCCAAAAATTTGCGTACGAAATCTATAACTTTTTAAAATGTAATTTATATATTTGTAAACTATGTAGAAAGTACTATAAGTCACAATAATTGATAATTAAAAATGTTTAAAAGATCGATGAAAAATTTACTGTCAAAGATAGACTTGTTTGAATATCAAAATCCAAAAAATGCCGCATAAAATAGGACGGAGGGAGTATTCACATAATTAAATGTTATTCAAACAATTTTATCTTTGATTATAATTTTTTTTATGTATCTTTGTAATTTCTAGTACTTTTACGTAGTTTATAAATATGTAATTTTTATTTCAAAAAATTTGAAGATCACATGCGCAATTTTCGATTAGACCATTTGACTATCAAAAAATGAAAAGTGCTACATAAATTGACCAGGTTAATTTAAATCAACATTAAATTTAAGAAAGTAAGAAAGAACTTTTTTTAAAACTTATGAAATAAAATAATCGAGTCATAGATATTTAGATAACTATAAATTATTTTAAATTATAAATTTCAAAATCTTTTCTTTTTTAAATTTAGTGTCAAGTGAAAAGATGTCACCTACATACAATAATATGGAGGGAGTAATATCTTTTTTCCCACATGTTCTATGCTTTATTTTTTTTTTTGTTTTTTTTAGCTGTTCACTCAAGGACTTTACCTACCAATTACAGCTAGAAATGTTGTGCAAGTCGTTTAAACGTGACCCTAATAATTGAAGAGGAAAAAGAGATAATTATTTTGATCTAAAATTTAAAATTGTTTTTTATTTAATATAATAAGGAGTATTAGTTAGTTCTTAAATTATATAATTTATAATGGTGAGATAAATTATTTTTTTATATGTAGTAAAATAATTAATTATCTCATAAAATATCTCAATTTATAAGATAAATTTTATTTCGCATAATTCAAATCAGTCAGATTACATAAAATATTGTTGTTATTCATGTGCGAGGTTGTTAGGTGTACCAACCGGTAAATTATTAAATATTGCTAGATATTAATATTATTATTTCCCTGTCCCAATTTATGTGACAATTTTTATTTTTTGAGAGTTAAATAGTTTAAGTGTGACCGAAAATTTGTGTATGAAATCTGCATTTTTTTTAAATGTAATTTATATAAGTGTAAACTATGTAGAAAGTACAATAAGTCACAATAATTGATAATTCAAAATGTTTAAAAGATCTATGAAAAATTTACTGTCAAAGATAGATTTGTTTGAATATCGAAATTCAAAAAGTGTTGCATAAAATAGGACGGAGGGAGTAATATTTAATTAAAAATTGTAGATTTTAAAAATAATTTTATGATAATATATTGTATTTTTGTTATGAACTTTTTTGCTTATTTTATAAAATTGTATAAAAAAATTAAGGCAATTTCAATAATCATCATAATTTATAATGTTATTATTAAAAATAGAATTTAAAAATTTAAATTACATGTCGAAATCGAACTTCAACTTCAAACTCATATAATTTTGTCTCACATTTCCAACTAGGTGCACTAATATTATCATGTAAACAAAAAAAGAGACCAATTTCTCTTTTTCTTTAACTTATACTAGTAAAAAAAAGTACATGATTTTAACAGACAAAAAGTAGAAACATTCATTTTCATATCCTACAATATCTCTAGAAAAAAATATATTAAAAAAACAATCAAAATAAAGGAGTTCAAGCTGTATATTATAACGTCCAATCTTAAACTTCAGATTCAAGTGCAGGAGTACATTAATATTAAGCTAAAAAAAAGGTTGATAGAACCCTAGTCGTCTGGGTGAATGTCTTAACATGTACTAACGGTACAAAACACATTATTATGTATTTAATGGGCAACTATTAATTATATTTAGTTTCTGAAAGTCAATCAAAATAGATATACATATATATATACATGATTTTTTTTTTAAATTAAGAGGTGCACGTACACCCTCAAAGTGATGATTGAGTAAATAAATTCTAAAACTAGACTATCGTTTTAGCTAGGAATTTAATCGAATTCTTAGAATGGAAGATGATATGACTTGCTTTTTTTTAATTTTGCTAAGGGACTGGAGTAAATCTATTCACTCAAGTATTTAGAATCATCAACCATTTATTCTATTTTTTATATTTTCAAATAATCATTTTATTAAATAAAAGTAGTTTAACTTTTGTTAACTTCAGGCATCAAAACCCCAACTTTACTAATTAAAGATTAAATGTGTATAGTCAAATAACACATAAAATAAAACTGAAATTATCACTATTTATTAAAACTATATAATACAAAAAAAAAAAGAACTAAGCGTGCTCCCTAATAATTGAAGAGGAAAAGCTTAACGGTTCATATATATCAAATTGGTACCAAGAAAATGAGATAGTAATTTCAAAATAAAATATAAATAATTTTATTTTTCATTTAATTAGAAGCATAAGTCAGTTTTGAAATTATTTATTTTACTATAATAAAATAAGTTATTTTATATATATTAGTGAGATAACTAATTATCTCATTAAATATCTCAACTAATGAAATAAATTTTATCTCCAGAGTAACTCAAAAGTATCACGTCTTATCCCACCTAACAAATGACATTTTTAAGTATAAAGAAAAAGAAATAAAAAAGATGGAGACATATAGAGCTTTCCGCACACAGCCACACAAACTGCATGTGGAATTCAATAGTTGTGAGTATTCTCAAAAATTTATCAGTACCACATATATTGAGATAAAAAAAAATTATATATTAAAATAATTAATAGAGTAATTTAAAATAGTTTTTAAAAAGAAATTTAGTTGTCCTTTCATCTGTGTTATTGGGTTTGTCATTTGTGCTGGCACTGTCATGTATCCAGTACTAAAAGAATAGTGTCAAGCAAATCAAATAAGGTTAACAGAGAATGACCACGATTTGATCCAAGAAAAACAAGTTTCACCACCTGCTTTAAATAGCAAATTAAGTTCAGAAGATCTTGTATTTGTGCCTAAATGTGTGCTTGCAAGAAAGAATGAGTCAAGTGTCTTAGTGTCAAATACAATTGATTTGGGTGACGATTCTCTTGATGAAGATGGAGTGGATTTGGGTGAGGATTCTTTTGGGTGAGGAAGACAATATGTTGGACATTTGCTTTGATAGAGTGGCTAGGGAAGGGGATATATCACCTAGGCAATAAAGAAGTGGAAGCAACAAAAGCAAAAAGAAGACATATGGAAGGTAACATAGTTGGGATGGTAAAATGACTGATGAGTTTGTTCCAAGGCACCTACCGATGCGACAGGCAAAGCAAAACCATTTGACAGTAGCAATAGGTTCAACTAGATCCAATAAATCCATAAAGAAGGTATGAATCATCAAGTGTTGTTGGATAGGTTTGAAGAAGAAGACAAGAGAAAAATACTTCAAGTTACTTTTGATGGGGAATCAATCTTTTTTAATTCATGTTTTAGTAATAGAAAGTTTGAGGCTGGTAACTCAACTTGCTTCTTGATTGACATATTGTTTTACTTAAAAGGTATGTAAAAGGGAAAATGACTTAGTTTTCGAAAAACCGATTAAACTTATGGTTTAAGAGAAATCGGGTTTCCAAAGGACAGAATCGCCACTTAATTTTTAGTAAAAAATCAAGAAAAATATAAGGTTTTTCAAAAGATTCAAACAGATAAAATCGATTGAAAACAAGGGTTCGAGTTCAATGTACATTCCGAGAAGGTGTTAGGCCCTCGGAATGCCCGCTAACTCGCGGTTGACCGGCGATTTGACCAAAATGATTTTTGACTAATTTTGAAATTTTAACGAAGTAAAAGAACTCATTCATTTTAACTAAATATTTTTAAAAATTTAACTAAATAAAGAACACACAACTTTGACTAATTTTGAAAAGTTTAATAAAGTAAAAGAACTCATTCATTTTAACCAATTATGAAATTTTAACTAAGTAAAAAAAAACTTATTTATTTATTACTATTCTTATTTTTTATCAAGGGGAATAACTAAAAGAAAACTTTTAAAGGGAAAACCTCAAGTGTTGACGGGACTAATAAAAAAAGAAACTGACCATGAAACAATAAAATATATATTAAAAAAAAAATCTAGTATTATCTATTACTATTATTACTATTTTTTATCATTACTAATATTTATTTATTTATTTCTATTTTTTATATTGTCATTTTTTATTTATTTAAGGGGAGATGAGTTAAAGGGGGATTTTTAAGTGACAAGACTAATAGAAATAAAGGTAAGTATAAAACATAAATATATCTTTTGATTTGGATATGATGAAAATGAAATGACTATCTATGGGAATTTAATTAAATTAAAACCATAAAATAAGCAAAGTTAGTCAAATAAATATGATATAAATAATAAGAGAGGGAAAGGAAATAATCAAATTTGGGCCTCTGGCCCAAATTTCCCACATCTTGGACTTTGCTGAAATTATCTAAGGCCTTTGGGCCTGTTTTGCCTTTGAAAAAATCTGTGTATACCCTTTACGTATATCACTGTATACGGGCCGTATTTAGGCTCGTTTTCATGTATATCCGGTCGTATTCCAAATGTACACACTCCTTTTAGACCCCTGCAACATGTATTTCTGGTTTTGGATCGGCATTTCCCTTTTCCTGCACCTGCATATTGTATTTTGCCATGTATACCAGCGTATATTGCTGTATACAGCAGGTACGCAGCCTGTTTTCGACCTTTCCGGAGCTCAAAAAATCAAAATCCCGCTTTGTTTACCCTCCGAAACCCTGTATTTCGATTTCTTGCTGACCGACTCGAGGAACATGAATATTGGGCCATAATGGCCCAATAGGAAAATGCAAGGAGAAGAGATATAATCCGTGAGGATTCGGGAGGTTTCACATGCAATAAAATAGCAAGAGATTAGCATACAACAGGAGAAAAAAAAAATCGATAAGAAAAGATTGTACTATATTTTGCAAAGGGAAGTAAATGAGATATACACATAACTATCATATGATCTGAATTCAAAAGAAATCAACACAGACAAGTAAGAAGCTTTAATCACCGAAGTTTATGATGGACCACATTTTATGATAATCACTAAATAAAGGCTTAGAAAACTTATAGATACTACTAACATATAACTACCAGAGAGGGCAATGTATAAAATGCTAAAGGACAAAAATAAGATAAACAAATCTCACATGCTACAACGAAAGGAAAATGGCCCATTTTTTATTTTAACAAAGTTTGGCACAGGGTGCATTCACACAAAAATAATTCTAGGAATAAACCTATATTTGGACAGAATGAAGACAATGCCTGCAACAAAGAATATATTTGAGGAAATCTGCCTAAAAAGGGACTAACCAATATTACAATCATATACTCAACTTAAGAAAATAAAACAAAGAATAACTTAGAAGATCAGTCCAATAACCTCAAACCCACTTCTAAAAGCTATTTAAATAAAAACAAGAAATATTAACTCTTAAGCAGTAAGCCATTTAAGCATCGAATACTAAACCGAAGAGGGTAGAAATGAGCTAAAGATTGCTCTATATAGTGAGAAAACAGACCCTAACACATCACAGAGAGGAAGCATAAAACAGCCTACCACTATATCGGACAATGACTCAGAAGCGTCCCTAAGAAACACTTTAAGCATACTTCAAGGTTAAGACAGAAAAAACACATACAAACTAAGCTAAATAGAGAAAATCAACGCCGAACGAGAACTGTACTAATGTCACTTAAAACTACTCAATACCAATTGACAACAATACAATAACGCGCAAACTTTCGGATTACAACACTTGAAAGACGAAAAGGCTGAACTATAGGCATCACACTTGAGAATAGGAACGAGGAAAAAAAAAGACATGCTGCGATCTAGAAAAAAAGAAAACTAAAACTTGCCCTTCACAATAGACTCAACCGAAATAAACTAGTAAAGAATCGAAACGGACAGCAACAAGTTCGATCTAAGAGCTCAAAACAATAGCGGGCACGACACACAACTCGTAACGTCGACATCTTGGTCCATTTTATTTAACTTGAGGTGGGAGAATGAAGGAAATGACATCTAACATCAAACCCCATTACACTTTTACGATGATAAGAAAGGGAACAAGATGAGTAGAACATTTTGACAGCTAAACCCAAAGGGCAGTTGAGAACACAAAGGGACAGCAAAGGAGACAAAATAGCATAGCCGACACATTAGAAGTGTAAATCACATAGATATAGACAAGCATGGCCAATATGAATCCAAAGCAAATTCCATTAACCGAATTCAAGCTTACTTCCCGAAAACTCACAAGAAAAACAGGTATCAAATACACGCAACGTGCTATAATGAGAACGAAATACAGAGAGAGGGACGATACCTTTCTCGAGGCAACGAAACTAGGACAATAACGAGTAGAGGAGACAGCGGGCTTTTGTAACGCGCCAATTCGAGGTTCAAGCACCACACCAAGAGAAGCTAAACGAAACCGAATAAAAATTCTCCCGGAACCTTTGAACTTTTATAACTTTTTCCGATTCTCTTCCTAACTTTTCTCTCCAAATGTTTGTATGTGAATGTTTTGACCAGTAGCTTGTGTTCCTCTCAAATTCTGACTAAAATCTCCAATATTTCCTCTAACAACAAATTTTTCAAAAAAAAAAAATCCCCCCTACAAATGAACAGAAAAGGTGTTTATATAAGGGGAAATTAGGGTTCGGATTTTTTGGGGGGAAAAGATTAGGGCAATTTCAACTTCAAGGACTACAAATTTGAATTTCAAAAACCTTTCACCATTAAAGGAAAACCTACTTTCTCTGAATTTTTTGCCCTATTCCGAAAGAGGAAGGGGAAAAACGCGTGTGCCTGCTATTGCTCTGTTGCCACATTAATGGGGATAAGGACGTTTTGAAGAAGAAGCCAAAGGGAAGCAGTGTACTGCCTGGTTGCTGGACATTTTCTGGGTTTTGGCTTTTTCTGGAAGAAGAAGAAGAATAAAGGGTATAGGGGTGGGGTCGGTCAAGTATTGTTTGTATGTTGTTATAATGTAATGTGTTTGTTGGGTATTTTTTATGTATTGGGTCGGGTTATAGGGGTAATGGGCTGGGTCGTGGGAATTAAGAGTGGGCTAGTAGGAATTTTGGAAATTTGCAAAGGGGGTTGGGTCGTTGTTTGCTGTATGTTATTGGAATGTAATGGGTATGGCATGGATTTGTATTGTTGTATTAAGGGTTGCTGCTGATTGTAAAAAACAATAGGGGTGGGGTCGGTTAAAAGTGGATTAAAAACTTAGTCAATTTAAGTTAGTTAAGATAGATTCGGCTAGTAATTAAATAAGACGAATTAATATAAATTAATTAACGAGCTTTTAATCCTAACGGAATAAAATAATTAACTTAATAAAAATATAATTAATTTAAACATGAACTAGTTAATTCAAAATCGTAATTATGATTTAAATTAAACTAAGTTAGTAAAACACTTAGCTAAAAAGAAATAAAAATATTTTGATATGATTTTCAAATATTTATAAAATATACTAATTAGACACATAATTATATAATAATTAACTTAATTATAAACTAATTAACTCGAAATATAAGTTATTAATTAATTTAAAACAAATAGCCAAATATTTAAATAAGACTAAAATCATTTTGAGACAATTTTCGAATATTTATGAAATATACTAATTTGACACATAATTATATAAAATATCATATTTATTATTTTAAAATTTATAAAAATGACAAAACCATTTAAAATGACTTGAAAATTATTTTGAATTTTATGAAGCTAATTATTTCAAATCGTTTAGATTTTAGGAAGCTCGATGATTAATTTATATTGGGGAGGGTCAAAATTGGGTGTCAACACATATTTTTACATTATTTAAGCATCCCCATTTGTAATATCATCACGGAGTGTATTACAAATTTTGTTATGATCAGAAAATACTTAGTTCTCTCTAACTCTTATTTTCTTCATGCTTGTTAGGTAGCAGAAGTTAGGTACTTCATTAAGATTAGTAAGGTAAGGACTAGCCCCCCTTGCTTGTACTTGTCCCTATTGATATTTTTTATGTTTAATAAAAGACCGCTAGACACTGTCTAGTGGTAAATTTGTTTTTTTTTTAAAAAATATTAGTACTAATTAAGTTACTCCCTTAATTTTAATTTGTATGTCTTGGTTATACATAATATTGATTTAACAAAGTAAAGACGACTTTTAAAATCTTATGATCTTAAACTTAAAAATATGTATAATGTTTCAAAATACACTTTAATTTTGCAATATTAAACATTGTAAAATAATCTTTTGAGAAACTTATAGGCGATAGCTAGATCAAGCGAAATAATCTTTATTTTATTCCTAGTACATATTTTCTCGACACACCAAAATCTGGTAAAATTCCGAATATTGTAATGTAGTGTATTTAAGTAGTTAGTTCTTAACTAGTAACATTTTTGTAAGTTTCTTTTTCAAGTCCTAATAGCTTCTATAAGCAACATGTCTTAAAGTCTACTAGGTGAAAAAACTCAACTTCCTCATCTTCCTTGATTAAGAAATATTCCTCATGTATACGATTGACCTTCATTTGCTAGAAGATCTATGCATTTTTTCGTCCCCTTCCTTCCGTTGCAAATACAAAACGCCATCAGAGCGCAGCGTAGTTGGAATGTCATATGTAAAACTTCAAGGACCATGGTCTTGATCTTCCATTTCTTCAAGTATAACATACTTAGTAGCTGCATTTCCTAATGGTGATCCAGATTCATCTTCACTTGTGCTACCTTTATGAATTTTGTCATACCTGAGTAACGAAAATGGAAAAATTACGACTTCAACACATGCCATTAAACCATGCCAAAGTCACATTTTCGACTAAAAATGGCTCGATATCAACAATTTGATTGAACTACTATAGCTTAAGCAAACATACCGTCGTTTTGATTAAGGACGACTAAAGTGCTAGGAACAGTTTGAACACTCCAACTTTGAGAACGCACATTCAGACACATCAACTCGTCTCCACTGAGTCAGTTGAACACTCCAACTTATAAAAGGATCAAACATAGACACCTCCAAAATTTATGTGTCAGGTGTCCACGAGACTCAGTGGGGACAAGTTGAGGTATCTAGATGTGTATTCTTAAAGTTGGAGTGTTTACTTTGATCAGTTGAGGCTAAGTTAAGGTGTCTACTAACTGAGGATCATAAATTGATAACATAAAACAGAACACACACATATTGTGTTCAGTAATCTAATTTTAATGTCAGTGCCGAACGAGACATTACGAGATAACTTCTTGCTAGAACATGAAGAATTCAGTCACTTACTTGTACCAGTTAAACAAACTGACACCAAACATTATCGTCATGAGACCAAACCCTTTCATCCAGGTAAAGGCGTCGTGAAAATAAAATACAGCAACCTGAACAGGGCAGCAAATTACACAATTACCAGATATATTACACAAATTGTTGAAAACATGGACTCCATAGACCATAGAAATTTGACAAATATCGAAAAATATTCAAGATTGAAGCAATCCACGTCCCATCTCAATCTATCAGTGTTTGAATAGTGCAATATCTTTGAGGTAAGTAAGCTTCAATCAACCAGAAAAAATAGGACTTAAAAGTGCAAAAAATTGCTTTGACATAATACATAGATAGACACTTTAAAGGTTGAACCTACAAGGTTTATACGACGTACAAGATAGTTACCGCCTCCTTTACAACTCCCGCTATTGTCACTGTTACTGCACTTGTGATAGACACAAGAATATATTCCGTCAACACCTGCAGTAAACAAACGTTGCTAGGTAAGCATGAAGAAGTTATCATTATGTACGTCCAAGTTCTTTAATAATTGATAATCATTTCTAAACGAACTAAGCCTATTAGAAGGCTTCATTTTCTCCGGGAAAAGAAAGGAAAAGCAAAAAAACCACTATGAGAAAGAAAATCCACAAATTGAACTGATACTAGTGCTTAGACACATACATACCATAAAAAAAGCCAAAGTTCCGCCAAAAAGCATCAACAAACAACTTCTAGCTATATGCCATGACGTATCAAAGTAATTGGTGTGTCTGAATTCGTGCCACGGATCAAAAATAAGGGACAACACAGCAGTTGAAAGAGTCATTACTGGAGTAACATAGCTCATTAGTGTGAGTGGATTTTTTAAACCTACAATAACCAAAGCATGCATTTCATCACACAATTTATTCACAAACTATAAAACAGATAACGAATCAACATACTCCCTCCGTCCCATTTTATGTGGCAACATTTCCTTTTTGGTCAGTCCCAAAAAGAATGTCACATTTCCTTATATGGAAAGTATTTAAAGGTACAATTCATTTTTTACCCTTGTTGGTCCCACTTAATCTTAAAATAATATTCCAATACATTTATGAGGAGAGAGAAAAGTGAGTCTACTTTTTAAAGGGTAATTTGGTAAACATTTCAAAGTCTTCATTTATTTCTTAAACTCCGTGCCCGGTCAAATGTTGCCACATAAAATGGGACGGAGGGAGTATTAATTTGGTCAAAACTAGGACTACGACAAAGTAGGGTTTGAGCTGTGGAATTAGCCACTGATTTGTGTCAGGATAGGCTGCCTACATCACACTCTCTTGAGGTGCGGCCCTACCTTGGACCCTGCGTGTTTGCAAGATGCTTCGTGCATCGAACTGACCCTTTAAAACAAGATCAGATTTGATGTAGTCTAAGTAGAGGTGCAGTCGCTGCTGCTACGACTGCTAATAATAATGATGATGACAACAACATTTCTAGAATGTTCAAAATTTGCTAAGAGTTGTTCATAGTCCTTACCATAGGCTTCTTTCTTTATGCCAGTTTTATGTTCAGCACAACCAGTTGGATATGGGAAAACAAACAGAAAAATACAGAAAGTAAGCAAACATACTATTGACAAAACAACGGAACGAGAAATCAATGATAACAATGCAATGAGTGTCACAAAATCCAGCCTGCAGAAGAATCTGAGTCATAGTCCAGCGAAATCCAGACATAACTGCAGCAAGCATAACAAAGACAAATCCCCAAAACTCAAATTCTGTCTCCTTTGCAACTGCATTATCAGAAAATGGAGTCAGACTTATCTACCAAACGGATGTAAATTAACAAACGACACAGTTATCAACAAGACGATAAAGCTTACGAAAACACTCATTAAGAAGATTACCTAAGTTTATCCAAATTGTCAATGATAGTTGTGAAACGAGAAAATATTGTACGATAAAGTAAACGTTTTTATCTGGTGCACAAGTGAAGGTTACGGATATGATTTATGAATGACAGATGAAGGTGAAAATTATGATACTTCTTCATATATGAGAATAAATAATACAAGAAATGACCAAGATGATCCCCAGCAGCTTTACACTTGGAGACTCCAACCTTACACAAATAATTGAGGCCATGTATTCAGCTTAGATATGAGCCCCGTCAAATGTATCGTATTCATAAAAAATAGTTATTTCATAGACTTCAGGTTTTTAGTCCATAACAAATTAACAATCACATTCTATCAAGTCCTCATATGGAAAAAAAAGTTGCATTTATGAATAATATTGTTGGATGTACATCTATTATAAAGGATCAAGTAGAAATACGATGATTCTGGCCCGGATATCCCCCAAATAAAAAGCACAATAAAACATAAGAGATCAGTGGTTAGAAGTAGTACCTGAAAGCAAATGCGAAGAATAGGTGAAAGATGGGAGATGCAAATTTACACTGCAATGACATAAATTGCATTTAGGAATCCCGTATTCGTATCAGAATAAGGAAGGAGAAAACAAAGTAAGAAATCTGTTATTCTAATCGATAATAGATGATTATTTGAGTGGCCCTTGAAGGCTTTGACAATCACACTTACTTTAGTGGCAGAGAGTTGTGACTGATAAATTTCAAGGCACGTAAATGCAAATGACATAATACATATATTGGCCCCTAAACTTGGCTTCAAATTTTAACTTTGACCTCCAACTTTCATAATGCACAAATAGGCACTTTAACTATCTTACCTTTAAATAAATAAACACACGATTTTTGGAGCCAAAAGCGTGAAATGCAAGCGCTACCACGTGTATTAGTGACCCACTCAATGGCTGCCAACTATTCAATGCATGTGGGCCCGTTTTCCTATCTATTTGACACCTTTTTAATTTGCCATGCATTTATTTTAATGAATATGGACCCCACCTCACTAATTCCATTCCCTTCTCTTTATTTTTGCCTCACAACTTCTTCCTTCACTTTCATTTTGTGGTAAATTAATATTTGAAAATGTCAATTATTTAATTTATAATTTATTTGTCTTATTTCTTTTTTTAATTTATGTGTATTCAAAGATTACATTTAAGATACTATAAATTATTAGACTTAATATTTAAAAAAATTTATTACAAATTTGAAAATTACGTAATATACACTATTAATTACTAATTTAAAATATTTTTTCAATCTAATAAGAGCCTACAAACACGCTATACGTTATATTTAAAAGTACTATAAATCATAATTAAAATATTTTTTTTAGAAAATTTTTTGTTGACTCTTGAAATTCTATCGGTGACACATGAATTTGAATAGATGGAATAATAAATATTATTGAAAGTTAACAATACTATAAGTTATTCAAAAATGACGTTAATGATTTTTATAAATTATAACAAATTAGAAACTAAAATATTTTTGAAAAAAACATACAAAAAATTAGTTGATGAATCAGCCACCACACCGTGGACATGTATGTTTTTTGTGATTAAAATTGAGTTTAAGGGTTATTTTGGTCATTTAAGGATTTTTCTTTAAACTTCAAGCTTTATTAATAGTGATGTATTCATTTTAGAGTTAACATGAACATTTACTACCATATAAATATATAAAATTTATTCAAATTTAAAATTTAAAACTATTTATTTAACGTCAATTAAAAATTAACTTTTAAATTAATTATTAGCACGGGCTCTTCATCACTAGTATATAATATAATAAGCGGGAATAGAGAGGACGTTGGGGTCGACACGTGTTCCTTTTTCCTTCTGGACAAAAAAAGACTATACAGGCAGGAGGTCAACCTGTAAAAAAAAAGGGGACCCATATTTTACTATTGAAGGATACGTGTTTCTTTTAAATTTCTTTTACCATACTAAATAATTGTATAAAATATTATAAATCACGATAATTAATTACTTAAATATTTAAAAGATATAAAAATATATAAAAGATCTGATTGACTCTTCAAATTTTACCGGTGACGCATAAATTCGGACAAATGAAATAATATATATTATTTGAAAATTTCTTAGAAAGTACTATAAATTACAGTAATTAACAGCTAGAAATATTTCAAAGACAAAAAAAATTGATTGAATCTCAAAAAAAAAATTTAGTACTACACGTGTTCCTTTTTCCTTCTTGCCAAAAAAAAACTTCATTATAAATTTTTTTCGTAATAACAAAATTTTTTATTAAATGTCACTTGCATTTTGCAGTAAACAACAAATAATGCAAAAAAGAGGGGAAAATTGTTGAAAAAAATATAAAAAGGGTTTAATTGTCCTTTCAATGCTTTTTTTACTGTTGACCCCCTGAATTTTTACATCTGACGCGCCTAATTTGAGTGTATTTCACGCATTTTGCCAGGTAGGATCCGAGTGTTTTTTTGTTTAAGTTTTGGATAGTTAAAGTGCCTATTTGTGCATTATGAAAGTTAGAGGTCAAAGTTAAAATTTGAAGCTAAGTTTAGGGGTCAATATATGTATTATGCCAATGCAAATACTAGAGCCCTCGACAAATGTTAGGGTCGTGAGTTTAACAAAGCATGCTTTCTCAGAGCTCAATTTTTGAAGAAAAATTTGCAGTCTATCAGTATTGACACAAACTGTATGATTGAAAACAAAAAGGAGAAAGAGTTACACACCATAGTGGCAAATGTGACTGAGATGAAAACAAGGGATGCAATGCTGAGGTTCACATCCATTGCTGTTGTAAAAGCTGTCGGTACAACTGTGAAAGGCAAAGGCCGTCTATAGTATTAGTTGTTAAGAAGTGAGTATAACTATTAACAGGACAATATCGAAAGAAAGTATTTATAGATGATATTAAGATATCGTGGAAAAAGATTCCTACATAAAGGTTAGAAATGAAAGACATAAGAGATTATATGTCTTGAACTCATGAAGAACTAACTAGGATAAAAATTGAGATTCTCGTACGTAACAGGAACTGCCTCTATTTGTGTACATAAAAGTTCATTTGAAACCATTGTCGATATATCAGTAAAAAGCTAATAAGTGTAACATGTGGGCTTAACTAAGTCACAAACTATGGCTAATTGAAGCTGTCAACTCATAAGATGCACATACATTCAAGCTTGTTAATAATCCTACTCTCGTCTTTCTATGTTTCGTAAACAAATCTACTGGACAAGTGCATAAACACATTATACACATATTTCCTTCTCTATAATATCATATGCCTTTCAAATACTTTTAGCTTTCTACTCAATTGAAACCAAAGAAAAAAGGGAATTATTACGTCTCAGTCTAAAACAAGTTGGGATCATCTATATGTGACCAAGTTCCCCACTTAAATTCACCTCAGGACAACACTTTACGAAATAAACATAATCATGAAAAGTACTAGAAGTTCTCTATATTTCCTACTGGCATAAGAAACTCTATCATATAGTCCTACAAAACTCCTAGAAAGCATCGGCCTGAAGTAAACGTATGAACATGAGAAAAATATTTCTAAAGCTTCAATATACAGCAACAACAATAACTAATACGTCTCAGTCTTCATTGGTCATGTTCCCCATCTCAATTCATCTTAGGCCAACATTTTACGAAATAAAATAGAAAAGTTATCCACATTTTCTAGTGGCATATGAATCTCTAATATATAATCATTACTACAAATAATTCAATACACATCAATGAAAAAAAGGACAAAACGCAATGAAATTCAATACTTACAATGTCAAGAACAAGCTGACACAAAACCATACAAGTATAAAGAAAAATGTCTTCAACACATCAATTTCAGCAACACCATTCTTTGAAACTAGCTGTGGTGAGTCATGATAATCCGAGAAAGCTGAGCGATTATCATCATCATCATCATCACTATCACCACATTCAATATCATCATCGATAGATCCTCGATGACTCGATGAACCATTCTCTACCTCAAATGAAACATACCTATCTTCTCCACTACCAAAATCACCACTACCCCTTCTTGGAAATTTGAATCACCAGACTTCAAAACTTTAGCCACTCCACATCCTGTGATAGGCTATAATATAACAGAAAAGAAAAGTACTTATGAGAAACATTATCAAGATATGAAAAATGAAAAAGGGTGCGCGGAGGAAACATTTTTCTCTCCCAGATATCTCTCATCTGAGATCTCTGGGGAATAGGATCAAGTTGGCCCTAGCGAACAGCTTGATGCACTATCTCCATTCAACCCTTTGAGTGAAATGCAACAAAAGAAAAGGAAGGAAAATCCATGGACCGATCCCATCATCTCCACCCCGTAGGAACTGTGAGATCACCCCAAGGATGGCTTCGGCATCCAGGGGTCACAAACCGACCATAGAATCCTGTTCAACAAGTGGAACGCATTAGCTGTCCCCTCTAAGGTTGGGCAGTCAGGGTCGGAGAAAGGCAAAGACTCATTCTTAAAACCAACGTTCTTAAGACCAAAGAGTCAGGCGGAAGGGGGGGGGGGGAGAAGCCTTCCATTCCTGGTTCTCATGTAGTTGGATCCTCCGGAACCACAAGAATCCTTAGTTAGAATGGGATTCCAACTCAACACCTTTTGAGTGAGATTTTGAGAACTCGGATACGAAGGTATCAAACTCGTATGCCCAGTAATTTTTTCACGTTCGTATCGTAAAAGTTATCTTGGAGGTAGGGAAATAAGTTTTACAAATGAAATTCCACTTCAATTGTGTCCTCCTCCCGTTCTCTAACACACTTTATCTAAACTCTCATCCCCACCGGAAAGCAATATATATCCCACACGCCTACCTCACATAGTATTTATCTAGATTATACACAAATATTTTTTACTTACGCGTATTAAATATAAGAAAATAAATATGAAACTCATTCATTTTCTAAGAAAATACACTCATCATTACCAAACACCCCTATATAATGTTAAATAAAAAAACATCCAAGATCTACACAATTACATGGGAAATTTAAACTCACTTGTAAATTGTTTCAATTTAATGTTGTTATTCTTAAATTCCATATCAGATTCCTTAGGATAACCTTCCACATAATGTTTTAGAATGATCTGTTTGTTGTTCATCACTTCCTCTGCAATTTCTCACTTCAATTTATGTGAATCAAGAGTTGTCCAAGAATATATCTGGATCCGGCTCCTCTTCATTTTATTTTTCCTAAATTGATATAAGTAAAATTTAATTACTAAGATTTAGTTAATCAAAATAAATCTGTTTTATGATTTAGATAATTACTACATAATATATTTAATTTTATAAATTATTATTAATCTCGCAATCTTAAATCTCTTTCGACCTTTTATTTTGTCACGCCCCGAGCCTACACCCTGGGCGGGACCGGCACCTGGAGACCATTGCTGGCCCCAGGCGAACCCTTGGCCTGGCTTTCTTAACTCAACGGAAACCTAACTCAACAAAAATAACTCAACGTCATGCAAAGACATAAACAATTTAACTAATAAAATATGGCCCAAAGGGCAACTCGAGCCTCAAAAATAGAATATTTACATAATATATATATATACATATACATGGATGAGAGACTCAAAACTAACTGACTGACTGGCTGTCTGACTGTCTATTGAAGCCTCTAATATACTGAGATGGATGTGGGGACAGACCCCGCAACATCCTAATAGAACAAAACTAAGTACACAAAATAATTGAGTCCTCCGGAATGCAAGGAGGCTCACCACAGACTCTGGAGTGCTCAGCTGGATCAACGACGTGCAGGATGTTGATCCGGGGTACCTGTATCTGCATCATAAGACGATGCAGGCCAACTGGCGTCAGTACATGGAATGTACGAATATGTGAGCTGGAAAAGCTGAACCACAACTTAAGCTTGAAAGGAGAACAAGAGATCACTTACCTTGACTCTGAACGACTCATATACATAACTGGACTCAAAGTAAAGCAATAAGACACGAGCCACACATATAAAGCTTGTAAAAGAATGTAAACAACTTAGATCGTTAAGGATAAAATGACAACAAACTCCACTTTTCTTTTATAAACTTAATACAGCTTTTGTGGGAGGTTCTTTAACCGACAACCACCACTACGAGCCTTAGTGATGATACAACGTTTTACCTCACGTTGCCAAAGGACCATCCTATACCTTGCCATCGATATAGGACCTTACTTTTGCTTAGTGGATCCACTAGCCTAATCTTGCGTGATCATCTAAAAAGAATGATACGACAAGTCCCATGTTGGCACATGGTTCTTATGGAGAGTTGAGTTAATATGAACTCGTGCCCCCAATTCGGTGCTCAATACTACTCCCAAAAAATACTTTGGCTCATGCTTTTAAAATAACTTCTTTCTTTGATTGAGATAATTACTCAAAACTTTAGCCCAAAGGCTCCTTTGGGGAAAGAAAACATGATTCCCTTCTTATTCAAATATAATAGCATTTACAACCTCCTTTGGGAATACTTAGTTCCCTAATAGCTTTCTCTTTTTTTTTTAGAAGAGAATTCAACTTTAAACTCATGACTTAGCTTGAAACTAAGACTCTTACTCGACTTGAAACTTCACTTGACTTGGAACTATCTTTCCTTGAATCGGAATTATGAATTCAAGGTGTTCGATCACATGTTATGGAAGGATTCTTGAACGCTTAGACGCACTTTGGAACGTCGAAAACAACTATAAAACATAGGTGAATTACTTTGGAACATGCATGAGAAAGTGAGAAAAGAAGAGGGGAAACTTGGCTGAGACTTCAGATTTCTGGTGACACAGATGGGACTTACGGTCGCCATCGACGGACCGTAGATGGACTTACGGTCCGTACTGCAGGTCCGTAGATTGCGTCAGAGATTTTCCCCAGAATTCATTTAAGAAAAAGACTAAGTGTTGACCTACGGTCCTGACTTACGGTCCGTAGGTCAGGCCACGGACCGTAGGTCGTGACCGTAGATCGATGCCCCAAAAACCAACTTCTGTTCCGATTGACGGTTGACCAGTACGGACCGTCGATCGATCTACGGTTCGTAGGTCAGTCCCGTAGATGGGGATCGACAGCCCAGAAATTTCTGCAAATCGATGGTGGATCAACCTTTAAAGGGTCATAGCTCTTAGAATCATAATCCCCTCAACCTACAATAGGTTTCAACCTAAATGCACAACCCAATCAAGCTCACAACGAACAATAACTTCAACAACCTCAACAACAATATCAACAACAACTAACAACTTCGACACTTCAACAACAATTCCCAATCTTTTCTCAAACATAGAATAAACTTGTGTGTGTGAGGGAAAGGATCAACCCACACGAAAAACTCACATACCTTGATAGGGATCACCCCCGACGAAAATCCACAATGGTCTTGACAAATCTCCTCTTTCTTCTCTTCTTCTTCTTCTCCTTCTTCTCTTCTTCAATCTCAAGAACCCTAACTCTTTCTCTTTCAAAAATGGGACAAAAATGATCCAAAGATCATCCTAATACAACAATATGAGCTCAAAAGAATTGGCTAGGGAAAAGACTAAAATGCCCTTAATGATTCCCGGACGGATTTCCTTGTCAACTGCCCAACTTTCAAAGGTCATAACTCCCTCATACGAACTCGGAATCGAGCAAACTCGGTGGCGTTGGAAAGGTCGTTCCACGAACTTTGCAACCATAACTGGAATTCCACCTAACTCATCCTGAGCTAGAATTTATGGCTGTTCAAAGTTGGCCAAAATTTCACATTTTCCATACTTAGCCAAAATTTCCAAACTTTAAATTCTTTCAAAAAAATGAAAATTTCAAATTCTAAGCCTCTTCAATTATTTCATATTGCCGGATGTTACATATTTGCCTAAATAAGTTCAAGGGCAAACAATAAGAATTTCTTTAGTTTAGAGTCTAATTATGTGCGTCTTTAAAATTAATGTTTGCGTCAGATTTCCGTTCCCAAACACATATATGCGACACATCCAAATATATGTATCTTGGATAAATGAATTAAAATTAGGTCTAATTTATTTATGATATACTGTATTCAAGGGTAATTCATATGTATCTGGAAACACTGACTCTCTCACTCATATCTCTTATCTTGCTCGCCTCTCTCGCTCACCTCTCTCCTTATGTATCTTTATTTCAGAATGTTTATGAATTGTATATGATATCTCAAATACATGTATCTAGTCTCAGATACATGTATCTAGTGTAATTTGCATATATCTGGGATACACTAACTCTTTCGCTTGCCTCTCGCCTCTCTCACTCGCTTTCTTCCTATGTATCTGCATTTCAGAATGTATCTAGTAGCAAAAATACATGTACCTTGGTATATCTAACTTGAAATCTAGTATGAAACAATCAATTAATGACTAATTATTTCAAACCATACAGAGAATTAGTAAATACCTGATAGAAATGTTTGTGTATTTAAGTATTTAAACCATGACACAATAGCTTTCCTTTCAAGTAAAAACTTGAGAGAAAATGGAAAGGATCCAAATCCATTCATTCACATGAAATCATCACAACTTGCTTTCCAACATTGAGACCAGAGAAGAGACCAACTAGAGCACTAGGAGCACTTTCAAAACCTTCAGCTATGTCTTCCACATACACAATGTTACCAGCCTTTATTTGTGGAATGATCATTTCCAAATACTTAGGATAAAGATGATAGTAATCAAAAACAAGAAATCCTTCCATACGGATTCGTTTCGCGATGAGGCAAAACAAGTTGTGCACTCCTTCAGTCTTGTCAAGGTTGTATTGTGAAATCATTCCACACACAGCAATACGACCATGAAGTTTCATATTCACAAGAACTGCATCAAGCATTTTACCTCCAACATTCTCAAAGTATATGTCAATTCCATCAGGGAAGTACCTAATAGATAAACCAATACGAAAAAAGGTCATATTTACTCCTATATTATCGAAAATTAAAGGTCTAGTATTGCTTTTCCGTTATACAATCAGTTCATATATACCTTTAGCGTTATATTAGATATTTTTTCATATATGCCCTTAATGTTACAAAAGTGGTTCAAATCTTCATTAATCATTAATCCCATTCATTTTAACCAAAACGAAATGTCAATCCACTACACACAATTCTAATTCTAAGGTGAAAGGGACTATTTCTACTAGATAAGTGGCAACTTTAGAATAAGGAGAAGATACGACAAATGTAATTTTCTTTGTTAGTTGAACCAATGTATTTTGCTTATAGTATGAAAGTCTATGTCATCTTAGTTATCCTCGTTGTTCACTATCAAGAGGTTAGGTCCATGTCTCCCTCTGCTTTTGTAACTTTTTGGATGTTATAGACATGATAGGGGTCAAGCCTAACCTCCCACATCGTTAAGGTGATGGCTTAAAATTAAAAAAGAAGGTGTCGCCAACACCTTCATCCTGGAAACTATTTTTTTCCATAGTAATTAGTGTTTTCTTGTGGGAATTTATAAGATTACTTACCTCTTCAAAGCTGCATCTAAATCCTGCTCCTCTTTATAGTTAAAAGCTTCATCAAAACCAAACTTGGTCTTCAACATATCAACCTTTAATAATAATAATGAATAGATGAGATAGCTAGATTATTTAACAATGATTAAGATAAGTAAGATAACTTATAAGCCACTAATAAAATTCAAGAATGAAATGTTTAAGTACTTACCTTTTGTTTATTTCCAGCACTACCAACAACATAACAACCTATCATCTTTGCAAATTGTCCAACAAGTTGACCAACTGCTCCAGAAGCAGCTGAAACAAACACAGTTTCACCCTTCTTAGGGGAGCAAACCTCATAAAAACCAGCATAAGCTGTCACCCCAGGCATCCCTGCAAGAGCAGAAAATTATGTCCGAGTCTAAGTAGATTACCAATCCATTCCCCAACCAACCATCACTACATCAAAAACGATCTTTAGTGACAATTAATTAACGGTAATAGTTCAATCGCCACTAAATATGTATTTTTAATGGCAATTAGCACTCTTTGTATATGTTCCTAAAGTGTTTAGCGACATTGGATCTAATGACACTTAACTAATGCCGGTAAAGACTTTAGCACTCTTTATTAATGTGTCTATTTATTGCCGCTAAAAGTTGTTTTTGTTGTAGTACCACTATGGGACTCTAACACTCCCTTCAAATCCAAGCCCAACTGGAGCGCGTGGACCAAGATCCCAAATAGGGATGAACATGGTTCATATATAGATATATATCATGTAAAGTAATGACGCTTGGGTCTAACTCAACCCCGAAAATTATTTTTTTTAAATCCATATAACTAGAGACCCCAACTAATGTAAGACTTTAACTCAGTCGAAAACACTCACCAAGGATTCCTGTATAATAGGAAAGAGGCACATCCTTGTCATGATCAATTTTAAACATACTTTGAGTAGATGTTACAATACTATATTCCTCCCATCCAGTCATTCCCCAAACTAAGTCACCTTCTTGGAAATTTGAATCACCAGATTTCAAAACTTTAGACACTCCATATCCTGTAATAGGCTGCGGACAAAAAATAAGTAAGAAAATCACTTACATATTTTCTTGAAAAGTATATATACTGAACACACCAATAATGTTAAATTTGAAACAATCAAGGTCTACACTATTTAAAGATTTTATATTCAATTGTTATGATTTATAATACTTTTAACATTGTTCTTAAATATTTATAAAAAAATAAAGATTTTATATTCAAATCCAGATCAAGATTAACAAGTTCGACTCTCAAAATTCGAACTTGATTTTGAAAGTCTTTTGAAAATAATCTCTCTACCTCCACAAGATAGAAATTAAGCCAGTACTTACCACCCTCCCCAGATCCACGATCACGGGTTGTTTAGATTGACTTTGTTTTAAGTAGCTTATAAGCAAAAACTTAAAAGTCACGAGTTGAGAATACTCATACTTTTAACTTATTTTTGTATTTTCTCAGTCTTAAAAAGGTGTTTTTTATCAAACACCTTCAAAAAAATTTAAAAAGAAGATTAAAAACCAAAAACTGTTTAAAATAAGTTAATCCAAACACTCACTTATAAAAACACATTAAATATATTTTTTGACTCTCGAAATTTGAACGTACAATATTTATCAACTAAATAATCATATGTGTGGTAGTAAATTATTGAAATACTTACATAACCAGGAGTGAAGGATTGAATATAGCTACCCTCAAGTTTGCTCATACGGTTACGCATGTAAGGGTCACAAGACAAGTAAAGATTCTTCAAAATAACAACATTAGAACCTTCTTGAACATTCAATTTAATGATACTATTCTTAAATTCCATATCAGATTCCTTAGGATAACCTTCCACATAATGTTTTAGAATGATTTGTTTGTTGTTCATCATTTCTTCTGCCATTTCTAGCTTTAATGTGAATGAAGAGTTGTGGTAAAAATAGGTGTATATATGTATATAGAGAGAGAAGAATTAGGGGTACGAGGCGTATACCTTAATATGACGTTTGATTTGTAATTTTAGAACTTGTAGAATAATGTATATATGAGTTATGAAAAAATTGGTGTATTTATTTTATGTGTGGTAGAAGGTGGAATAGTTAATAACTAATATCTCCATTATACTAATACTTGCAAAGTTCTAATCAGTTACCAAACGATTCTTAGTTGTATTAGTAGAAATAGATTATTCAAGAAGGTAGAAGAATAAACTTCAAATAAATGCATATATAATTGAACTAATCCATTGATTTACGTGGCATGCTTCGTGACTCCTTGTAGGCGTGTGAGAGATGTTGGATGCTACGAAGTCAAAAGGTGTACAAAATTACAAAAAAAAAATCGATTAAAGAGTAATAGGATCTTAATTTAGTTAAGATGTGTCTCAAAAATTTCGATCATAATAATCTAGTAGGTACTTATTTTTCATTCCTTTTTAAATACTGTATCAAATAAAATGTGTTAATTAAAATGGAACGAAAAAAGTATTTATTTTTTCCCCACATTTATCATTGCTTTCTCCATTTGCTTAGTTGTCTCCTCACCGACTCTACAAACCAATTACAACAATGTTTTACAAGCCTTTTAAACGTGCTCCCTAATAATTGAAGAGGAAAAACTTAAGGGATTTAAAGAAAAAGAGATAACAATATTAAGATAAAATACAGAATAAATAATTAGGAGTATTAGTTAGTTCTGAAATTATATATTTTATAATGATGAAATAAATTATTCTTTTACATAGTAATATAATTAATTATCTCATAAAATATCTCAATTTATGAGATAAATTTTATCTTAAGTGTAATTAACATATATCATATCTTATCCTACCTATTGAACGATTATTTTAAATAAATGAAAAATAGAATAAAAATGATGGAGACATATATAGCTCATCATTGTACGCTGCAGCGAGCACCACAGAAAGAAAATATCCCAACATAATTATCTTTCCAAATTCCATCTATGCTATTGGGTTTGTGTTGGCACAGTTAGCCCATGAATATTTTGATGATGTGAGTGACGGTCGATTTTTGTGCAAATTTATTACGGAACCCTCTGTAGGGAGTTGGGAGAGAAATACGTGAAGCCTTGTCATTTTTCAGACATATTTTGGGCTATTAGGAGTTATTTCTCCGCCATATCACTCTAAAATGGTGAGACTGTACGTACTGCTCCACCAACTCCCTACGGAAGGTACCATAAAGGTTCGAAAAAAATTCGTTCAGAGTCATATCACCAAATTATTCATGGGATAACACACAAAAAATAGGGAAAATCACATAATTACTATAAATTGGCCTCTAAATACCCAAAGTTCACTCTAAAAATGGTGAGACTGTACGTAATGCTTCCCCAACTCCCTACAGAGAATTCCATAAAGGTTTCGTAATATATTCATCTGTAAGTCATATCACCAAAATATTAATCGGCTAACACGCATGAAAAATTGAGAAAATCGCCTAACTAATGTAAATTGACTCCTTAATGCCCATAAATCACTCTAAAAATGGTAAGATTGTACGTACTGCTCTTCCAACTCCCTTTGAAGGGTTCCATAAAGGGTTTTGCAAAAATTTTGTCCAAAAGCCATATCACCAAAATATTCATGAGCTAATACACACGAAAAATCGAGTAATTTGCATAATTCCTAAAAAAATGGCCTGTAAGTGCAGAAATAGGCGCTAAAAAAATTGTATGAGTATACGTGATGGTTCCTTAACTCATTACGGAGGTCCTCATAAAAAAATTTCAGAAAACAATTTTTGGTGCTCCGAGTCGCCAGATTCATGGGCAAATACACACGAACAATCGAAAAATTTGCATAATTTCTAAAAAAGAATCTATAAATGCGGAAATAGTCGTTAAAAATGGTGTGAGTATAAGTGGTGATCTCCAACTCATTACAGAATTCCTCATAAAGTTTTTTTCAGAAAAAAAAAAATTAGGTGCTCCAATGCGCCAGATCCATAGGCTAATACACACAAAAATTGAAGAATTTACGTAATTTCTAAAAAAATGGTCAGTAAATGCGAAAATAAGCGTTAAAAAATAATGTAAGTATAAGTGGTGGTTCCCAACTCATTACAGAGATCCTCATAAAGATTTTTCAGAAAATATTTTTGAGTGCTTCGAGGCGCCAGATCCACGGGCTAATACACACGAAAATTATTTTGTATCACATAAATTAAAATAGAAAAAATTTATAGTAAAAGTCTCATAAATTAATAATAATCATTTGTCTTTTCAAATTCTATCTATGTTATTTAGTCTGTGTTAGCACGAGCTTATATGTCTAGTACTAAAACAATGTATGAAGCAAATCGAATTAGTACTAAGTTACTCCGCTAGTTTTAGTTTGTGTATCTTAGTTTCATGGGATATTAATTTATGAAAGTATAGACGACTTTTAAAAATTTTTAATCTTAAATTAAAAATGTGTGTAGATATTTGTGTGGATGTAAATATATGTTACATTTTTTTTTTATGCATACTTGAAATCAAATAAAGAATAAAAATAACATCAAATCAGTCGGATTACATATCGAAATCAAACTTCAATTCATATAATTTTATCTCACATTTCAAGCTAGGTCCACAAACATTATCATCTAAACAAAAGAAGAGACCAAATTCTCTTTTTCTTTAACTTAGTCAAAAAAGGACAAGATTTTAACAAACAAAAAGTAGAAAGATTTGTGATCATTCATTTTCAAATCCTACAATATCTCTAGAAAAATAATATTAAAAAATAGTCAAAATAAAGGAGTTCAAGTTGTATATTGTAACGTCCAATCTGACATTTCAGATTCAAGTGTAGGAGTACATTAATATTATAAGCTTAAAAAAAAGGTTCTAGCTAGGATAGAATTTTAGTCGCGTGGGTGAACGTCTTAACTTTGTTATACAATAGACTACAACTTCAATACGGTATTACTGAATACCATACTGAATTGAATCTATTTTTAATCACCGAACTCGAAATTTAGAAATCTCGAGCTGAATACCAAACTTCCACTCCCTAACTTTAGGGGTAAAACGAAAAGTTCAAAAGTTAAATTTCTACCAAGTATAAAAATGTATATCATTATTTTTTGGTCAAACACATATGCAGACCCTTAAACTTGTCCCTAAATTTCATTTTGGCACTCCAACTCAACCTTGTTCCATTTTAACCCTTCAACTCCAATTTTTATTTCCATTTTGGCACTTCTTTCCAAAGAACCAACAAAGTGAGATGTGTGTACTTCACATGCCATTATTGTGTTAAAAAATAATGGATGAACATTGTTTTTTTTTTAAAAAAAAATAATTTAGAGTTTATGTACTTTATTGTGTGAAAATATAATCTGCGAAAGTGTGTTGGTTTTTTTTTTAAAAACAATTAGTTAATTTAAATAACATCACATATATATTTTTTCATATCTAGTCTACTTGGACTAACTCAAATATTAGCTTTCTAATTTTTCATTCAACTAATTAAATACGAGTAAAAAAAAAAAACTCATGTTCATTGTTAATTAATAACACTACCAAAAAATGTTGAAACTCGATCGACTTCGTTGAGTTGTCATTGATTATTTTAAGAAAGAAATCGACGCACTTTCGTCGGTTATTTTTCACGCAAAAATATAGGAAAACTCTTAAAAAGAAATTGTTACTTTTTTTATTAAAAAAAACAATGATAATCCGTCAGTTTTAATTTTTTACATTAATTAACGGATGATCGTCGATTTTTAAAATGCAAAATTACAGTTGAATAACATATATAGAAATAAAGAAATCATAAAATTAGTATTTTGTGTTAAATGGTACATAAAAGAAATAGAGTTGAAGGGTAATCTTTTATTATTTTTTTTAAAAATACTTTTTTTGGGCTTTCACTCTCTTAGAGAATGTGTGATGCACACTCTCTGCCACATCACTTAGAAGTGCCAAAATGGAATATAAAAATTGGAGTTGAAGGGTTAAAATGGAACAAGGTTGAGTTGGAGTGTCAAAATGAAATTTAGAGACAAATTTAAGGGTCTGCATATGTGTTTGGCCTTATTTTTTTAGTAATATATTTCCCTTCTATAAGCAACATGTCTCAAAGTTTACTAGGTGAAAAAACTCAACTTCCTCCATCTTCCTTGATTAACAAATCCTCCTCATGTATACGATTGACCTTCATTAGCTAAAAAATCTACGCATTTTTTCGTCCCCTTCCTTCTGTTGCAAATACAGAACTCCATCAGAGCGCAGCGTAGTTGGAATGTCATATGTAAAACTTCAAGGACCATGGTCTTGATATTCCATTTCTTCAAGTATAACATACTTGGTAGCTGCATTTCTTAATGGTGATCCAATTTCATCTTCACTTGTGCTACCTTTATGTATTTTGTCATACCTGAGTAATGAAAATTGGAAAAATTACGACTTCAACACATGCCAAAGTCCCATTTTCGACTAAAAATGGCTCGATATCAACAATTTGATTGAACTACTATAGCTTAAGTAAACATATAGTCGTTTTGATTAAGGATGACTAAAGTGCTAGGAACAGTTTAAACACTCCAACTTTGAGAACGCACATCCAGACACCTCAACTCGTTTCCACTATGTCAGTTGAACACTCCCAACTTACAAAACAATCAACATAGACACCTCCAAAATCTATTTGTCATGTCAATGTCAGGTGTCCACGAGACACAGTGGGGACGAGTTGAGGTGTCTAGATGCGTATTCTCAAAGTTGGAGTGTTTACTTCGATCAGTTGAGGCTAAGTTAAGGTGTCTACTAACTGAGGATCATAATTTGATGACATAAAACAGAATACACACATATTGTGTTCAGTAATCTAGTTTTAATGTCAGTGCAGAACGAGACATTACGAGATAACTTCTTGCTAGAACATGAGGATTCAGTCACTTACTTGTACCAGTTAAACAAACTGACACCAAACATTATCGTCATGAGACCGAAACCTTTCATCCAGGTGAAGTCGTCGTGAAAATAAAATACAGCAACCTGAACAGAGCAGCAAATTACACAATTACCAGCTATATTACACAAATTGTTGAAAACATGGACTCCATAGACCATAGAAATTTGACAAATATCGAAAAATATTCAAAGATTGAAGCAATCCACGTCCTATCTCAGCCTATCAGTGTTCGAATAGTACAATATCTTTGAGGTAAGTAAGCTTCAGTATATGAGGTCAACCAGCAAAAATAGGACTTAAAAGTGCATAAAATTGCTTTGACATAATACATAGATAGACACTTTAAAGGTTGAACCTACAAGGTTTATACGACGTACCAAGATAGTTACCGCCTCCTTTACAACTCCCGCTATTGTCACTGTTACTGCACTTGTTATAGACACAAGAATATATTCCGTCAACACCTGAGGTAAGCATGAAGAAGTTATTGGTATGTACGTCCAAGTTCTTTAATAATTGATAATCATCTCTAAATGAACTAAGCCTATTAGAAGGCTTCATTTTCACTATGAGATGGAAAATCCACAAATTGAACTGATACCAGTGCTTAGACACATACATACCATAAAGAAAGCCAAAGTTCCGCCAAAAAGCATCAACAAACAACTTCTAGCTATATGCCATGACGTATCAAAGTAATTGGTGTGTCTGAATTCGTGCCACGGATCAAAAATAAGGGACAACACAGCAGTTGAAAGAGTCATTACTGGAGTAACATAGCTCATTAGTGTGAGTGGATTTTTTAAACCTGCAATAACCAAAGCATGCATTTCATTACACAATTTATTCTCAAACTATAAAACAAATAACGGATCAACGACTTTCAACATATTAATTTGGTCAAAACTAGGATTAAGACAAAGCAGGGTTCGAGCTGTGGAATCAACCACTCATTTGTGTCAGGATAAGCTGCCTACATCACACCCTCTTGGGGTGTGGCCCTACCTTGGACCCTGCGTGAATGTGAGATGCTTCGTGCATAGAACTACCCTTTTAAAACATGATCAGATTTGATGTAGTCTAAGTAGTGGTGCAGTCGCTGCTGCTACGACTGCTAATAATAATGATGATGATAATAACATCTCCAGAATGTTCAAAATTTGCTAAGAGTTCATAGTCCTTACCATAGGCTTCTTTCTTTATGCCAGTTTTATGTTCAGCACAACCAGTTGGATATGGGAAAACAAACAGAAAAATACACAAAGTAAGCAAACATACTATTGACAAAACAACGGAACGAGAAATAAATTATAACAATGCAACGAGTGTCACAAAATCTAACCTGCAGAAGAATCTGAGTCATAGTCCAGCGAAATCCAGACATAACTGCAGCAAGCATAACAAAGACAAATCCCCAAAACTCAAATTCTGTCTCCTTTGCAACTGCATTATCAGAAAATAAAGTCAGTATACTTCACGTCTATTTTTTACCATTATGTCTTGCATTAATGACTATAGTATTGTTCCTTCCAAGTTCCAATAGGCTGCAACAGTGAGGCATTGGAAATTATTAAGGGTAAGTTTAATCCATTTCTTCCTCACTATCTTCTATAGTCGGTATACTTTGTTGGGTTTTGGGCCTTTTTCCCTTTTTATGTGGATAAATAAAAGTTCAAGGTTTTGGGTCTTCCTTTCCTTTGTGGATAAATTTAGCTCAAATTTGACTAGCCCACTTTTACCCATAAGCCCAATATTATCGTGCATATGTAAGACTTTCTTTTAGGTCTTATTTTGAGAAGAATCACAAGAGTTAGAGAGCAGCCATATAGAGAGAAAAGTGAGAAAGTGCAGATTTTCGCACAAGCCCTAGCAGCCAATTTCAAATTGCGATTCCCGCTTCGCTTCTTGTCCGATTGAGCTGATTTTTGGACAGCTTGTTCCTTTCAACTTAATCTTTGATTGAGAACTGATAGAGGGTGATTTGGAGTCTTGTAGCTCCAGATTTTAACTCGTGAACAGTAGCTGCGGTTTGGTGATTTTGCTTCTCTTATTTCTCTAGTTTTTGGTGCTATCTTGTAGTTGTGTTGCTCATTACTTGGCACTTTGTTGGTGGCCATTTTGGAGAACACTTTTGTAACTCTTGTTGATTATAGTGGAGCTTTGGCCTTGTGGTTTTTACTCTTCACACCAAAGAGGTTTTCCACGTTAAACTTTGGTGTCTTGTGTTGATTTATTTTCTTGCTTGGTTGATTTGTTTGCTGCCTGCCCAAACAGTGTTTATTCTTGCATTATTTTGTCCTCTCTTGGTTCAAATAGAAGGGAAAGTTTGACTTGGGTTTTCTTCTGCTATTTCCATGTCATGCACATTTATTTTGTGCTTGCCTTTTCCCAACATACTCCTCATCAGTTTCTGTTCATTTATTCGTATTTATTTGTTCTTTCTTCTTAAATCAAGTATTCTACTTAACGTAATCATGTCAGCTGCTATTTTTGTATCAAAGAGTCTAGTCAAACATAGTCTTATGAGTCTCAAAAGCCTCAGGACACTCTTCTCAAGATAAAGCAACAGTTTACGCCAAAAATGTGATTCGATATTGACTAAAAGCCTCAAAGTATCTTTTAGCAACAACCAACAGTTCACGGCAGAGCCAAGCATCTTCAACCCCATCATTATGTATCTAAACAAAAAAGGCTATTCAATCCCTAAGAAGATAAAGAATCAAAATGGTCATCACAAATTTAGAAACAAGAAAATATTGAACGATAAAGTAAACGTTTTATCTGGTGCACAAGTGAAGGTTATGGATTTGATTTACAAATGACAGATGAAGATGAAAAATGTGAATACTTTTGCATATAAGAGAATATAAAATACGAAAAACAATACCAAGACAACTAAATGCAAGCATGGAACATACCTGTTAATAGTATCCCAACAGAAATGACCAAGATGATTCCCAGTAGCTTTACACTTGGAGACTCCAACCTTCCACAAATAATTGAGGCATATATTTTTAGTTTAGATATGAGCCCCGTCAAATGTACCGTATTCATCAAAGATAGTTATTTCAAAGACGCTTTCAGGTTTTTAGTCCATAACGAATTAACAATCACATTCTATTAAGTCCTCATATGGAAAAAAAAAGTCGCATTGACGAATAATATTGTTGGATGTACATCTATTATAAAGGATCAAGTAGAAATACGATGGTTCTGGCCCGGATATCCCCCAAATAAAAAGCACAATAAAACATAATAGATCAGTAATTAAAAGTAGTACCTGAAAGCAAATGCGAAGAATAGGAGAAAGATGGGAGATGCAGATTTACACTGCAATGACATAAATTGCATTTAGGAATCCAGAATACGGAAGGAGAAAATAAAGTAAGAAATCTGTTATTCTTATCGATAATAGACGATTATTTGAGTGGCCCTTGAAGCTCACACTTACTTTAGTGGCAGAGATTTGTGAATGTCACTAGTGACTGCTAAAATTCCAAGGTACATAAATGCAAATACTAGAGCTCTCGATAAATGTTAGGGTCGCGAGTTTAACTAGCATGCTTTCTCAGAGCCCAATTTTTGAAGAAAGTTGCAGTCTATCAGTATTGACAGAAACTGTATGATCGAAAACAAATTAAGGAGAAAGAGTTACACACCATAGTGGCAAATGTGACTGAGATGAAAACAAGGGATGCATTGCTGAGGTTCACATCCATTGCTGTTGTAAGAGCTGTCGGTACAACTGTAAAAGGCGAAGGCCGTCTATTGTATTAGTTGTTAAGAAGTGAGTATAACAATTAACAGGATAATATTGAAAGCCAGTATTTATAGATGACATTAAGATATCGTGGAAAAAAATTCCTACATAAAGGTTAGAAATGAAAGACAAAAGAGATTATATATGTTGAACTCAAGAAGAACTAAAAATTGAACTTCAAGCAGCTGTGCTAACTTGAACAAAATCGAGATTCTCATACATAATAGGAACTGCCTCTATTTGTGTACAAAAAAAGTTCGGTAGAAACCATTGTCGATATATCAGTAATGAGCTAATAAGTGTAACATGTGGCTTAACTACATCACATGTTATAGCTAATTGAAGCTGTCAACTCATAAGATTCACATACATTCAAGCTCTTTAATAATCCTACTCTCGTCTTTGTACATTTCGTAAATAAATCCACTGGACAAGTGCATACACATTATACACATATTTCCTACTCTATATTATCATATGCCTTTCAAATACTTTTAGCTTTCTACTCAATCGTAACCAAAGAAAAAAGGGAATTATTAGTCTTAATGTTACCTTTCAAAGAATAGTCTCTCCAAGACATCATCACTGTAGGTTGAAATCGTTGATGCCAAAACCCGGTAATGGCCTTGGACAAAACAGCTTGCATCGCAAAGTGCACAGTGTTCATCAGTAAAGGCGCAGGGAACTTCCCTAGTTTATCCCCAAGAAGACTCTTATTGTACCTATTACCCATGTCAACACATGAGAAGAGCAAAAACATCCTTTAAGCTTCAATAAACAACAACAACAATTACGTCTCAGTCTAAAACAAGCTGGGATCGTCTATATGTGACCACGTTCCCCACTTAAATTCACCTCAGGACAACACTTTACGAAATAAAAATAAAAAATGAAAAGCACTAGAAGTTCTCTATATTCCCTACTGGCATAAGAATCTCTAATATATAGGACGAAATGATGCCTAGAAAGCATAGGACCTAAAGTAACCGTATAAGCATGACTATAAAATTTCTGAAGCTTCAATACATAAAAACAACAACAATAACTACTACGTCTCAGTCCTCATTGGTCATGTTCCCCATCTCAATTCATCTTAGGCCAACATTTTACGAAATAAAAAGTTCTCGACATTTTCTACTGGCATACGAATCTCTAATATATAATCATTACTACAAATAATTCAATACACATCAATGAAAAAAAGGACAAAACGCGACGAAATTCAATACTTACAATGTCAAGAACAAGCTGACACAATACCATACAAGTATAAAGAAAAATGTCTTCAACACATCAATTTCAGCAACACCATTCTTTGAAACTAGCTGTGGTGAGTCATGGTAATCCGAGAAAGTTGAGTGATTATCATCATCATCATCATCATCACTATCACCACATTCGATATCATCATCAATAGATCCTCGATGACTCGATGAACCATTCTCCACGTCAAACGGAACATACCTATCTTCTCCACTACCAAAATCTCCACCACCACCACTACCCCTCATCCTATGCTTAAAGTTACTACTACTACTACTACTACTATGTTGATTTGTCTCAGTACCAATAGAGACATTGATTTCTTTCCCCTTTGAACATTCGAAATCGAAATCATCTCCATTATGTCTATTGACTAATTGAGATGAATGAAGAGTGCCATGTTCATCAAACCAACCAGAAAATGAAGGGTCTCTATGACAAATTGAAGATAAATTATCTTTGCTCCATAATTTGTCACTTTTACTACTTTCCTCAATATTTTCTTTACTTGAATCACTTTCTACCATCTCATTTGTTAACAAACAGAGTCATAAAAAAACAGGGGATTCTTGAAAATTTGAAATTTGTAAAAAATGTATAAAAGGGGTTGTGTTAAACAATTTTAGATGTATCAAAATGGAAAGAATTTGGGAAAAAAAATATAAAGTTTAGATTTAAAGGAAGAATTCCCTTTAGATTTGCAGAATCTGAAAAAAGAAAAGAAGTTTAATTGATCCAACAAAAAAGGGGGAAAAAAAGAAGATTAATAGGGATCAAACATGATGCATGTATGCTGAAGAATGCAATTAAGCAAAAGATTAAGAATAGTGATTAAAGATTAAGGATAAAAACATGCAAAGGTGATCAGAATAAGAAAGTGAAAGATTGTGATTTGATCCGTTAATTTCCGTTAGTAGATGAGACGGGGTGGGGTAGGGGTATTGGGAGGGGTGGGGGAAGGGGTCTTGTATTGTAATTTCACCTTCTTCTTTTTTTTGCATTAATGGTGATCTAGAAATGAAATAATTCGAAATTATCTATAGGGCATAACAATTTTTATTTTTAAAGTGAAAAGATAATTTGAAGTTATGTTTGGCCATAAATATAAATTGAAGTTGTTTTGAATTGTTTTGAGTAATTTGGAGTTAGAAGGAATGAACCTCCATTTATTGAATCATATTTTTTTCCTATAAGAAAAAGACTAGTCAAATATAAAAACCTTATGTTTTCCTTTTTAGAAAAAAAACTCAATTATGGTAAAAAAAAAAATAGGATTTAGCAAGACTCTTTTTTGTTAGGATAGAGATTTGTACAGCAATTTTTGGTGTGTATAACAATTTACGATACTATTTCTTCATAAATAAACAAAACTACGTAAACTGATACTTTTTCTTCATAAACAAATAAAAATACGTAGTCTAATACTATTTCATCATTAAAAAAAAGTACATAAAATTGATACTTTTTCTTCATAAATAATTTTTTAAAAAAACATAAAATTGATATGTTTTCTTCATAAATAAATAGAAATACGTAATCTAATACTATTTCTACATAAATAAATAAAAGTACATAAGAATTTTAAACTAGAGGAACTATTTTGATCTGCCTCTTCTTTGATTCGAAACTCCCAGCAAATCCTTGACTCGTCGTAGAAATTATTTCAAGGACCAAATACTCTCCACAAGATTTAGGTAAATTTGAGCCCCATCTTGAATATGGAAATTTTGTCCATAAATTCTATTTCTTGCAACTATTCTCCATTCTTTCTTTTCATTGTCATATAAGAACAATGGTGGATTCTTAATCTCTGGAATTGACAATATGTCTCCTTTTGGATTGGTGGTTAATAAAAAACAAAAAGAATGAGTTATTTTTTTGAATTCTAATGGTAACTCAATTGTATGTTTCACCCATGGCTCAATTTCACTAGTACCATTGAGAATGTATAAAGCAATTTTGCCAAAATTAAAATATACATGACCTAAAATTGCAACTTGTCCCTTTGTTTCTACTAATAGTGGAGTAAAGTTGAACAACCTCAATGGCCATTCATTAATAGGGAATGGAATTCTTCTAATGAATTTTTCATCAACAACACTGAATGCAACTATGTCACGTATGTAATTATTTACGAAATAAATGACTCCATCGATACAAACACAATTGTCATCCGTAGGACGAAAATTGATGTAACTAGAAACCTCTCTCCACGATTTGTCTATACCAATGGTGAAAATCGAACATATCAATTTACCACCTCGAAAGATTTCTGCGTTGAATACTTTATGTCTTTTGGTGGTAGTATCAAAACCAATTGCGTAAAACGTACTTCCCTTATGTAGTTGACAAGGAAGAAAGACATGTTGTTTTATGAAAGGATTGCAAATAGCAATGTCTCCAAGATCATTCCATAGACAAACTAGGCCATTGGTTGATTGCATATACCTAAGATTTTGAAAACATGATTGATCTAAGTATTCAAGGGGACAAGTAGCTAAGTCTTCATCACGTTCTTCACTTTTTGATAATCTATAATATGTCATTCTTGGACGATTTACGAAGAATTGAGTTATATAACTTTTTTGATGTGATTCAATGAAAAAAGGATCTGATATAAGAGAGTAAAAGGATTTCGAAACGCATTTAAACTTCATTAAAGACTTAGCAGGAAGCTTTTTCAGAATTTCAATGACAAGTTCGCCTGGTATGCATGCTACAATATAGTTGTAATCTTCCATGAATATTTGATTGTGATTGATTATAGTAAGTGAAAAGTGAGACCTAAAGAATGAAATATATAACAATCGTATAAATGCTTTTTTGAGCTGGATAAGGTTTAAGTTAAAAGTTACTATAATTAGGTACATTCCATATCATTGTAGGACTAGGAAATAAGGGGAGGATGCAAATTTGTTACTTGTGAAGACTAAAAGCTTATTATTTTGGGAAACGGAGACACAAAAATTCATCCGAATACATCTGCTTTGTGTGTGTGAGAATCTAATCATGTTCAAGACAAGTTTACTTCTCATGGGGAAGAAAAAAATATCATTTATTTTTCTTATATTAAATATAAGTGAACCTTGAAGGAAGCCTTAGGCCCCTGAACCAGCCAATCGTCGTTTGGTGGCATTGGAGACGGACACATGACCGAGCTTGTCTGCTTCGGAATGTGGTGATCGTTCTTTGAGAGGCATATAGTGACGCATCCATACACCAGTATACACCTGAAAGGAGGAAGTTTTAAGACTATGGACTTCGCTCAGGGATATAAGCAGACTCCAGTAAAGTAACCAAAACCTTTTTTAGTTCCTAAACAAAACTCATTAGGTTCTAAAGGAGCAGCTTTATATCTTCTGTATTCTTTCAGATGTCGACATAGCCGAGCACAATGAGGGAAGACTCGAAAATCCAATGATTTTGGATTGGCACAACCAAGTACTAAGCAGTTTACCATAAAATGTACACCAAGATTGAAAATCAAGCCAGTGACTTTACCTGTGCGGGTCTCATAATCTTGGTATCAGGATCATCAAGGGACTCTTTCCAATGAGACAAGTAACCGGCCATCCGAGGAATTGCAAACAAGACAGGAAAGAATTCTGTTGGAAATCCCATTGCCCTAATTCATAAAAAAATATTATTCATTAGAGTTATCATTCTTGATAATGAAAAGATTCATCTGAGTTTATGCTTACCTGTAAATTAAACCAGAGTAGAAATCAACATTTGGATACAGCTTCCGTTTTACAAAGTACTCATCTGAGAGTGCAGCTTTTTCCAGAGCAACAGCAACCTGAACGTAGTATGAAAAAATGTGAGAACCATATTGGATCATTGAGCGGAAGTAGTTCATATCCCATCATTACATTCATGCGAGGATTTATAGTTGCACAGATTTAACCAGCATGCCAGATACAATAAATCTGGGTGGTGGCATCAAATGCTCTATGACTGTGTTACCTACCACAATACTTGTAGCCTATCTCATCTTCTGTGAAGACATTTTTCTCAATTTTGACATATAAATTTCATATTTCAGAGAAATGAGATTCTACCACCTCTTCCACATAGTAACTAGTGCTTACAGGCACACTCAATGCCATTGTAGGATAGAGACGTGCTCAAAATATCCAATCTGCTTGAATCTCCGACATTAAAAAAATAAAGGAGATCGTCCAGTTAAATCAACAGTGGAGAACCCAAGAGAAATAATTTTAGCTACCTTAAATGATCTGACTTTTGTTAATTTGAAAATTGCCGGAAGAAGAAAGGAACAAAGACTTCATATGGATGCATAAATAGTAGGGAAGGAAGCTTGATGGCTTTCTGAACAACAAAGAAAAAGTGATGCTGCTTTCAAATAACCGAGGAACCAAGAAGAAAGGATTTTAGTGGGTTTGTTTAAAGGTAACCACAGAAGAACGTACTGGGAAGGTGGTTTATTACTGTTGTAATTGTGATATAGCTTAAATAACTGAAATTCAGTTTATCAGTTTTTTGTGAAACTGAACTAAAACAACAAGGGTATAACCCTATTGGAGACCAAGCCAAAACCAACCACTGAGTATGCAGTGCACATATTATATTTTAAGCATAAATGCAACAAACTGAGAGTAGTTAGCTTTCTTAAAGTTGCTTCTTCTGGCCATACTGCTGAAATAATTGCGCTTATTTGCAAAATGAGTTGACATTTTTTTCAAAAGAACTTCTCCAATTTCCTCAAAAAGCTTTGCAGCCAAACACTATTAGAGAAAATTCAGTTATTGCAGAACACTTCCGGAATTGCTTTCAACTTTTGAATCAAAAACTATTCTCTAGTGGTATTTGGTTGAGAAAAAAATTGACTTTTCTCCTAAACCTTTGCATAAACTAGAAAAGATTTTCCAGAAAAAAAAAAAGTTTCAACTGTTCTTGAAACGAACCCCACTATATTAGTTTTAGCACCAATTTTAATGTTTTAGGTTCTTCTGAAATTCAAGAAAATATGAAGTCCATGAGGAGCTTAAACATGGATGCTAAATATCCTGTTACTTCTAGAATGCTGGAAAAAATTATTTAAATGGAATGTGTCCTTTGGGAACATCAGCTGGACCAAGAAAAATACAATCCTTTTAGAAGCAAAGACACCTTACCTCAATTAAAGGATCGCGACCCACAATAGAAAATACTTCATCAGCCAGCGTCTTGATGACTTTTGCTCTGGGATCATAATTTTTGTAGACACGGTGCCCAAAACCAGACATCTTCCGTTTCCTGAAGGGATAGAGGTACAAGGAAACTCAAATGGTCAAAAATGAATTAGATAATCCTGGATGTTACAACAATAATTATCAGAAAATAAGCACCTATTCTTGACACCCTCAAGGAACTCTGGAATATTTTCAACACTTCCAATCTCACTGAGCATCTTCAGCACAGCCTGTAAACCATGTAATAACATCATTGTCAAGCATAATATAACACCAAACAATGTTATCTCAGAGACATAAAGATAGAGAGCTCATAAAAGATGAAGCTCCTCTATACATACTCATTACTTGCTATAGCAACATTTTACCTCATTGGCACCCCCATGGAGAGGGCCATACAAAGCTCCCACTGCTCCTGCTAATGCTGTGTATACATCAACTCCACTGCACACAACCATTGGTGTATAAGTCAAGTAAATCTTAGTGCTATTGTCTGTGCAATAAAGATGGCTACCTTGAAGCAAGATGACGTGCCGCAGCTGTAGAGCAATTCATTTCATGTTCTGCATGTAATATGAAGAGAATATCGAGCACACGAGCAAGTCGAGGATTGGGTTTGTAAGACCTATTACCTCTGCAAGTTTAAGTAAAAAAGCTTTTAATTTGCTGGCTATGAAGAATTGAAGCTGAATGTGATGCAAATGTAACAAGATTCAAAATAGTGCACAGACATGTTGATTTTTATGATAAGCCACAGTATGTACAATGATGCCATGGCTAATAAGAACCAGGATTGCTACTTCTATCCAATTTAGGAATCACTCAGAACTTCATATACAAAATAACGCAAAGTAGAGAAATAGAACATACAATGAATCTAGCATGTACAAGAAGTTCTCCGCATAAGAGAGATTGTTGGATGGAAGGACAGGTGGCCTGCCAGCCATTCTTAAGTAAGCAGCTGTAGCAATTGTAGGTGCCTGCAAATACAACAAATAATGCTTGTTACCACTGGGTACCGTTACATTTATTTAGACAACGATCACAAAGCCCATACATCAAGCTTCAGCGTGATATCATAGTTCAAAACTCTTAGAAGTTTTTAGGCAATCAAAAGAAAAGTTTGAATGAAAGGAAAATAACCTTGCCAAGGATCCGAACTATTTGTTTATCTCTCACTTGTTTAGACTTGTATATATCCTGTCCCTGAGTGAACAAAGATACAAATGATCAGAATCATCAAAAATATAATGTTACAATCCAAAAGCTTGATGGCAAATAATCATTAAAGTAGGTCAAATAAGGGGAGAACACTGAACAAGAGTTATCATTGCTCTACTTCGGAAGGTGAATCAATCTATTCTCTCTCGACCCTTAGCTGAGAATCTTGGCTACTTAATGAACCAAATACAGAGTTTAGAAGGGCCTTTAACAATATTTCTTTGAGATGAACCACTGAGCAGGACACGAGGAGCAATTTATGTTGTACTCCAGGAAAGACTTCTTTAACTTATAAAAGAAGCTAAGCAGTGATCCAAAAGAGGGAAAGGAGGGGAGGAAAGATATATAGCTGTTCAACTTTGTGTAAGAGATACTTGTCCTTCCCCCTAGAGATTGCCCTTAAGATTTTCATTTGAACTATTTGACTTATCCAACTTGAGCTATGAGTGTACATAGTTTCTTTTCCATTTTCACAACGAAATAAGAAAAAAGAGTTGGGATATGTTTCCAGATTCTAACAACCATGAAGGTGAGCAACACTAGTAGCTCGCTCTAACAGATACCCACCCTCTTGCCAACTACAAAGGACCTTTGGTGGTAAGACAATGATAAAGCAGTATCCCTTAATTGGAAAAGAGAAGCTAAATTTATTTCACGGAATCAAAATGAGATCAGGGGACATCTGAAGCAACAATATATGGGTAAAACATAGGAACTTGGACTACAGAAGATATATCTCTCAAACAGTTCCTCATGTGGGAAAAATTGAAAATGTTGCTTACTCTCAGAGCTGGATTTGCATCAGGATGAAAAACGGAAAGAGCACTCATTGCACTGACAAGAACCCCCATTGGATGAGCATCATGGGGCATTGACTGTATGATATCCTGCAACACAATTTCAATTGTTCAGAAATTCCGGAACTACAAAAAAGCAGGAACTCAACACTCAACCACATAAACTACAAAAAAGGATTGCACAATTGTTTAAATGACAGAGTACAACCTTAAATGACCATAATTAAACAACTGGCATCACTATATACAAAGAAGCATAAAGCACGATTAAATAGTGGTTGTGCGACAATTTAGGAGGAGTTCTTCCTCCCCTTGCACTATCATTATCCTTCTACTAGTGAAGTGCGTCATCACTTAAAGCTAAGAGGATTAGTGCAGTTGCTTGGAAAAATTTGCCTGGGTAATACTATGGAGTGTTCTTAAAGTTGTGCCAAAATTATGGATTCTTGTAATCAGGGAACTTTCCTTATATTATGTAGGATAAACTTTATTATACTCCTATCTGAGGATCTTTCTTGTATATCTTTTACAACCAATAATACAAACTTCTTTTCTCTTCTCTCTTATTATATGGCATCAGCATCTCCTCCGTTTTGGTAAAGATTGCAGTAGTTACTACCTACAGGGAAAGGCTTCCTTCTTCTCATTAGTGTACTGTTCTGTCTTCTCAGAGACCAATTTGGCAATGTGGTGAGCAACCAAGCATTTATGAAATGCCAATGGTGTTTCTGAGGTTTCATATGCCAAGGCCATGAACTTTTTGAGAGAGGAGAACATGTGCAGACAATGCCAAATAAGTAAAGAGGCACCCTAAGTTCATCATTTAAGTAAAATTCAAAGCTTTTCATCTTTCATCATTTGCGAGTGACAAATCTGAATAAAAATTGACTGAAGCTTTCTTAAAAAACTAAAATATGAGCTCACCAAGAGTCCTTGTGGAACCGCTGAATGCTGTGAAACTGTGAACTCCCAGTCTGCTAACTGGTTCTCAGATGGTAAATTACCATACACTGAAATTTCAATAAACACAAATGAAAAGTTTGACCAGCAGAGAAGTTAGATGTATGAAGCAACATAGTTTTTCATTTCATTCTCCTTTTTTTGGTTGGAGGGGGGAGGGACATTATTTTTCTCGGCATTAATAAAAGAAAGGAGTATTTAATTCTTTTACTGCCTTCATTCCGATATGATCTTAATTCTATTCAAATGCTACAGGTTTGAGTAAAAATCTGTTGTCCTTATTTGTCATATAATATCAGAAAAAACCTTCAGCATTGTTACAATTTTTGGGCCTTGCTGAATCATTGTTTTTCGACAAATTTCAAGAGACGTTATACTCCACATAGAAATCACTCTAGACACCATAAAGATGAATCTGCCAGCACAGTAGAAATTTAAATATATACAAAATTATCATTAGAAACACTTACACAAAAGATATGCCACTTCCAAGAAGGAACTTCCCTCAGCCAGCTCTTCAATAGGGTAGCCTCGATATCTAAGGATCCCGGCATCACCATCAATATAACATATTGATGACCTAACAGGTGCCGTGTTGAGATAGCCTGGATCATAAAGCTTAAGACCCTTATCATTCTGTCCTGTTGTTATCTGCAAAACAATTATACCAAAAATTAACAAACATTTTCAGGAAAGATACAAAGCAACATACAGGCTTAACCAATTACTCCCTCTATTCCTTTTTAGTTGTCATAGTTTCCTTTTTGAGAGTCAACTGATATGAACTTTGACTAAAGATGTATTTTTCAACAGATTGATATGGAAAAACGCAACATGACAACTAAAAAGGAACGGAGAGAGTTGCATAGATCATTAAACAACCACAAATAACATCCACTGAGTATCTGTGCCTGGATTTCGAAGAATACAACAAGAAAAACTCCCTTCTTTTCCATGCAATTTGCTCGCAATTAGTCTACAGTATCCCGATTCCTAAAACAATTACACACTATTCTATTGCGCATATGCCTCTAGGCAGAGATGGATACAACATAAAGCCATTCCCTAGCATTCTAACTGTATATATATGTCATTTAAAAAAAAATCTAAAGACATGTATGTGCACCGGTTTGAAATTCTAGATCTGTCTCAACCTACAGGTATACAATCACACTGCCAACGAAAAGCATAAGCGAGTTTGAATTTTAAAAAACAACACGAAATATTACTTGAGCTAGCACAGTCAATAATAGCTATAGAAACCGTAATTATCGTAAACAGAGATCAAAATTCAAATGGAAGAAAAGCACATCCGAAGATTCAGAATTTAATGATTTACCTTCTTCAAGTCGGTGGCTTTGATAGTGCCATCCTCTGAAACCTGAACCGGATACTTCTTACCGGTCCGCTCATCGATGATCGTCAACGCACCTTTTAGATTCGGCGGAGGTGCAACGCCGGAAACGGCGGATACACCGGAAGTTTCTAGAAGTTTGAAGGTTGTTAAATCGGAGACGTTGAGTGAAGCTGCTAGGTGAGCTGAAAGCACCGCCAATCTCCCTCGAGCAACTGCTGAAGAATTCCCGTTCTCCATTAGAATGCTTCTTCTATTTTCTTCGAATTTTTTTTCTGGTGTTTGATTTGAAATGAATTGATCTTGTGTTCGTTTTTTATTTATATGTGTGTGAATTTATTGATCTTGGTTTTGCAAATTGAACATTGATTAGTAATTTGTGGTGAATTACTGGGAAAATGGTCCGATCTGACTTCTTCTTCTTTTTTTTTCTTTTTTTTGCAACGTGGCAGGGAGTATTTTATAATGTTTATCCAAATATTTATTTGGAAAAATCATTTTGGCCAGAAAATTTTGTCAGATAAAATAACATATTTTACATTATTTTATTTTACTTTTTTGAAAATTTTTATCCTTTTAATTTTAATATATTTTAATTAAAAAATGAAAAAAAATCAATTTGTTTTAAAATAAAAAGGATATTATAGACTTTTTAATTTTCTAACCATATTCTGATCAAATTTTTTGGCTATTTAGCATTCCCTATTTATTTTTTTACACATAATTATATCATATATCAAATATCAAAATAAAAGTTATTTATAATTCACTACATATAAAACGAGACATAATAGAGACATGGGTATATAATTATCTTTTTGTACGAGTACTTAAAGGATGAAATTATTTAATCTAGTTAAACTAACATCAAGATTACTCTGATTAGAGGAAGAGTAGAATTAACTCACGAGTTACATTAACAAGGATAGAAATATTAAGTGTGATATAATTAAATTTAAGTGTTTTGTTAATGTAGTTTAACTTCTTTAATGTCATAAACAATGTGTTAATCTAATCAATTAATTCCTTAATGTGCTCATTCTTTATATTTTTTTGTTTGGGGAAAATTTCGGCACACGATTGCGCTGGCAGATAAGGTCATTGGTGGACCTCACCAGAATAGTATTAAAAATGTTTTTTGTGCTTGAACTATTGTTATATTTTCCTTTTTCATGTATTACGTACCGTTTTATTCGTACATTTAGGAATTTTTTATTTTTTAAAAAAAATTCGTGATCTAAAATTAAATTAGATGATTGAATAATTATAAATTATTTTATTAAGAATAAAAATAATTTTAAAGTTAAATTATTTTTTTGAATATGGACTAAAAAATAGGATGTTACATAAAATGAAACGAGAAATAATTTCATAAGTAGTGACGTAACGCAAGCGATTATCTTGGGATGCACAAAATAATCAACGTTTCGTGGATATAATATCCTACTCTCCTATTGGGTGAAGGGGGAAATTAAATACTATGTATCGTCTTGTACTAATTCCACTCACGTTTCCCAAAAAAAATGAAATTATTTTTCTTTTTTTTAAGCTTTTATTTTGACTCCTTTTTTGTTTCTTTTTGTGCTATTTCTAGTGGATCTTTTGAGGCCCAAGTATCCCTTTTCTGTTTCTTTTTGGTAAAAATTAGGCAAATGACATAGTATAGGAAAGAAATTACTTCCTTTCCCTACTCTTTCATTAATTACCAAAAATCTCTTATTTAGTGTTTTCCGGATACATAATAAAGGAGCGTTGATACTTTAATTTCTAACGCGCTGATACTTAAATTAGTAAGTTATTGTTATCAGTTTAAGGCGTTAAAAAAGGGATTAAAAACTGAAATTATAATTGTCTCCCACAAATCACGGTTACGTTTCTTCCTTCAACTAATCAATAGTTCATAATCGTCTAACTGAATATTTTTTTTTAATTTCAAATCACGCTTATTTTTTACTTTTTTTAATCCTCTAACGTTCTCCCTGTTTTTCGAAAAAACAATAAAAGATTTATCTCTCTCAAATTTGGAACGCTATTTTGTGAAGATTCGACATGAATATTTCGATCTTGTTAAGGCATTCTGGATCATGGGAAAGCGATGTTAGATACGAACAATACATAAGTGATGGTATAGTGGTTTGTGAAAATATTTCGCTTGTGAATCTTATTTCAGCAATTAAAGCTGAATTGGGTATAGATGAATTCAAAAAAAACATTGAGGTCAGATACGTTGTTGAAGGAAATTCGTCTCCATTGTGTATTCGGAATGATATGGGGGTGAAATTGTACATAGAAATTAAGAAACATGAGGTGGGATTCGGTATGTATCCTCTATGCATTGATACCTCTGATAAAAGTGATGAAGAGATACAAAATTTCGATGCAACAACAGGTGCAATCGTGTGTGTTGAGGGTGGAAAAAGCGACGCAAAGGCTCTAACCATTGTTGAATCAAAAATTGGTGATTCATACTACATACCAGAAATGGAGGTGAAGAATTATATATCAGATACAAATATTTCTGTTGTTGAAGTGAAACAAATGTACAAGGATAAGGCAATTCTAAAGGCTGTAATGGAAAAATACAAAATAAAGAATAGCTTCAATTTTAAGGTTAAAAGATCTGATAACAAAAGGTATGTGATAAAATTATCTGATAATTTTCTTCATTTTTTTTTATAGTGTTTGTTAAAATGTTTACCATGACACTGATAACATGTGTTACGTGCCGTCGTAGGTGTTACATATCATGTTCGTTTTGAATTGCTTATGGTTATTTATGTATACATTTAGAATGGTAGATGAAGAATGATTAGTTTGAAAATTGTGAGCAATGGATACAATAAATTATCATATTTAGTGAATTTTGAATTGGGTATCAAATTTGCATCTGAACATGATTGAATGTGTACTGATTAAACTTTCTGGTATAATAATATATTTTGTGTTGTTCTTCTGTTTTTATTTATGTATTAGTACATTAAACCTGATCAAGTAACAAATATATATGGTGTAATTGCAGCTACGTATTAGTATGTTATTCAGATGATTGTTGTTGGAAATTGAAGGCCTCTGTTAGGAAAAATTCAGACATATTCAAAGTTAGATACTTTAATAGTGAACATAGATGTCCATTGAGGGATAGGGTATTAAGTAAGGTACAAGCTACTATTGGGTTTGTTAGTGGTGTGACAGCTCCAATATTGGGGAATCATAAAAGGAAACATACTCCCAACGATATAATTATTGATATTAGGGCACTCTATGGAGTTGAAATTTCTTATCAGCAAGCATGGAGGTCTAAAGAGCGAGCATTGGAAATGATCAGGGGAAAGCCTGTTGATGGATATAAACAGCTGCCAAGATACATATATATGCTGGACACTGTGTATCCAAATTCATATATAAGGATGCACAAGTCAGAAAAAAATGAGTTTATGTATCTATTCATATCATTAAGGCCAATGATAAGAGGGTTTGAATTATGTAGGCCTGTTGTTGTTGTTGATGCTTCACATCTTAGCGGAGCTTACCGAGGGACATTTGTATCGGCAAGTACGCTCGATGGGGCAGGTATATTATGTTGTTTATGAATTTATTTATTTTTTGAAGTAACTTTAATATTCTGCAATATCTAGAATAATTTTGAACTAGAACATATATGATACTAAATAACTTCATATCATTAAATATATTTTGAACTAGAACGTATATGATACTAAATAACTTTATAACATTAAGGCCAATGATGAGAGGGTTTGAGTTTTGGAAATTAATGTTTTGTGTTTCTATGTTAGGTTGCATATTGCCTTTAGCTTATGGAATTGTTGACACAGAAAATGATTGTTCATGGATATGGTTCTTTCAACAGTTTAAAAATGCATTTGGTGAGAGAGATAAAATGTGTGTTGTATCTGACAGAAATGAAAGCATAAAGAAGGGTGTAAGTATTGTTTTTCCAAATGTTCCTCATTTTGCATGCATATGGCACCTCTGGAAAAATGTTTGTTCAAACTTTAGGAGAAGCAGGTCCATACTAAGTGATCTGTTTTATTCAATGGCAAAGGCTTATAGAAAAGAGGATTTTGAAAAATTGATGGCTAAATTGGAAAAAATAGATGACAGAATAAAGGAGTATCTTCAAGATGCTGGGTATGAGAGGTGGTCTAGGTCTCATGCAACAGTGAACCGTGGAAGAATGATGACTTCAAATATAGCTGAATGTATCAATGGTTGCCTTGTTGATGCACGACAACTACCTGTTATAGACTTTCTGGAAGAAGCTAGAATTCTATTTGGTTCTTGGAATTGCAAAAATGGAGAAATAGCATCTTATACAAAGGAAACATTAGGGAGGAGATTTGAAGAAATATTGATTATAAACGCTTCAAAATGTGCAGCAATGAAGGTACATATTTATCTTACAAGTATTATGTAACTAACTTTACTTCTAATTATATTGTTGTGTATACCAAATGAAAAAACATGTGATATATCTATAATTTGTAAACAATTGCAGGTTGTTGCATCTTCTGAGTTTATTTTTTCAGTGTATGAAGGTGGGATAAGATACATTGTTTGTCTTGAGAGAAAAACATGTTCATGTGGTAGATTTCAACATGACGAGATACCTTGTGCGCACGCAATGGCCGTTTTGAAGAAGAAGAATATTAAAGATGTACACCCCTACTGCTCTGATTACTATAAACATGATGCATTAGCAAATACTTATGCAGTTCCAATGGAACCAATGCCAGACAAAAATGATTGGACAGCTCCAGAATGTGTTTTGAACGAAGTCGTCTTGCCACCAAGATACAAAAAAATGCCTGGTAGACCAAGAAAAAAGAGGAAGAAAAATCCTGACGAAAAGCTAAGCACAAAAACGAATTGTTGTGGACGTTGTGGACAAAAAAGTCACAATATAAGAACATGTACTTTCTTTCCAAAAAATTCTTGAAGATTAATTTTAAGGATTTTCCTACTTCATGTGTACTAAGTTTCTGGATATTTTGAATATGCTAATATGATATTATCATTTGGTATGATTTTAACTTTATCTAAATGTTACAAGAGACAAACAGTTGTTTGATACTAAAATATATTGCGATAAGCTGTTTTATACCTAGTGCATAGCAGATTGTATCTAACAACTAAGTTATGTGATGTTTTATTTAGTATCATATACGTTCTAGTTCAAAATATATTTTAGATAAATTGTGTATCATATAAGTAATAATTGTTTGGATATGTTGTATCTGATACACAATAGGATATTACCTTTATATCTTTATATAAAAATTTGTTGATTTTTTTTATATTTAAAGTAATGTTACAAGATTCAACATGTTAAATGATACTAAATATATTGAAACTTAATTGTTTTTGTACCAATTGTAACATATTATTTGATAGTAATTGTGTATCATATACATAATAATTGAATGGGTATTGTGTATCTGAAAATAATATGTTATCATAATTTGTGATTTGCATCAAGGCTACCACATGTTTTAATAGATACTAAATAAATTAAAAATTAGTTGTGGACCCAATTATGGAATATATAGTATCATATATTATGTATATGATAGTTATATTGTAGCGGCAGTATTGGTGTATAAGATACATAAATTGGAAAAATAATTAAAATTGGAATACAATTTTTGACCAAAACAGTCTTCAAATTAATAAATACTTAGAAAAACAGTGTTGGAAAGGGAAGGAATATTACAAAATACTAATTAATCATATCTTCAACACAATACTAAAACATAACTATTCTATATTAATCAGTCCACATTCTGTTGGTATAGTGTAGAAACTCTTCGGCCTTGTAGGATCATCGTTATCGCTAACATATCCCGCCTTGAACTTGTCCATACCATACTTCCATAAGAGTGTAGCATATCTATTGCGAAAATAGTCACTCCGAAAACTTATAGATGGAATGCTGATTTCATCGCTCAAATATTCAGCAAAAGCAGCTACATACATTCCACAATCACTGCAAACAAAAAGTAGATACATTAAAAAAGTGAATTCAATATGTAAGTAAACAAATTATTTTACAATACTAACAGGCTATCACTTTGTTGTTGCATAATGTCTTGAACATATTCCACCTCAAACGAATGTTGTGGACCCAACAGTTCACCAGTTTCCTTGTCTTTGTACGCCTCCATTGATGCCCAATCAGTTCTTCCCGTTTTATCAAAGAACCCACTATCATGAAGATAGTTTGGAAGCATTACAGACAACTTCTTTATCTCTTTTGCATAAACTTTTTTCCTTGATACCATAGACGAGTCATACACTCGTATTAACCTTTCCTTTAAAACAACCACAGCCAACACCCAATGAAAATCTTCGCCACAATTAACCGGAATATAAACCTCATCTACTAGATGCCATGGTAAAGCAGTTGGGATCGAAAACCCACTTATGATGTCTTTGATAGACCTTTCATAAGCAGATACCGTAACACCACGATCAATATGTTCCTGTGTACTAAAAGTATCATCTGCAGGAGAGCAATGATACCTCTTGTATACAATGTCGATATATGACTTGAACAAACAGTTGACCGTAGTGTATAAGTACTGATCCATGCTTCTTAATTTTGACTTCTTACATAGATAGTAAAAAATTACATCTATGTGCTGTAAAATAAAGAAAAATTAATTATATAATCAGCACAATCTGAAACACAAATGATAAATAGAAGAAAAAGAAAAACAAATCAATAATCTGATACTTTATTTTAAATTAAACATGTTACATTTGTATCATATACATAATTTGAATGCTTAACGTACCTGGTCAGTCCAGCATTTCATTGGATATGACATAGTATAAAACCAGTTCTTGTCAGCAGGACATGCGACAACAAAATCCATATGGTCAAAACCAAATAGAGCAGATTTGCCTCTATATTTATCCTCAAATGGTTTTCTATAAGAATGATTAAAGTCGAAATGAATATAATATTAATTTTAAAAAATTATTATAAAGATACATTAATAAGAAAAACTTACTTCTTCGCATGTGTTCTGAGGAGTCCCTTTTGTATCCACTCTAAGAACTCTTGCATTAAACCTGACGAGAGTTGATATGTGATACGACAATCTTCAAATGGAGTGTATGGGCGGATGTCATCATCTATTTTCTCCTTGCCCTTATCACTTGATCCAAAAGAATTCACATAAGGAGACTGCAAAACCTTTGAAGGCATTCTGTTACGAGGAGCTGGAGTTTTTGTATTTGTATTCGGTGCATGCTCATCTCCTGGAAGTTGGGTGGGTATCTGGCTGTCAGATAGAAAATCATCACCTTCGGTTAGATGGAGTACACTCAGAGGTTTGACATTAATTGGCTGGTTTGGAAGTCCATATACAAGTGCATCTACAGCTAATGAAATGGAGGCCGATGTGGTAGAATCCTATATGATGTCAAGTAAATAACAAAAATATTACAATTTTCATTAAAAAAAAATAATGCCACATCAGGGAACTGTTTGCATTTTCCAGTAACAAATTACAACCATACCGATGTATTAACAACTGCTGAATTTGAAGCATGTTTTCCGAATTCTTGTTGAATTGTATCTGCACCATCATCCTAATAAAGAAAATATCAGATACTATTATGTTTTTTTTTCAAAAATAATTAATGTATAATAATAAAAACACTTTTCACTTACTACTTTCTTATCATGAATAATCACATTTACCGAAGGATCATTATAGAGTGTTGTGGGTTGAAGCACACTTGAATCTTGCATTACTTGTTCCTTAATGGATGTATCATACTTCTGTGTTTGTACATTTATATGTGCAAGTTAAAACAATTAAAGTATAATACAAAATAAAGTTTCTGACAATGTTAGAATATTAATGTGCATGATACAAAAAATATAGATATAGTATCATATACATTAATAATGTGTACATAACATTCAGTTATACACAAATTAGCAACGTATATTTCGTGAATTAAAGTATCAACCATTAAACATGCTATATTCTTAAAATATTTAAAGGATTAAAACGCATAATAATGCATGTTTAAATAAATTAAGTATCAGATACATACACACCTTTGAACAGTGTCTTCAGAAACCTTTTCTTTTCCAACCTCCACAGCAGGTTCATTGACATCATTAACAGTTGCAAAATCAATATACCATAAAGTTGGAAAGTACATTATCATATACATTATTAATGTGTAAAGTGTAAAGTACAGTAAGTGATACACAAATTAGCAACATATATTTCATAAATTAAAGTATCAACCATTAACCATGATATATTCTTAAACTATTTAAAGGATTAAAAACATAATAATACATGTTTAAATAAATTAAGTATCAGATACATACACACCTTTTGAGCAGTGTCTTCATAAACCTTTTCTTTTCCAACCTACACAGCAGGTTCATCGACATCATCAACAGTTGCAAAATCAATATACCATAAAGTTGGGAAGTACATTATCATATATATTATTAATGTGTAAAGTGTAAAGTACAGTCAGTGATACACAAATTAGCAACATATATTTCATAAATTAAAGTATCAACCATTAACCATGATATATTCTTAAATAAATTTAAGGGATTGAAACACATGATAAATTAAATTATCAACTATTAACCATGATATAATTACACACCTTTTGAACAGTGTGATCAGAAACCTTTTCTTTTTCAACATCCACATCAGGTTTAACAACATCATAATCAGTTGCAAAATCCATTTGTATGGGTGAAATGGTTTGTTGATCGAATTTATCAGACTTGGGTTGTGAATCAACACCACCTTTCTCTACAGAATCATCCATCATGTGTGACGATGAAACGCCTCCAATATCCTTCATCATCCAAATAATCAGTATACCATAAAATTGGGAAGGAAAACAAAAAATCAAAATACAACCTTTTCAGTTTTGTTATCTTTCGCGCCAAAAGCTTTCAGCAATTCAGACTGATTGCTTTTTATTAACTCCTCAAGTGCTCCAATTTTATTTTCAAGAGCTCCAAATTTGTTGTCAACCTGTACTTAAATTAAGCGTATAAAATGGATTTAATAATGAATAAACAATTGTTTAAATCTAATGTTTACTTACATAACCCTTCATGTACATCTTCAGATCCTCCATTCCTGCACTGTCAAAAGTTGTTTTTCCAGAGAATGTATTATGAGGAACACCAGATACATTATCAGCTTGTTTTGGTTCTGAACTTGGAGATTGAAATGACTGTTTTGGTTGCTCATGTGGTTGTGTGAGGTGGGACAAACTATATTTATGTGGATGTACAACCTTTATTCTTTTGCGGGGTGGGGTAGATCCTGAGCTAGGTACTCAAGTTGATCTCCTCAAGAATTGATCCAGAGGTTTTGATGAGAAGTCTTCAAAATCAGGAACCTCCTCCGGTTGCACCTCCTCGTTATTAACAATTGGTGAATCTGGTCGATTTGAAGGTACATGGTTGTTATCCGGTAAATCAAGTGATCTGATTTTCTCAGGAGTTGGTTGTATGTTAGAACAGTCAATCTATACAAACAAATAGTAAAACAACATTAAAATCAAATTAATAGTGTATCGCATACTTAAAAAAGTGAAGTAAAAATGTTGTTATGTAGTTAATACCTCAGTAAATATGGTATCCATGAACATCTCAAATTTGGGCTTTGGAGCAACAACTTGCCAATTGCACATCATTGGTATACCGTTTCCTTCTTTAACGGCTATCTCGTTATTTAGTACAGATGCACATTCATATATCCAGACATTCAATGCGTATGGGAGTCCATTCAAACGATACATTTTTTTGGTGGGTGTATACTCTTGTCTAAAAGATTTCATTAACTTTGTAAAAGCCACTTGTCCCCACGGGTACTCTTCATAGCTACCATCTTCTACCATGAAGAAATCTTCAATAGGAATTGGTGCATCCCCAAGTTGGGAATACAAAAATGTGTGAATGAAAAACAAGATAGCCATCTGAAGGGCATCATCATTGTTGTCCCAACCACCTTGCATAAAACGATCTACCAGGCGACCTTTATTCACATTATAATTTGGACTAGGAAAATATCTTTGCACAAGCCTACTGGTTTTTGAAGCTGGATAATTAAAATCTTTGACATTTCCTTTACATCTCAAACCAGTAATAATTGCAAAATCTGTGATACTAAATATCAAGACATTCCCTTTGGCATGACGAATGTGAATTTCATTGCTCAATCTCTAACAGATATAAACACTTGGTAATCTGACCTTGATAGTTGCATTTAGGGATATTAAGGTATGGGGCAAATATGGTATCCTTGAATAACTCAATACCTTGGTCCTTTATTGACAGTACTAAATCTTCAATAAAATTGGAGTTGTAGGTAGGACCAAACTTTAAGCAGTTCATTGGAATATGTTTAATTACATAACTGACATTCTGCAATTACATAAATGATTTTTATCAATCATAAAAAAGTATATGATACTAAAAAACAAGAAGACATAATATGTACACAAAATCAATCATATTGTATAATTCAATGGAGACTTATCATTAACTATGATTCACAGTACAAAAATCAAACTACATGCAAAATTGTTGAATTAAGCAATTTTCTTATATACAGTAATATACAGTGACCAAAATCTGTCCTACAAAAAATCACGATTCACAGATGATACTTAATAAAAAAATAAAAAAATAAATTATCATCACATTTTTAGGAAAAACAGGAGTAAGATATATGATAAAAATTAGGAAAAATGTATGCTTACATTTGGTAATGTTGGTCGAACAATGGGTGGGGCAACCTTTCTACCCCTTTTTTGGAGGGTTTTCAAATCTTTTGAAGTAGTTGCATGTACTTTCTTCTTCGATTTTTTCTTGCTAGAACTTGAACTTGTCATGGTTATCGGAATAGCCAACTTTTTAGAACTGAAATCGTTATTGTTCGGATCTTCTGAAGAAAACATTAGAGATTATTTAGATGTTAGATGCATAATGGAAGATAAAACGATTGATACAAAATAAAAGAAAAAAAAATGGCGGAAATTACAATGAAGAAGATGAAAAACCCTAGTTAGAACTCTGAATCCGATTTAACAGTGATAGGATTCTTTTCAAATTCAAAATTTTTTGAAATTGATAACTGAAATTGTAATGGGAGAGATTGGGGGCGAAATTTAGGGAATGGGAAAGATTTGATTTTGCTTCAAACAAATAAAGTATCGGTTTAGTTGAATTTTGGGGAAATAAGGGATTTTTGTATTTTATTAAAATAGTAGGGAAATATTGATAATAGGTAAAGAAGTGTTGTGTATTTTAGTAATTTGTCCTTCTTTTTGTGCTATTTCTAGTGGACCTTTTGAGGCCCAAGTAACCAATTTTCACCGTTTTATTTTTATTTGTTCAGTATTTGAAAAAAGATAAATAATATAAATTTTCTTTCATGTGAGTTTTTAATATTATGAATCTTATTAGAATTTAGATTTCGGATATATGTATTATGTGTGTTTGGATACATATATCTCGAATATATGAGGTTATAATTAGGTGTAATTTATTTCAGATACATTATATCATAGTGGATTCGCTTGTATTTGACTTTCTAATTAACTCGCCTCTCTCTCTATGTATTTGTATTTTAGAATGTATTTGAAATGCATATGGCATCCCATATACATGTATCTAGTGTGATTCATATGTATATGAAATACATAGACTATCTCACTTGTCTTTCTCTCTTTATTTCAGTGTATCTGGATATATCTTATTTGAAATATAGTATGAAATTATCAATTAGTGAGACAATATGTAATTATTTCAAACTATAGGGAGAAATATTAAATATGGTAGGAATTTTGTGTAATTAAGTAGTTTGTCCATTTTAAAAAATAAAATTTTCTTTTTACCAACTCCTATTACTTTTAATATATCAAAAAAAGATAATTATTTTTTCCTGTTTTACTCTCAACATTAATTACGTATTCTTCAAATTACTTTTATACGTAAATTAATATGAATATTATTATTCTTAAGAAAGAAACAAAATTCAAAGTGACCTAAAAGTAAAAAGGATGGAGTGATACCAGTACGCAAAAATGTGAAAGTCGTTTTAATTGCGACTCTATATATGTTGTTCGTTTTGTTATTATCTAACATAACAAATCATTTACATTGCAATTTTTTTAAGTACTCACATTATAGCTCAAATATGATTAAAGTATATAGTAAATAAAAGATAAAATATAGATAAAAGCCTCTTTACACAGTACATCTTCAAAGTATTAGAAATGCCTTTTCACACCCCTACACCATGCTAAAAATTGCTCGGACTTGTCCAAAAATGCTTCAAAAATGTACTACTAATTTTGAAGGACGACCTGACATGCACCCCTCACCATTTTATAAAAGTCTGAGCAACATAGTTGTCGACATAACAATACCTATATGTGCGGAAAGGTACTAACTAGATATTTCATTAGGCTCTTTAATATTCAACAATGTTATAGTAGAACTGAAAATGTAAATGTATGCAAATGACAATATTAATCGAAAATGAAAACTTCGGATATTTTTCTTAGAAATATGTTGTTTAATTATTTTCCTGCATAAAGCATGTAACTAATAATTTCTCAGAGCTACTTAGTTAAACTATCACAAAGCACACTAACTACCATATTGAGTTGAAATTATGTGCATTAGTCGATGTATAAATATTTTGCACCATCCGATAATAATGACGTAGAATAATATGTAACTCTTCATATTAAGTTCAATATATGATAACATGGAAAATAGAGTTTCTGAAATCGGAACGTGACATTCACTCATAGCCTATTGTAACATACAAAACCATAGAGGAAAAATAAACATTTCTAGTATCCAATCTTAAGTAAAAGCACACATCACTATGAAATTACTAGACATAGAAAGAAACTGAAAAAGTGACGATTTTGAAAAGAGATTAACGACTTCTGCTCAAGCTCTACCCTCGTTGGCTAACTTGAATAGCTGTGCCTGAGCTGCTGCTGACTTGTCTGAACTAAGTGCTGAAACAAAACTATCCCTGACTTGGTTGGAAGTGTAGGTGAAGCTTTTGCTCACCATGGAGTTCAATAATGAAGCTGTTCCTTCTCTGTAGAGATCGCCGTAGGCATCGGTACGAGAGTTGGACAGTGCTTGGAGTAAGTTCATGTTTGATCCGAAACCTGGAACACTAGCCACACCAAATGAATTTCCTACAGTTCCCCACCAGCCAAATAAGCCCCATATAAGAGTCGGGTGAGTCCTCCAGTAACTGCAATTTATAACATGTAATTAATAGATGAATAACTTGTTTCTTATTCAGATACCAAACGAGTACTAAGTTCTCAGAGTACTTTATATATATGTAAAAATGAAATGGAGAGAATAATTTTTGTTTTACTTACTTGCATGTAAAAGGTGGTGAGTTGGGGTCAATTGGGAAGACACCTGGAGCACTTGGAGTTCCGGGGTCAATGGTAGGAGTAGGTGGTGTTTCAATGGTAGGTGTAGATGGGGTAGTAGGTGTAGGGGAAGGATAGTAACCACCACCACCCGGAGTGCTAGGAGTTCCAGGGTCAATGGTAGGAGTAGGTGGTGTTTCAATGGTAGGAGTTCCGGGGTCAATGGTAGGAGTAGGCGGTGTTTCAATGGTAGGTGTAGATGGGGTAGTAGGTGTAGGGGAAGGATAGTAACCACTACCACCCGGAGTGCTTGGTGTGCCAGGGTCAATGGTAGGAGTAGGTGGTGTTTCAATAGTAGGTGTGGAGGGGGTACTAGGTGTAGGTGAAGGATAGTAACCACCACCCCCTGGAGTGCTTGGAGTTCCAGGATCAACGGTAGGAGTCGGTGGTGTTTCAATAGTAGGCGTGGAGGGGGTGGATGGTGTACTAGGGGTAGGAGTAGTAGGTGTAGGCGAAGGATAGTAACCACCACCCCCAGGAGTGCTTGGAGTTCCAGGATCAACGGTAGGAGTAGGTGGTGTTTCAATAGTAGGCGTGGAGGGGGTGGATGGTGTACTAGGGGTAGGAGTAGTAGGAGTAGGGGAAGGATAGTATCCACCACCTCCTGGAGTGCTTGGAGTACCGGGGTCAGGAGTTGGGGTAGTTGGTGTACTGGGAGTACTAGGAGGGCTTCCACCTCCACCGTGATGAGTTGGTGGAGACGGAGAATAACCTCCATGCCCTCCTGACGGAGGGGATGGGGTAGGTTTATGATGATGGTGATGTTGATGCCCTCCACTAGGGGCCGGGGTACCACAGTTCCCACCAGGTGATTTTCCTCCATGCGAAGGTGTTCCATGACCACCTTCTCCTGAACCATGAGACAGAGATGTATGTGAACTTGTTAATCATAAAATATACTATGAATGTCAATAACGTAAAGAAGTTTATAACTTGTTAACTATAGCAAGTAACTAGTGTCATTTGTATGTTATAACCACATTGTATGTATAAAATTTTACCTGAACTAGGAGGATTTCCGGTACTCGGATCAGGAGAGTAATATGTCTTTTTTTCTTCAAAAGAAGGTCTAGCCATAACAGGAATGACCAAATTATGTGTGAGCAATGCAGCAGCAACAGCCCACAAAATTAGAGATTTTTGCTTGTAATTCCCCATTTTTGTTTGCTTCCAAAGAGAGAATTACTAAGAGTGAAGTGACAAAAGAAAGGAGTAAGCTGCGTGTTATAAAGGGGTAATGAACACACACACACACACACACAGAGAAGTAAATATGAGCAGATGAAAGAGTATGTGGTTAGTTGTGTATGCTGCAGGTGCATTTAAGGTCTCATTTAAATCTTACTATAGTGCTGTAGCCTGTAATTAAATGGAGAAAAGTCTTTCCATAACTCTTTAAGTATAGAGACAAGTTCAAAATATGTTCCATGCTTTGATCACTTGTGGAACTGTTGAAAATTAACTTAGCTAGAAACTACTCTTTGTATACATTGTATGTAGTAATTAATGTTTATTATATTGGTGATATTTTTGCCCATGTTAGACTACTAAGATCTTTTAATGTGACATAATTTAGGGTGCATGCCCATGTTAGACACACTACATATGTGTGTGACTAGTAAAACCTTTTAATATGACACAATTTAGGGTTTAGAATTAGTTTAGGTTGTTCGAATTCTTTACTTTCAATATTGCATTCATTTCGACATGATATGAGTGTGGGATTTGTACCGGATCGTTGTCAACTAATTTTGGATACTTTTGTCCAAAATCAACGGAGAAACTCGGGACGGATACAAAACTTTTGTAATAAAATACATAAGCTAAGGTGAAATTTTAAAAAAATAGAGTAATGTATAGGTAGAAATTACTATGTCAGACCTTTTTCTTATATCACCTTTTGGAATTCTCCACTTGAGCAATATTATTTTTTCTCATAATACCTTGTAAGTATTGCACTTAATATCACATAATTCAGACATATGAGTAACTTTATTTTTTAAGATATTTAAATTATTTTTAGTCAAATCTCTATACCCGTATTGTACCTGGCTTCGTACCTCGAATCTTAAAATTTAGATCATATGAATGACTCGACCTCTAAATTTGCACTCGTATCAAACACCCACATCCGAATTCGAGCAACTTAGTAGATAGTAGGGGATTCAATTGTGGGTTCACAAACACTAGGGCAAGGGCGGATCCACTAATTCAGCACTCGGTTCATCCAAACACAATAATTTCAACGTTGAAGTGTGGATTGTTATGTGAAAAACTCACATAAATTTCAACAAATATTTAGATTTAAGCCATTTTATAAGTATAATAAATTCAGCAATGCTAAGAACCTTGAAAGTTGAATTTATCAAGTTAAAATTCTAAATTTATCTCTGTTTACGAAAAAACTTAAGTAAGCCTGGAATAGATAACTCTATAGATATCTTTAAAAAAAAAAACATATATATAGAGTTAAGTTTTCATTTTAACACTTACACTCTCATTAAATAACCCATAAAATTCAAATCATGGATCCTTAAGTTATGATATGCAATATTGTAATCCTTCCTTTACTCTTAGCTTCCTTTGTTCAAGGAGTGTCAATTTTATATATATATTTATTTATTTTATTTTATTTTATTTTATTTTTATTTTATTTTTTTAGTGAAAATTTTAGCTCCGACACTGAGTCTACGAAAAGGTGAAAATGGCCAAACAAGGACACGATGTTAACTGCATGCATGATCATATTATATTACTTTGTCAATTATCTAATGCACATGATCACAAAGAAATTAAGAATGGAGAATATGTTGAAAAAGGAAATATAGGTAGAAGGAACTGGTTCCCAAATAAAAGTTTGTTCTTAGAAATGCAGTGCCACTTCCACTCTTAATTAATGTGCTTTATTCCTAAAATAATATAATCTGCTAATAAATATATTTATATTTGTATTTTAACTTGATATATCCTTTAAAGAATAAAAAAAATGACAATTTTACTATATTACTCTTTGAATATAAATAAATTCAAAATTGCTTTGGAAAGTGATTGTATTTAGTAGTAAAATGAATTAGGAACTAAATGATAAAATAATCTCTTGAGTTTCAATTTGGACAAGTAAAATCGAACATTTACTTACATAATATAGTAGACAATTAAATGCGGACAAAAAAAGTATATACATATTCCACTTTTATCCAATAAAAAATAATTCATAAATTCTCTTATAACTTATGCATAATTTAGTTATACAGGTTTCACAATAGCTAGTCCAAACACAATATTCATTTTATACATGAATAACTTACATCTCAATTAGCTATATATCAAGCGTAGAATTACTTATGTTGGATTTACTCCAAACCAACTACCAAATGACCCTAAATGATTTGTCTAATGTTGCACTTAAAGAGTGAAGATGCTTAATTCTTTTTTAATTATGGTGAATTTAAAGTGTTAGGCCTGTTAATGATGTTTAAAGCTGTCCTTGTACTGCTACCGACAGTCAATGTACCATATTTCAATGTTAATGAATGCTCTACTCAGCCACTGCAAAAAAAAATAATCAGTTTTTTTAAAAATTATATATATATATATATATATTATAAATAATTTATCTCAATTTTAAAAAAAATATATATATATATTTATTTATTTAGAAATAATTCGAGATATATAATGTCTTTAGATAGAATTTCATTTGTTCTTGCCTAAAGTTCACACAAAAATAGCTGAATTTTAGTTATTTATATAAATTTTAGGGAAACATACCTAAATTTTCTTAAAATACATATAAAACTATAGAAATATGATGGTGACACTTGGAAAGCATGGCATAAACAGTATGTATTAATCCTGATCTACCATGAATTATGAGGCATAATAATGTCCCCTGCCAGATTATTTTTTTTTGATTTTTTATTTTGTATCCAATACTCATACTAAAATTGATAAATTTAAATTTACATTAGGTGAAAAACATTTTCTATTAAAAATTATTTTATATCTAATGTTTAAATTAAAAACCTTTAATTAAAAAAAAAAACAGTCACATCCGTTGCGGTAGCCATGCCAGATGTACAGCTTGGTGAAGAAGCACATTGTGAATTGCAGTAGGTAGTAAATAAGACAGCAAAACTATTGTCCCTCTCTTGTGATATTCTATTTTTAATTTTTAATTTAATAATATTTAAATGACTTATAATAACTAGAGTGATATAATAAAATTATTTTTTTTGTGAATTATATACTTTAACTATTAATAAAAAAATTATATCTAAATTATCATCATTTATGTCTTAAAATAAACACACTTCGAAGCAGACTAGAACAATTATTAGTTATTTTCTTTTCATATTTGAACTATCACCATCTACTCAACTAGATAGGTTCTAATACATAAATGGTCATAGTACAAATAAGAAAAAAAAGAACAACTGATAGTTAGAATGTGAAACTTGAAAAGAAAAATCACAATTCAAATATACTTTTAATCATCTCTTTTATTTATTATTTCTTAAATGAGTATGTCCAAAGATGGATCTAAAGAGTTGCTTGAGGTTCTGTTCGATAAAAAATTATACGGTGTATATAAGGTACTTTCTTATTAATATGCATATATATCGATTTTGAATCTCCTCAACATAAAAATAGAGAGATTAATTAACTCAGTAATTTAGGAGTTTTCAAATTCAAGTCTTAAACACTATATTTTTATTTTCTAACTCTGTTAATGAAAATTTTACATTCGTTATTAGACCTATCAAATCAAATATAAACAAATAAATATGCACGGAAGGAGTAGTAATAAATTACTCTGTTATGTGTTTAAATTCAGCTTGACTATTTGGCTTTCTGAGTCAGCAGAAGAAAGTTTAGCTTCCCTACTTCCATCACTGGTGTCTGGTGGTTGGAATATATACCAGCTAGGTTTATACTTCTCTTTTATTTATTTATTTTTTTAAAAAAATGTATCTTATATACATTTATTAATATTTTCTTCAATTCATTATAAGTGATTTTTAATGTTTTGGTGCACTTATTAAAAAAGAGATAAAAAAAACCATTTAAATTATTATTCTTATATCAGTTTTATATTCTAACTATCCTATATTTTGTTATTACAAATTATCACTTTCTTTGTACTAAAAACATATTTTGATATTGAATTGGCTAAAAATTGTTTCTGCGCCAACTCAACATCTAGGTATATTTCAGTATAAAAGGAGTGATAGTGTAGGAAGGTAAGTGAAATGATAAATAGCTAAAGTATAAATTTTTTGGAAAGGTGATATTTATTAGGTGCGTTTTTTTTACCATTAACTCTATTTAAAAATACATAACATACCATTTAAAAGAGGGTTATAAGAGTAATTACTCGTTGAAAAAATATATAAGAAGTATTAAAATGCTTTATAGAATTTTGTTTATATCGGTTATTATATAATTTGGAAAAGAAGAATTAATAGCCTTTTTCTTTTTTTCCTTTTAAGCAATTACTTATTTTGGGACATTTGAAAGGTTAGAAAAAATCACATATGTGGACTGACCATACTAAGTTTTTAATTCTAATATTCTAATTAATTTCATGTTTAATGATACGTCATATATACATGGACTCTATTTTCTATTTTTTTTTAAAAAAAAAGGGGGGAGGGGGCGTCAGAATATTGATAAGGATATACATGGAGGATCTTTATTAGGGGAGGAAGTAGAAGTTTGGAGCGGATTCGACTGAATTTAAAAGCTTTTGCTCAAACAGTATATTTATAATTTTATATTAATAAACGTATTCAATGCGTACAAATATCAACTTTAAAACTTAATAACCACTTAAATTTAGTATTTTAAAATTTAAAACTCATAAAATTAAAATTCTGATAGTCTCTGTTCAATCCTTAGTTTGTTTGTGTGAATTCATTGCACATATTAACCCAAACACCGACATCAATAAAAGAAGAGTTGTTTAAACAAAAGAAAAGAAAAAAACACTTTACGTTGGGTATAGTTAAGTAATTAATTTTTATGAAATTAAAAAAAAAACTTTTGTGATATAAATTTATATTAAGTGATATGGAGGAGATACTTATTATGAAAGGGAGGGATCGAGATGTATGAGTAAATTTAAATGCTGACACAAAAATAAATTCTGTTTATGTAAATAGTTCAAAAAAGGAAGAAGACCATAATTAATATAAGAAGGTCCCACATTCTATTGGCATAATTATTTATAAAAAATAACAAGGGGTAGGTTTGTATTTAATGATTTATATTGACCTTCCCATTATTATTGTGGAAAGCTTAACCGGTCTTCTTTGAACATATGTCAATTTGTTATTTGTGCCACCCATTTTGGTGAAAATTTTAATATTTCAATGACTTAGGTCATAAGGTGAGATGACCTTATATAGGAAGCACAACTGAGATGGTTTGGCCATGTTAAGAGAAGATACGTAGCATGAGGTGCGAGAGGTTGGTTGTAGAGAGTACGAGGAGAGGTAGAGGTAGGCCGAAGAAGTACATTGAGAAGAGGTGATAAGACATAATATGATGCAACTTCAAGTTACCGAGAACATGACCTCAGATAAGAAGGCGTGGAGAACACGTATTAGGATAGCATATTAGTAGGTAGTGTAAGGTTGTCTTGCTTAGTGTGGTTGGTGTTTTGCCATTTTACTAGTTGTTTTATTGTAGTTCTTGTTTTTGATATATAACATTGTTTATTCTTGTTTTCAATAATTTGTCCTAGTATGTTGTTTATTGATTATCAAATTATTTTGTTGTTGTCTTTGCTCCCTTTTGGCATACTTTGCACCGTTTTCTTAATTCTGGCTTCACCTCTGGTCATAGGGTTAGATGACTTTAGATAGGAAGCACGACTGAGATGGTTTGACCATGTTAAGAGAAGATATGTAGCAGGAGGTGCGAGAGGTTGGTTATAGAGGGTATGAGAAGAGGTAGAGGTAGGCCGAAGAAGTACATTGGGGAGAGGTGATAAGACGTGATATGATGCAGCTTCAAGTTACCAAAGACATGACCTTAGATAGGAAGGCGTGGAGAACACGTATTATAATAGCATATTAGTAGGTAGTGTAAGATTGTCTTGCTTAGTGTGGTTGGTGTTTTGCCATTTTACTAGTTGTTTTATTGTAGTTATTGTTTTTGATATATAACTTTGTTTATTCTTGTTTTCAATAATCTGTTCTGGTATGTTGTTTATTGATTATCACATTATTCTATTGTTGTCTTTGCTCCCTTCTGGCAGACTTTGCACCGTTTTCTTGTTGCTTACTATCTTGTCACTAAGGGTCTTTCGAAAACAACCCTTTCTACCTCGTCGTGAATGTCTCTCAACCAACCGACCCATTAACAGGATCATAACCAAAACTACTGAATTCGGCTTATACCGTACATCCCCTAATATGCCTTGTTAAAACAACACAAGAACTTTTCCTGTATAGTAAATAGCTAGTGGTAGTAACAAAGATGGCTGTTTAACATATACTTTTCCATCTTCACCAAAAAAAATAAAAATCCCTAAAGACTATAGTAGTTCATCCTTCATACAATACTGGCAATCAGGAAGAAGCCAGTGACTAATTGGTTTTATTCCTTTACTAGACCATCTGTTCACAAGGGCCATTTCGAGTTTCCGAACCTGCAAGGACCAAAACGAAAGGAAGTGAGGCGGAGGCAGAAGTCTCTGATACTAGTTTGGTCGAACTCAGTAGCTTTTGGTTAAACGGTCCACTTGTATTAAGAAATTCCTTAAATATGTACAGAAATTGAATTTAGAACTCAATTATTAGCACTTGGATTCATTATTCTGAAATTCGGAATTCATAAACTTAAAATGGCATCACCAGTAGCAAGACAGCACCCACGAAGGTTGCCAAGATGCCTCGTTAGTTTTTCCTCCATTCAACAACAACAGGAAATCCAGTGTAATCCTACAAGTGGAGTCTGAGGAGGGTAGAGTATACAAAGACCTTACCCCTTCCTACCTTTGAGATGGTAGAGAGACTGTTTTAGAAAGACTTTTTCGTTTATTCAGTAGACATACCAATTCTGTTGAATACAGGTAGCTTGAAGCGAACAGGTGATATATCAAACAGGCTAATTAACAGCAAGATGCTAAAACCGTTTTACGTATAAGAAGATTTGCTTTGATGACAGAGTTGTCTTTACTAGAGAATGCTGCAATTTCATTATAAGAGAAGTGCCAAATTTAGCTGAGATTTTCAAGTATAGGAGAATGGGACATCGTCTCTACCGTCACTACCAAGGATTTAACGTAGAGATGAAATCCAGTAAAGAACAACCATTAGTAGACAATTAAACAGGAACCAGTAAGAAATCTTATCGATGTCTGGCTGGGTCAGAGAACTAAAAGAAAACATGGCTAAGAAGTCCCTTCCGGGACATCTGATAAAATAGGATCGATACAAAGAAGATTAGCATGGCCCCTACACAAGGATGGCATGCACAAATCGAGAAATGGTCCTACTTTTGAAAAACCATTTTTACAAAAAGCTAGAGGCTGAAAAAGCTTATCGGCACCTAGAGGTTGAGAATCAGATTAAAACTCTCAACTTGCTAGCTCCATGTAAACACAAACTAACACAGGAAATTTGACAATGCATATTGCATATCCGAAACATAATAAGGTTCGGAAATCATTTATTAGAAAAGAGTAGGTCCAAAATTCAGTGCAAACATAGAAGTTAGAGAAAAAGCTTAAGATTGATAGTCCAAGAGAACTTATAACAGAAACTGTCAAAGCAGTTCTATAATCTATTTTCCGTTTACCCCCTTAGTAAGTTGAAATTCTGTAACTCACATGATGCCAGGGGAGTAATGCAACCAATAGATAATTCATTATATTTAACAAAAAGTTTAATTAGGCTCATCCGAGAAGGCAGGTTTGAGAAGCCTAACCTGCTTCACAATAAATGGCTCCTGTGAGAGACTAAGCGGTGCTGTCAAAATAGTAAGAAAACCATTTCTGTTTCCATAAACTATGTCTGTGAGAGGCCGATCACCCACCTGCAAAGGATGCTAACTGAGCAAAGGATCGCGAAACCTTAAAAAAGAGGAAAGAAGAACCACTTCTACCATAATAAGTCTAGAGGATTTGCAACCGAATTGCCTTTCAATTTCTTCAGCTGTTCCAGCTGGCTTCTTCAACCCTATAATTTAGTGTCAAAGAATCAGCATATACAAATTGCATTAACTCAAGGCTGGGCTATGTTGTTTGGACTCTTCAAAAATTTTGCAGCACCCGTGTCAGATCCTCTAAAAATACACTAGTTTTGGAGGATCCGCCGTGCACCCAAGGCCATTTTTGAGGAGTTCGAGAAACATAGAGGTGGGTTTAAGTGACAAAAGAGAATTACCAGTCAAAGGTTACCATAGTAAATAAGAGATTTGACAATTTATACTCCCCATCAAAGTTTATATTACACACAGGGGTGGAGGTAGAATATTCGAAGTGGGTTCAAACAAACTCGGTAATTTTTGCTTAGACCTTGTATTTGTATGAGGAAATCTATGAAGTATACATAAATATTTAATCGCTAATCCAATAACAAAGACAAGCTATGGGTGCAATGACAGTTCAAACCCCATAAACTTCAAATCCTGGCTCCGCTTCTAATTACGCACATGTTTGGCCCTATTCAGCTAATAATATTATTCTACACAAACTTCATATCTTTCAAGAATTCAAATTCATGTAATTCGTCATACTTCAAACTTTAACGCGATGCTTTCCCTATTAAACCAACATTCAATCAATACTTGCTTACTTTCAATGTTAGAAAATAGCACATAATGTCTTAAATATGTCCTAATCAAACACCATCACACAAATAGCATATGCATAGAGAGGAACAACTTACTATGCCTAATGACTTTAATTCCGATTGCACGTTCAAGAATCCGAGCTTTTCTACCATCAGGATCATATTCAGCCAGTCCTACAAATTCCCAAATTATCAAACACTCAGTTCTGCAGAAAAACAAAAAAAGAAACACCTTTAAACTTCAAAGTTACAAGAAAAAACACGATACCAAATACGAATTCCTAATGTAATTACCCGCGGAGTTGCTAAAAACAGCAATGTTGTTGCCAAACAAAGATTTACACTGTTCCATTGATGAAGCAAGAGGAGACCACAAATTCAAAGAGTAAGGAACAGTAATTGTATTGTCCTTATCGAAAACCACGCCTTCGAATCCCCTTCTCTTCAGCTCAGCCCAATCAATATACCTTATGTCTTGCACAAACACATGTGGGATTGCCAAATGCTTGTCTTTATAAAAAATCCCAACAGAAAAAGAAATCCCCTCCACATTAATCCTCTGCCCCAATGCAGCTTTAATCCTTGCCCACCAACTATTCGATCGAATGCCCGAACGAACAATCACTTCAACTCCCTGCTCTTTTACATCATTTCTGTAATGGGGTTTCTCTTTTTCAACAGAAAAGTTCATTTCTTGCCAATATACATCTTTCTGTCTAGTACTATGTTTTTCTTGTTCTTGGTGACAACTGTGTGTATAAGTAACAAGTGTTTTCTTGAAATGAAGGGAATGTCTGGAGGGAAGTTTGCTAGGAATGTAATGGAAGTAAGTGTGCCATGGTGTAATTGAAGTAGATTGCATAATCAAGAATCCACCAAAAAATTTATTGTTGTTGTTTGATTAAGGAAGTGTATGTATAATGTGTATAGATAAGGTAAAGTTTTAATGGAATCTCCATGTTTGTACATTCTACATTTGTCACAGAAAACAGGGTGGGGTAACAAGAATGTTGTCTTTGGCTTGTAGCCACTCAAATTTGAGGGACAAGACTTTTGGTTGGAAATTTGATGAGGTTTTGAGAAATTTGGGCTTGAGTGTATATTGTTGACAAGAGGTTTATAATCATTGGGCCTATAAGAACTTAGGGAGGCTTCATTTCAATAATTACTCATTTTTTTATCAAGTTGCCTCTAGATACACAGTATCTAACGAATGTGTTTCACCTCTCTCCTTCCCTCATCCCTCTACTTCTTTGTATCTTTGTTTCACACTTTCATGTATTTATGTATATAGTATCAAGTATGCATTGATGTATCCAGTGTATTTGTGTGTATCCAGTATGAAAAAAATGCATTGATATATCAGTGTATCTGTGCATAGTTACATACTGGTTCTAATTATATCCCGTGTATATGTGATGTATTTGGTGTATCCGTACATAAATACATCTATTTCATATCAATTTTGTGACATATCTAGTGTATTTGTGCATAAATACATACTAAGAACTAGACGAAGTTATAGTTATTCAAATATATGTATCTATCCGTAGATACATGTATTTGGTGTAATTATGTCTTTACTATATACTTAGAAAAAGTTGAAGATGAAGATATAGTTGTCCAGATTCATGTATTTGTGCATAGATATATGTATCTTTTACTCAATTGAATGAGATCATAGGCTGACTATTGAGGATCTAGTTGTGATGTCAAATCCAACAAGAAAACAAATTATTAGGTTTTACACCCCTAATAGTCGTTGAATCTAATCTTGCAATGTGATTGAAATACACCCCTAATTAAACAAAATAGTAATATATAACGATTGATTAAACTAGACTAATAGTACAAATTTATTTTACACCAATAAAATATACTCCCTCCGTCCCTTTTTAGTTGTCCACTTTAGAAATGACACACAGATTAAGGCAACAATGATTAGCACAGTGAAGTTACAATTTTACCCTTATGACAACTTTTCACTTCAAAATTACAACCACTTATTTGAATTAAAGTGAAATAAATTGGAGGGAAACAACATACACTTTTACAATTTTCAAGAAGTGTAAATAAGGGTATAATAGGAAAAATTTTGTTGTCCTTTCTTGATTTGTCAAAATGGACAACTAAATAGGGACAACTAAAAAAGGAAATATGGACAAGTAAATAGGGACGGAGGGAGTATAACTTAAATCAATTTGTATAGGAATCAAAATAGCTAGATAGACAAGAAATCTAGTAGTGTGCAATAATGTCTTTGACTAGATCCATGTCTGGTTAATTTATTAGTTATTGGTTGTAAAATTAATATACATGTGAAATATCACATTATATTACTTATTTCTAATTCTGCCAATTGCATCTTAAAGTTGTGTGCTTCTTTGAGATAAGATCCTCTTTGTCATTCAATATCAGATCTAGGAAAGGAAAAAAAGAACTAAAAATAAGTTCTTGTCCCCCTAAAGAATTAAAATAACAGAAACTTAAATACACCTCTGATCTTGCAACATGAGTGAAATACATCCTTAAATTTTCGTCAAGTTTAAGGGTGTTTTCAACACTTCTCTCGACTTTTTATTAAGAATTTCATGGTCCTACAAGAGTTTGAAACCACTTGCTATGTCATGAGGTAGATCGAGGGTATATCTAAGTTTAGTTAGTCAAGTAAAGAAATGTTTTTAAGGCTATCAATAGTTCAGAGACAAAGTCAATAATTTGCGCCAAGTTCAGAGAAGTTTTCAATACTTCTCTCATCTTTAATGGATGATTTTTCACTATTACAATACGAAGAGTAAAAACATTTTTTTTACTTTAAAAAAAAAAAAACTAGTGATTTATAACACATTTGGAGAAAAGGTCAATTTTTTGCCCTTGTAATGTGAAAAACTAAGCAATTTCCTCCACCTTTTGGAAATGTCTCGTTTTGCCCTTGTCCCAAGTGTAATTTTAAACTATAGTAAAAAGTTGAAACTTTAATTCTCAAAGAACTTGGACACGTGGAGTTCATTAATTTTGTACTGGAGTTTCGTTAATGACAAATACAAATACTAGACGAATTTGTGAACGACAAGGATATGAATGAACCAAAAGTTGAACAAAAAATGTCAAAGTTGTTCTATTTAAGATAACAAAAGGGCAAACATGAATTCCAATTACACAACAACAAAATAAGTAGCCAACAAAAACCTTTTATTGGTACAAAAGAATAAAGAATTTCACTCATCTCATTTATTAAAATCTTGAACTCTTGCATTCAGCAGAAAAGCCTTGAGGAAACCTCTTAGAATCAGCACAGTAATTGTAAACCATGTGCTTGCTCTGCACCCACCGGAGCCTATTCCGTCCCTTACCATCAAGTTCATGTGTCTGCCATGGCTTCGCGTTGTTTGTTGAACCGATAGACTTACATGAAGAAGTACCTGATGATACTGCACAACCATCAATGTTGATGTTTCTGTAATAAGCAGTGAAAGGTGCAAGTGCCCAATCTGTTTTCACTCTGCCTCCTTGTGTTGCCCATTCATCTGCATTCCACAAACTGCAGTATACTTTCATTGCTTGACTCTTTGGAAATGGAATTCCGATGCTTTCGTGGTTGTTGAACACTCTAATTGGACTGTTATCTACTAAGAACCTGAATATATAAAAAAAATTGGTAAGATCAAATGTAGTAACACTAATCATCTTAAGAAAATATGAATCTAACTTATATACATTTGACATGTATAACGAATTGTCACACATTTTAACATGTTGTAGCACGTTATCTGACTTATAGTCTTTTAGGTGATCTGATAGTGTAAAAACTCAGAGTACACATTGTGAGGTGATTTTGTGTAACTTACACTATGCGATGAGGGTTCCAGACAATGGTGTAAGTGTGAAACGCGGCAGTTGGATCAAACCAAAGATGGAATTGTTGTTCTTTGTTTCCTTTTCCTTGTGTGTATACATTGGTATGGATAGTGTAAGGCTGGCCAGAGACATTGCCCAAGAACTCGAAATCGATTTCATCATGTCCTTCTCCTTGTGAAGATAACTAATAGAGAAAAAAAAAAAAACAATCCATCATGAGCATGATGACATGTTATTATAAGAATGAAGATATTAATAAGAGTTCAAATTATAATAAGAGGCCTTAAACTTACGAAAAAAGTTGTGACAGTGCCAGCAGAGTTTGCAGGGACAAGTTTAATTTGCATATCGAACCTTCCAAAAAGAAACTCATTTTTGGATTGAAAGCCAGAGCCAGAAAGTTTATCAAGAGAGAGGGCGAGACCTCTACCGCCTTCTTGTATTTTACCGCGTCCTTCGCCCCAAGTAATGTCTACATCTTTGTAGAAATTACCAGCTGAGACTAGTAATTGGATACTCATTAGTATTGAAAGAAGAAGAAGCAATGTTGATGAAAATTTAGAAGCCATTTTCTAAGATGAAATTGTTAAAAGAAAAAGTATGAAATGTTGATGTTATTGGTTTGGTTAAATGAACCTTTTTATAGGTGCAATATTGAGTAGAGCATAGTAGGAAGGATCTATTGTTATGAGAGGAATATGGGGCAACTGGAGACAAAGGAATGTGAGCTGGAATCTTTAGTTTATTCACAATTATTGTGAACCATAATAATTGCTTGCGCGTGGGGTCCTGTTTTTTTCGACGTGTATTTTAACAGATAGATATTTAAACTTGTATAAAGTTGAACAAGTAGACACATGCATTCTACGTGACTTAATACACGTAGGATGCCACATAAGACATGAATTGCCACGTAGAGATGTATGCATCTATTTGTTCAATTTTTTATAAATCTAAGTGTTTGCATGTGCATACTCAAAATTGGAAGTCATATATATAAGTTGATGCCAAGTTAAAATATATGTTTTACTCCCTCCGTCTTATTTTATGTGGCACTTTTTAGATTTCGAGATTCAAACAAGTCTAACTTTGACCGTAATTTTTTCATAGATCTTTTAAACATTTTGAATTATTAATTGTTGTGACTTATAGTACTTTTTACGTAGTTTACAAATATATAAATTTCATTTCAAAAAAATTGAAGATTTCATGTGCAAATTCCCGGTCAAACTTAAACTGTTTGACTCTCGAAAAACGAAAAATGCCACATAAATTGGGATGGAGGAAAATAGATTGTATTGTTTTTAATTGTTACAAAAATGCACACATCAATAATTTGTAGCAAAAACCTACAAGAAATGTAGAGTACGTGCTAGAATTACTATTAAAAGGTAAGATAAAAGATAAGATATATTTATTAAATTTAAAATAAAGACAAAATATGAGGGAGGGGGGCGGGGGGGGGGAAACGACGCAATCACACCAAATAAGTGTCATTACGCAAATGGAACTTTTCGTTATTACCTAACGATACAATACGATAAAATTTAAATAACAATTAAAACAACCATTTTATTTATGAAAATAAGATCTAACTTTGATTACCACATCTGAACATGTATGTTATGAAATATCCATTAGGATACAGCTATTGTGAAAAATAGAAGGGCATGTGATTGTGTGAATTACTTGGTTTACAGAGTAAATTATGGGCTTTATTTGTATTCTTTTACCACTAAAGTATAGTTTTTATTATCGTATTTTTGTTTAATTATCCCATTTCTTGGATATTGGAAACAAATGGATCTGAATAGCATGGAACAGCTGTTATCTGATTTTGATCAATTTAAACACAATCAACTAATATTAGAAACATAAAGATCGTTTGGTAAAATATTATAAAGTTGGTCTTATATAATGTGAATTAAATTAATCGGACCAGTGGTTATACCAATAAAAATAGAAAGAGAAACTTCTTTTAATTATGAGTAATGTGGTGGAATGAATAAGATCTTTTTCACTCAAAGACAAACTCAGTATTTATAGATGGTGGGAGCATCATTATCTTAAGATAAACGCTAACAAAAATTATAATGATCGGAGAGGAATACTATTCACTAATAACGCGAACAATAGTAAAATTAAAGCACAAGTATATAAGTCAAATATTATTTTTATGATAATATTTAAACTTTAACGAAGTAGAAGCAATTGAGAAAACTAACTTAGTAATTAAGATTTAAGGTTGTGCAAAAGATATGGATGGTTTTTATTAGTTAATCCACTAGATATCGGATATCAGATGATTATACGTACTAATAGTTCCTTTGGTAATTAATTACCAACACTTGATATGTATATATACCATACCAAGAAACGTACAATATTTAACTTCGTGCACAATTTAAAAGATATTAAGCTCAGTTTAATTACTAATTACAAAAATTAAATTATTTGATTTAATGTAAACATTGATGCATGCAAACATTAATTACCTCTAGACTATGGAAGCATATCTCAACCCAATAAGTGGCTATACCAAATAACATATCTTTTTTTGTTAGACCTATAAAACATATCTTAATAATATATTAAGTTAATTAACATATATTTATATGACATATCTCAACTTAATATGACATAGGTCCAATTGTCCAAACACTTTGAAACATGAAATTAATTATTTGAGCATAAAATAATGCATATTATTGTAATATAATTAATAGTCTTTTCAATCATTCTAGTTCTAGCTAGGATTCTAATTGTTGGGACCTTTATAATTCTCAATTATCAAGATGAATGCAGAGAGGTGTGTGGAGGCTTCACTGGAAATCATGTGCCAGAAATAATCAACCAATATATCATAGTTTTATTATTTCAACTAACAATGACTAATAGTTCAAAAAAAATCAAGATTTGTCCAATTAACTTCTAATGGTATATAGAGGACAATCTCAATTAATTTGAGATCAAGACATTATTTAACCAATAAGAACTATGGCAACTAATATGAGTTGTAGTTGCATAATTAGTGGCGGAGCTAAAATTTTGATTGAGGGGTGTTAAAATATAAAGAAGTAAAATCGTGTAGAAGTCAAGGAGTGTCAATACGTAATATGTATACATTAAAAAAATATTTTTATCTAACTATACAATATAATTATTGACAAAGGGGTGTCTATCAGGTGTGGCTCTGCCACTTGTTGCATTGGATGGTTGGAATACCTCCACCCTTAATTAGAAGTCTCGGGGTTCGACCTCATGAAAAAAATCATGTTGAAAGTGTTACCTTTTGAAATAACCCTAATGTAAGTTTTGGGTCGTGGGTCACCCATGTGGACTGACCTGACCTGACCCGGTTTGTCTGACCCGATTTAATTAATTAAATGGATAATTCTTGTTAAAGGATAAGAGGGAACAATTACAAAGTAATTGCTCAACCTTTCTTTGAAAGACTTCTTGTGGAAGAGTCTTTTGAACGTGGAAAAAAAGGGAAGAACGTAAAAGAAAAAACAAAAGATCAGAAAAGAATAAACTATCCTAGTTTCTTACACAAATCAATCTACACACTAATTAAGACGACTCTTAGTTTATGAATTGCACTACATTTTTTTTGAGAGACGGAGTCGATCTTGTGACTGTTCAGATTTGGAGCAATCTACATCAAAGAGATTGTCAACAATTTTCACTGCAAGTGTTAAGGTACACATTTTGTTGTTGCTTTGCTATTAAAATTACTTCACCTACAATATATGAATTCAAATTTAATCGGAGAATTCAATACAAATAACTAGTAGGAAAACCGAAAAAACAAAACAAGAAATACGTCTTACTCGGCAAAGCATTTTGTTGTGACATTTATACCTTTCTTGGACGAGATCAATTTAAACCTTATAGTAAAAGGATATGTTTGAAAATTACGGTGTAATTTAATTATAAAGGAATATTTCTTATCGAGTCGCGATTGACACTCGATGCCTAATCAACTAAACGAACTTATGATTCTGAACTATTTATGAAGACTCTAAATAGTACGTGAATTGCTCGGGACACAAATTTCCAACTAATCTTCTAACTTAAAAAAAAAATGCAAAGTAATGAACTGAACCGGAGCATATAATTGAGTTCGTTATAATAATTTATAAATTTCAAATCATGAATCCGATCTCGATTATCCACTAATTTTAATCATTGTAGATGCAACGAGGTGTGCAGAAGCTCCGGTGGAAGTCACGTGTCAGAAATAATTGACCAAACATTCATATATGACCAACTATTCAACATTTGTCTAATTAACCTAAATTATTTGAACTTTAGGTGTAACTTATTTAAATGGACAAACATGGATAATGAAAATTCATACATTATCGATTTAGTTGGGATTAAGACGTAGTTATTTTCGTCTCGTCAACAAAAACATGACCGACATGAATTTAGCCTTTTATTGCTTATACGATGTTTGAAGGCTTATAAGATAGTCAAATTGGTTTATAAGCACTTTTTAGTTTATCTATACGTTTAGTAAATATTAAAGTGATTATAAGCTAGAATCAATCAAAATTCATAAGGTCATTATCACCAGTTTTAAGACTTTTTATCCAAACACGTAACAATTAATGTTTTATAAAATTATTTTCAACACAAATGCGTGTTTCAAAGTGAAGCCATAATTTCCAATTGATTTGATCCTCCAAGATGTCATGTTGAATTATAGCGTGTTTGGCTAAATTTCTTGAAAAAATTATACATAAATTGAATATAATTCATTTGTCAACACAATTAAAATGGATAAAAAAATTTATGAATAATTAAAATGGACCAATGTTCGTTTATGATGAAATTATAATATTTGGTCAATTATATTTTTTGGCACAAGACTTCTGACATTGTTACATATTTAAATTTTGTTATATATGCTCCATGCATTATTTTTCATGTATGTTTGGACCTATGTCGTATTAAGCACCGTCATGAATTATTTTGTACCAAATGTTTGTTATAACCATTTATTGTTGATTGAGATGCTTCCATAAATGGTTTGCATCGTGAGTTCAACCTATATAAAATGTAAAAATTTTAAAAATATTTATATAATTATGTCACTTGAAAACAAGTAACAAATATATATTTTCTTATTGTCGTTATTAGAGTCAGGATTAGTTTGGATGTACCTCGACTTTTCTATCTAGTACTTGTTATTTTCTACCAGCATAAGCATCGAGTATCTCTATCCAACAAAACTTAAGCAGATGAAAAGAAATCTCTTTAAGTGTTTTTTTGTCTCTAGTAGAATTTGAACAAAAATCTTCATAATTCTCTTTACTTTATCAACCATTAGATCACCCCTTTGAATGATCAGCTACAAATTATAAATATGTAATCGCACCGAGAATGTTGATAAATATTGTCCGTTTTAGATCTAGATCCACACAAATTTATTTTTCATGCTACAACATATCGAGTCTCAAAAATGTGCTTTATCATATAAATTTATATTTTGCATTTTATACATATTTACTTTCCTCACTCATTACGATATGAGATTTGTCTGAAGTGTCATGTGCACCTCATCTTTAGAAGTCCGTCTGTCAGTCCTACTTTATTTGTTCTCATTACCCCGCCCTTCCTACTACAATAGCTAAGTACATTTTCATCCAAAAAATAAAACAGAACCCCACACGCATACAATAATTCTTGTATGTGTCCAATGAATTTAAATAAACTAAGGTTTCCAGCTCACAGCTAGCCCTTTGCCCATATTTCTCATTAAAAAAAAAGATCCTTCCTACTATAATTCTACTTCATATTGCACCTATAAAAAGGCTCATTTAACCAAACCAATAACATCAACATTTCTCACTTTTTCTTTAACAATTTCATCTTACAAAATGTCTTCTAAATTTTCATCAACATTGCTTCTTCTTCTTTCAATACTAATGAGTATCCAATTACTAGCCTCAGCTGGTAATTTCTATAGAGATGTAGACATTACTTGGGGTGAAGGACGCGGTAAAATACAAGAAGGCGGTAGAGGTCTCGCCCTCTCTCTTGATAAACTTTCTGGCTCTGGCTTTCAATCCAAAAATGAGTTTCTTTTTGGAAGGTTCGATATGCAACTTAAACTTGTCCCTGAAAACTCTGCTGGCACTGTCACAACTTTCTTCGTAAGTTTAATGCCTCTTATTATAATTTGAACTCTTATTAATATCTTCATTCTTATTATAACATGTCATCATGCTCCTGATGGATTGTTGTGTTTTTTTTTCTCTATTAGTTATCTTCACAAGGAGAAGGACATGATGAAATCGATTTCGAGTTCTTGGGCAATGTCTCTGGCCAGCCTTACACTATCCATACCAATGTATACACACAAGGAAAAGGAAACAAAGAACAACAATTCCACCTTTGGTTTGATCCAACTGCCGCGTTTCACACTTACACCATTGTCTGGAATCCACATCGCATAGTGTAAGTTACACAAAATCACCTCACAATGTATACTCTGAGTTTTTACACTATCAGATCACCTAAAAGACTATAAGTCATATAACGTGTTACAACATGTGTGACAATTCGTTATACATGTCAAATGAATATAAGTTAGATTCATATTTTCTTAAGATGATTAGTGTTACTACATTTGATCTTACCAATTTTTCGATATATTCAGGTTCTTAGTAGATAACAGTCCAATTAGAGTGTTCAACAACCACGAAAGCATTGGAATTCCATTCCCAAAGAGTCAAGCAATGAAAGTATACTGCAGTTTGTGGAATGCAGATGAATGGGCAACACAAGGAGGCAGAGTGAAAACAGATTGGGCACTTGCACCTTTCACTGCTTATTACAGAAACATCAACATTGATGGTTGTGCAGTATCATCAGGTACTTCTTCATGTAAGTCTATCGGTTCAACAAACAACGCGAAGCCATGGCAGACACATGAACTTGATGGTAAGGGACGGAATAGGCTCCGGTGGGTGCAGAGCAAGCACATGGTTTACAATTATTGTGCTGATTCTAAGAGGTTTCCTCAAGGTTTTTCTGAAGAATGCAAGCGTTCAAGGTTTTAAGAAACGAGATCATTTAATCGACTATATGTCCAACGTTTGATGCATCAAATGTTGGTGTTTTAGGGACGAGAGTGAAATTTGTATTATTTACCTATATGTAATGGAATGTGTATGGTTTGCTTTCTTTTGTTAGTTATGTTATATGATGAAACATTGATCTTTGATGTTTTGATATCTTGCAAATTAGATACTCCCTCTGTTTCAAACAGAATGATCTAGTTTGATTTGACACAAAGTTTAAACAGATATAGGATCAACGATGAAGTTCATATCAATACAAATATATAGGAACTAATACATTTGGGTCACATTAAACCAAAAATCAAATGGAAATACTATATGGTACACCTTTTCCAGTGACACCAGGTTCAGAAAATGGTTTTAATAATTCATAAGGCATAACTCCAGCTCCATTTCTATTCATCAACTTACTATCAACATTTCTAGCATCAATAATCCCTTCAAATTCCTTCAATTTCCCCGAAAATACTTCAAATGCCGCGTTAATTACAGGATCTTCAGCCCAGTGAGGCTCAATGATTTCACCAATATATTCTTCATCTGGAGCATGGTTAGATAAAACATCCATAATTGCTATTAATTTTGTTGCTTGAAGTTGTGAAGGTAAGCATTTTAGTAGTGCCTCCTCAGGTTTATTCAAGAAACTTTCCCATTCTTCATTTGTTGGATCTTCAGTTGGCATTTTTGTTCTAGCAATTGTTGGCCTATTTGGAAAGTAACCTACATATAAAATAGAATACTCAATTATCACTATAACAAAAACCGTTTTTAGCGGTAATAAATTATACACTTTAATTAACAAAGTGTTAAAGTTTTTACCGACATTAGTTAATTGACATTGGATCTAATGTCATTATAGACTTTAGGGACATTTACAAAGAGTCATAATTGCCTCTAAAAAAACATATTCAACAACCGTTAAGCTATTACCGTTAATTAATTATCAAGATCATTTTTGATGTAGTGTATATATGTAGATAACCTACTATAACAAGTTACGTACCATACACAAATATTATAAAAATAATTTATGATGTCAGTGTGTAGAAGTTAAACTCTTTTTTAAATGATTTAACTTAATTAATTATGTATACTAAAGGCCAGTCTGATGCCTGAAGCAATCCCACTTCCACATCGGGAAGGGGCACCTAATCCTGACACAATTCCACATCGGGAAGGGGCACCTAATCCTGAAACAAGCATTAGTGATTGATTTCACAATTCGAATACTTGACCTCTATAGGTTACATGGAGACAACTTTACGCTCCGAGACTTCCCTTTATTTCACTTATATATATCAACAACATAAAAAATAAAAAAATTAAGAAAAGGTAAGGTGTGTACCTGCATAAATGTATTGGCCAAAGTTAACTGCTGCATGGTGGCCAGAAGTTACCCAAATCATTGTAGTTATAATACCAATTAAGTCATTTGGGGTTTTTAACTCTGGCCACCATGGCTCATTTTTTCTTGTCACCATGGCCAATATTTTTTATCTCTGACCACCAAGCTTGGATTTCTTTATCAGATTCAATAAGATTTGTTTGTGGATAATAATGGTTGACATAATTTGTTACCCATTGTTTAAGTGTGTCCCAAAGTACTAAACCATCATTTGCAAAAGGGTAATCTTGTATTGTTAGTTTTAATCCATATGGTTCATTTGGATCTTCCACAGCCAATCCCCTGTTATATATGCAACAAAAAACATGTTAGTGGAAGGGGGTCAGAGTCAAGGACACAAGGTCCTAGCCCTTTTCGTCAAAAAATTATACTATATATAAAAATTAATTTTTTTATATATATATAGATTTTGAATTTTCCTGGTTGTATAGTACGTATCAATGTACAAAAACAACATGTCTGTATAATAGTAAATGTAACGGCCTAGTCCGCTAGTGATATTGTCCACTTTTGACCTAGACCCACGCGATTTTAAAACGTGTCACTAGGGGTAAGGTCTGTTTATTTATATACCCAACATCTCTCTAGTGTTTTGCCGTATATATCATGTTATATATACGGATAGCGCGGTAGTATGACCGTGTGATAGTAGGTTATAATTTGTCATTTTTATGAGGTAGCCAATTAAGACTTATTATAATGGTAATTGGTATGCTTGCAAATATCTTATAATTGATTTGATTGTATAAATATTATTTACATTATTAGTGCATAAAATCTATAACTCAAAAATAATTCTTAAGAAAAGAATTAGTGACCATCAAAGTTTGCGATGACATGGTAATACCCGTTCATTTTTTATCAAAGGTTTTGTGTTTGACTCAGTGAATAAAGTCGTTTTTGTTTGGGAGCATTTTACATTTAAAATGAGATTTTTTAACGCAAATTCAGATTAATCAGACCTCAAAGTGAGGGCAAACATTGGGTGGAAAATAAAATTAGTGATCACCAAATATTGTGATTGAGTGGTAAGCACACCCTTTCATCTCTAACCACATGTCTCGAACTCAAGTAACCTATGTTTGAGATCCCTTTACCCTTAAATTAGGATTTATGATGTGAATTCAAATTAGTCATATCTCAAAACAGATATCAAACACTGAATCGAAAAACAGAAAAATAGAAAGATTAGTGAATTATTACCTGCTAATAAGGTTTTGTGGGAGTGCCTCTTGGTCAAATCTCCATTCAAGATCATAGGCAACAGAACTAAATTCCATTGCATACTTGCCAAGGGAAAATGAAGTCTCAATAATTCCATTTGCATTAATAAGTGCTTCTCTAGCTAAGGAATTTATCTTCATTGTATGTCTAAAATGAGGATGCAATAATCTATATATTGGGTGCATTGCACTAAGTTGTCTATTTGTTGCTATAATATATGGCTCTGTAGCACAATGAGTTCTTAGCCTACAAAATTTTGGAGAAAAATTAGCCATAATATTTTTAAAATCAAAAAAATTAAAAAATTAATCAAAGAATATATGTAATAACTCTTTAAGCAATAACAACATACTTAATGTGATTCCCCACATGTGCGGTTTGGAAAAAATAAGAGTATACACATCCCTATCTTACATGATTCCACAGGTAGCCAGTCTTATTTTCACATTACGTATCTTATGTTTTAAGAAGATTTATATGTAAATATCATTTACGTAATCATAGTGTAAGAAATTATTTACGCTAACATCGTATATAACTCAAAACTCATTAACAAAAACTACATAAAAAATTATCTTTAGCGGCAATTAATTAACGACAATAGCTTAATTGCCGCTAAACATATATTTTTAGCGGCAATTAGCACTCTTTGTATATGTCCCTAAAGCCTTTAGTGACACTGGATCTAATAACACTTAATTAATACCGGTAAAGACTTTAGCACTCTTTATTAATGTGTCTATTTATTGCCGCTAAAAAATATTTTTGTTGTAGTGAAAGTACATGTATCATCATCACTTACCAGTGACTAACTAGTTGGTGATAGCCAGAGTCATGAGCAAGAACATGTGTTTTAGCCAATTTCCATAGCCAAGCACCAGTGGCATTCCAAGTACTTGGAAAATAAGCTTGCTTCCATTGAGGCTTATTATCTATTGGTGGCCTAGTTAGCTCAATAGCCAAAGGCCTCAATGTGCCTTCATGTGTCAAGAAGAATAAAGTTCTTGATCCATATAATACTGTCCTTTTGAGTTCATTCACTTTGTTCACATATGGCAATAATAAATCATGATAATCTAAGATGAACAACTTCTTTTGTTGAACTGCCTGCATTTGTTATGTGTAACTCAAGAGTCAAAATTATCAAAAAGAGGACTTTATAGATCATGCATAATTCAAGAAATAGGGTATCATAAGGGGCTATCTTGAATTTTTGACTTTAGAAATAAGTTCTAATTGTAATGTGGCATAAATTTAGTTTTGGTTATGATGCAAGAGTTCTAGACCAGTTAAAGAAGTTACAAACAATAAAAGATAATATAATGTGTTGCATATTGTGCCAGTAGTTTCAATTATATTGACATGTGAATAATTGGCGCATGCAACTTTTGCCTATAAGGCGAAAGTTATGGCAAATTGAGCATATTCACTATATTGCAATGTCTTGAACTCCTGGCTCATAGAAAAATCATATTTATGTTTGATGGGAAGCTCGATGAATTTAGTAGATATATTGTTTTAGGGGGAACTACTGATCACTATAGATCGAACCTAAAATTATTTTTTAAAATATTTATTAAGCAGGCCAAAAACTCAAGACCACCCTTATCAAGCTTGCGAATCATCCTATATAATATAGGCTTGCCTGTGGATTATTAGCACCATATGGCCTTTTGTGAGACTACTATTTAAATCTTGTCTCTCATTTAATTCAACAAACTAAATTTCGCATTTAAAAGTAGTCAAATGAATCTTTTCTTTTAAAAGACAAATTTAGTTTATTGAGCTAACGAGGGACATAATTTAAAGAATGACCTCAAGAAAGGTCATTTGTGCAAATAAAAGGATTCCAATTATTGGCCTGATTGAATAACGTTTGTCCACAAACAAAAACATAAATAAAAAGTGTTTTTCCTATAATTTCAAAAAACCAAAGGATTTGTTTATACCTCCTCAACAGTCATAGATCCTCCAATTTCAAGTTCAATTAGTTCTTTTGTCATTGCTGATTCAGGAGGTCCATACACCTCAGGACTTAGCTTGCTCTTTAGTGGCCATTCCTGTATTTTCATAAAGTACATATTTTAACCAAAATGTATGTATGTACGTCCTCATTTATAAAAAAACGAGCAATCTTTCTAAAACAAGATGTGAATTCGAAAACGGTCACCAAAATGTCAGATCGTGTGTTTATGTCTTCATAGTTTAAACTTCTTTTCATAAAAACTCTGACTCTGCTGCTGAATGTGACTCCGAAAATGATCGCCAAATTTCAAATCGAGTTTCCTTTTCTTTAAAAGAAAAATATAAATTTTCCATATTTGAGAAACTAAGATTCTCTTCTTCTAACTTGGCAGTATTCATGTCACGATGCATCCCTTAGGGATTTTAGAGGGGAGGGGGGAGATTTTGTGAGATACTAGCTAGTATAACGTACCACCTTACCGCTTGTGTAAACCTCTTTTTAAAGTAAATTGGGTTGAAACTAACTAAATATTAATTTTAAAGTGAAAAAATTAGATTAAAAAAAATTAAAGTAATAACATACCGTGACCAATCGTATACTATATGGGTTAAAACCAGATAAAGTTTGACGAGCAAATTCCACATCTCCTAACCAAGAAAACTTGTCCCCTGCCATAAATAAAAAAACATATAATATAAATTTTACAAAAAAAAATTCACCAAATTAGTTGCAAGGTATTGTTGGATAAATTTAATTACATTTTCTATTATTTTTTATATTCAACATGGTTTTTATTTTTTACAATTCCACTAAAATGATGCAAACGGTATTTATAGGCTATATTGTTCAGATTCTCCAAAAAATCATGAAAATCCAAGTAACATAATTTTTATGTACTTACTTTGAAGCGATTGAGGGGTTTCAGTATCAGAAATAGCCTTAATGAGCCTTTGTACAACATTAAACATGCCATTTTTCTTATTTCCCTGTCTCGAAACATCGATACCAACGTTGAATAATGAGCCGATAGACGGAAATTGTGGAAAATCGAGGTCGGGATTGGAGACGATCGTCTCCAACGCCGGGACGACTGCCTGTAGGACTGAGTAAATAGGGTTGCCGGAAAATGTTGAGCTCTTCACTTTTGAAAATTCTTCATCTCTTGGTACGTACACAAAGTCACTCTTTAATTCAGACAATGGATCTGCATGCATGCATGCATAAAATTGAAAAATATATATTAAGAAATTCGAGTTTAACTTTTAAACATCGATAATATAAAAAATTATTAAATTAGTTATTATGTTACCATCTGCTACAACATGTTTAGTTGCACTAATAGAGAGTCAATTTGAATTAGCTGATTAAAAACCTCTAATAATTATCAAATATTAAAAAATAGATTACAGAGGGAGTTAATAATTTTATTCTGAATGAATAATTTGGTGATCGTGAAAGGGCAAGTTAAATATTTGACTGATCGATCAAAAATAATACATTTACTAGACAAATATATATTATTATGTATAAAAAATAAATAGTTTTCTTTTTTGTCAATCTATCGTTAAAAAAACTATTAAGGATAAATAGTTGTCTTTTTTGTCAAAGTAATAAATTTAAATAGTAAAAGTTCTGGTCTAACTTAAAATGCTTATAAACTAAAAAATTATAAGTTGAGATAACTAATAATTTATAACTTTTCACTGATTTTAACTTGTAAAGATATAATAAAGTATAAATTTATTTTTCTATATAATCATTTGATACTAATCAAAATTCATGTCTCGTAGAGTACTATATCTCATGGTTAGAACTCGAAAGTCAAAATTACTGTCAATTTGAATAGAAGGATTTCATTCATTCTGCCACATTTTGATCATAATTAAATTGTAAATTGTATGAACTCTCTAGTCTCTACAATATATATAAATATGTATCAATTACTAAATCTATCTAAAAATAGTAATCAATTTATTTATTTTTCTACTTGATGAAATAATATACCTTTTTTACTTCTTGATCGACCAGTTCTACACCTTCTAGGATAAGGTAATTGTTTTCCACCAAGTACTGGTCTTTTACCATTATCATTAACATTTGGATCTCCAATATCATTATAAACATCATAGTCATAAATCCTTTCATATTTTTTTCTTTCTCCAAATCCATCACCTCTTAATGTCACAAGTTCTCTCTCTCTTAACCTCTTTACTCCACTTGGAGTTTGAGATGGTATATATGACTGTAATCACATGGAAAGAAATATTAACCGTTGAAGATATAATTACATAAATTAAAATATAATTGCACTTGTTGATTTATGGCTATACCTAATGAAGAGCTTCAATTTAACTCAACTTACACATTAATCAAGTCACTTTCGATATGATTCATAATCAACTAAAACAATTTAGTATGATGTACTAAAACATATATATATTCAATAAATTAATATACATGCCCTGTAATTTATTTTAATTTATATGTCATACTTTTTTGTCTACTTTAGAATTGTCTAAGGGGGTGGGACTGCCCATTAATTATTACCACCCACCCGTCCCACTATAAGAACTAGACCAACCTAGAACTGTTTGGGTAGGGGTGGGGTGGGGTGGGATTGGATATGTGCCAGAAAGGCGCGCTAGTACCCTATTCGATAAAAAAAGTCATATTACCTTAATTAACATGTTTTTATATGTCAAATTGTATGGTATAAAAGATCTTTATATTGCTAGTGACTCAATGCATATTTTGAGTAGTGCTTCTATTTTGAACGAAGAAATCTTATCTAATAAATTAAAATTTTATATTATATCTCCCATGATATAATAAAGCATAAATAAGGGGGGGGGGGGGGAGGGGGGGGGGATTTTGCAAACCTTATTGGTGAAGAAAATCCTTTTCTCAAATTTTGTATGGACCCAAGAGTTGCAAGTAATATTAATTTTGCCATGAGGGGATCCATCAATTACTATATTCTTCACATACATTTCCTTGTGCTCATTTTCTACTAAAATTGCACCAACGTCCCCAAAGTCTTCAGGAAATAATAAATTTGCTTCATATTGTGTCTCACCATCCACATCTCGTCCACGATTTGCAAATATCCTAATACTTGGCTTCTCAATTCCAGTCTCTTTTAAAAAAACATAGAGAGAGAACAAAATAATCAAAAAAAAATTATATTTAAATAAAACTGAAGAAATAAGAGGGAGAAATTAGCATAAAAGAGAAAAATACTTGAACAATAATAAAGTAAGGTACATTAGCATAAAAGAGATATTAAAAGCATAGACAAATTCTCTAAATCCGATTCCTTGCAATCAAATATTGTACAATTCATTCATTATGGCTCGATTTTAATTATTTTTAAAAAAAAATAACAAAGACTTCCATTGATCTGACGTACCCCTCAATTTACTCATTTTTTAAAGTTGTGTCTCATAATTAGCCAATTTAGGCAATAATCATTGTAAAACTCACTCATTCGCCTATTGTGCCTACTATTAGTGCTAATGCCATACTTAATAATAATTAATAAAAAAAATTAGTATACCAATTAACCCTAATATAGACCTCTGTATAATAATATTTATTATAATGATCAAGTTTTGTGTGAAGTTGATATTAGTATATTTTCTATACTAATATTTTATTATGACGACTAGAAAATATTCAAACAGACAATATCATTATCAAGAGCAAATACTTTCAAGGGAAAAGGGTCTGATATATATATCCCTCAATTTTATTATTTAGAGTTGATATACCTCTCGTTATGAAAGTAGTTCATATATACCCCTATTGTTATACAAATGACTCACATATACCTCTTTCCTCTAACGGAAATGAAAAAATTAATTTTAATTTAATTTTTTAATAATTTTTTTTTAAAAAAATAATCCCATGTGGGGTACATTTAATCCTCCTCACATATATATTTTTTTTATATTTTTGTTCCAATGGCTAATTTAAATTTATTATTTTGATGGTCAAATTTATTTATGTTTCACTATTTTTCTTGTAAAATTTATTATAGATGACCCAAATTTTTTTCAAATGCAAAAACTAAATAACAATATAGCCGAAATAAATAGTTTTAAATTATGATATAGCCACAAAAAATTACTTTTTTCTTTACACTAAGGAATGATAGAAAAAAATAAAATAAGAATAAGAAACTCAAATAATAATAATCAAAGAAGTCAAAAAATAATTTATGTATGAAAAAGATTAAAATATATCTTGAACTTTGCTAGAAGGTCATATATACCCCTACATGAATCTTTTTTAAAATTAAAAGTCAAAAATATAAATTAGAATTATTTTTTTCACTTTCGTTAAATGAAGGGTTTATGTGAGCTCATTTTTTAACAGCAGGGGTATATGTGACCCGTTTATGTAACAGTAATGGTATATATGAGTCACTTTCATAACGAGGGGCATATCAACTCCAAATGACAAAGTTGAGGAAAAAATATTTAAGTTATTATTAAGTTAAAGTTTAAATTATTTTCAATTTTTAAAAAGCTGGCAAAGTACTATATTCACTTTTTCTTTAAAGTACAATAAATTTTCTTGACTGCCGACAATAGTGTGGCAGAGTTAGAATATCGTTTAAGAAATGTAAAAATATAAAGAAATAAAATCGTATAAAAGTTAAGGAATGTCAATATATAATATATATACATAAAATAAATATTTTCATTCTAGCTGTAATTTTCCGATGAAAAATGTCGATCAACACCCCTTAAGTGGCTCCACCACTGAGTACACTTATCGTGGAATAAATATTTAAGACGCAAGTTTAGAATTCAATTTTTTCTTTTCTAAATTTCATGTTCAATTAAATAAGCTCATATTATTGTAATATAATTTATTTTCCATTCAAACAACTCTTTGTGATAAAAGAAAATTCTTTTTGGTTATATTAGTATGCATCAAATAAAATAACATATCTATATGTTTCAAAATATTTAATTTTAAATTTACTAAAAGAAATTAGCCAAAGAAAGCTTTTGTTTCAAAACAACAAATATTGCGTCCCTAATCTTAACTAGTAATGCATTTATCAAAAAAAATATCAGCTACGAGTTATATTTTTCCACAAATTATGGACGACCTGTGTAGCTTATTCTTGTTCTTTGTTGTGTTTTGTCAGCACATAATATTATGGCATGCTTAAAATTGCATGTTGGTAAAATCTTTTTTTTTTAAAAAAAAAAAAAACTTTGTATTCCATCAAATATGTTCATATATGTGCAGACTCAAATTTAGACATAATACATAAACAAACATTCAAAGTGAACCGTAGTTGGCAGTAAGCCCCTCCAACACTTCAGCTTGGTCGACTCATGACAATCAAATACTTCAACTCATCCTCACTATATCTCGCAGACACTCAACTTTGACGTGACACATAATTTTTTGAAAGTATATATATGATCATTTTGTTAGAAGTTGATGTATATATTCAACTAACATAGTGGAGGCAAGTCGACGTATCTACATATGCATCCCCAAAGTTAAAGTGCTTACTTGCCACCTGAGATCATATTTAAGTATTTGTTTATGTATTATGCGATTAATTTATTAATGAGTAAATGAATACTTACTAGGATCAAGTTCAGCAGCAACAATCCACAATAAGAGTGATTTACCAAGCAAATCATCAAGTCCTCTTGATAAACCAAAATTAGTTCCTCCAACTGATTTTTGAACTTTCACCACTACTTTAACACCCATGGATTTTTTTGTGGAACTAAGGACAGCTTTAGTGCTATTTGCAGCATTATAATGAACAATAAAATTATTCTTTTTCTGATTTTTCCTAGGATTTTTATTACTTAAAATGTTGATAGGAAAAAAGACTAAGATTTCTCTTGAAAAAATGAATGGCTTAGTACTCCATGGAATTAGAGATTTTGTAGATTGTTGAAGATGAGACTTCAACATTTTGTTCTCTCTTCTTTGGCTCAAGAAGATATATGGTTTGGTTTGTATTATGGTCTCTAAGGAGTTCTCTTTATATAGATGATGAAGTTTTGCTAAGGGAACTTTGGGTTGTTGTTGTTTTGGTTGTATTTGGCTTGTAAAACTCTAGAATGGATATTACAATAGGTTTCCTATCCGCGATGTCAAATGGACGGGTAGGGGTTAAATTGAACAGGTTAAAATAGCTTAAGTTAATAAATGAAAAAACTATTTAATTACATAAATATTCGTATTATATTTACTAATTCTTCTCATAGTTTAAAATAATTACATATTATCTCACTAATTAATAATTTTATACCAAATTTCAAGTCAGATACACCTAGATACATATATTTTTGTTACCAGATACAGAGCGAGAGAGTAGGGAGGCGAGCGGAATAGGAGGGAGGCAAGCAAGAGATCAGTGTATCCTAGATACATATGAATCACACTACATTTATCTAAGATATCATATACATTTTGAAATATAGATGCATAGAGAGAGACGAGCGAGACCAGGAGAAAGGTGAGTGAGATAGGAGAGAGACTTATTATGTCTCGAATACATGTTTATCCACTTGGATACAATGTATATGGAACAAGTTACACCATATATCTGGAAACAAAATCTGACACAGATAATAATTTCAAAAGCTCACAAAAAGACACATCATTAGGCCCTAATTAAACTAGTGAAATTTATGATGTTTGGCCTTAATAAATAGGTGGGTCAATTCAAATGGGTCGAGACAATAAATTAATAAATAGGTGAATTATTGACCCGTTAAAAATTACTGGAGTTGAAACAAAATCTATTTAAATCGAAATGTAATAAACAATGTGCTATAAGTTCATGACCAATCCAAAAACTACTTTGACTGAAATGGGTTAAATAATAAATTTATAACTCAGTTGTCTAACTCCTACTAGGTTTTAATTTCTTTGTTTGTCTTCTTATAATTTATTTTTATACATAATAAAATTTATTTTTCTTTATTATGATTATGTATAACATATTGAATTTAAAAAAATATTTTAACAATTTTTTTCATGAATTAGTTGAGGCGATATATGAACTCAATTAGGTAGGTCAAAATAACCCGATCTAATAAATAAGTATGCAATTAAGAGAATTTAACTTGAACAAATTAGATAAATCATATTTTCAAAATTAATTTTATCACCTCATTTGAAAATTTCACGAGGCACCTTATTTGGTTGCCCCATTTAACTTGTGCCAAATTTTAAAAACATTTAACTGATACTTCTTCCGTTTCAAAAAAAGTAACATAGTTTGACTTGACACGGAACTTAAGAAAATAAAGAAGACTTTTGAATTTTGTGATCCTAAATTAAAGTTATGTCAAATGTACAAAATTGCCCTTTAATCTTATGGTCTTAAACATGTTACGTGAAAAGCTGAAAGTAAAATGTTACCAAAAAAAGGAAAGAGACCATTCTTTTTTAAATTAATAAACTAAAAAGGAAAGGAGCTCATTGTTTTTTAAACAGAGGAAGTATTTAATATTAACAGAAAATAAATTGTTATTTTATTTTCTTCTTCACCCCCCCCCCCCCCCCTCCTCCTTTTAAGTTTGATCTCAAAATGAATATTTGCTGAGCACCACATATCAAAAAAATCTTCCCTAAAATTATGAATCAAAAAGGATATTTAATCTAAAAATAGATAAATTGTCCCAAACAATCATTAGCTTCATCTATTTTGCTGCAATATAAAATTTATATATTTTTAAGAGGTTCATTTATGGACAAACTAAATATTTTTTTTATTTAGTAAATACTCATCCCTATATAAGTTCAGAGGCGGAGCCAGAATTAAGAGTTTGGGGGTTCTAAATTTTCTTTAGAATCGTCAATCAATTTTGTTAGGGTTCACAAATTTTTATATATATATATATATATATATATATATATATATATATATATATATATATAAAAAAATTAATTTTCTCGTACAAATGCAGAATCTACAGAAAAGCTACTGAGTTAGTTCGAACGCACGAACCCAGGCAGCATTGTCGACTGGAAAAGATATGCATGTGGCCAAAAATACAAGATTTTTTGTTTATGAAAACTGCTTGTTTTTTCATTTATTAATAATCTTCTATAATAAAGTAAATAAAATGAACCAATAATATCTGAATATAAAATAAACTAGAAGATATATATTTCTTGTTTATCATTTTAACTTCACTACAATTTAACCTTTTTTTTAGCAATAACGTAAAAATATTTAAGTTGTAACAAAAAAAACCGTCTTTAGCAATAACCTGTTTTACTAACTTTTAATTTAAATAAAGTAGAAATAAACTCACCAGCATGGATATTAAAATTAAAATAGGCTAAAAAATGGACAATTTCTTTTGTTTACAGATATTATTTGTGATCTGTCGGATAAATATATTACTTTTATTGTTAAAAAAATAAAATTTAGAGTAAATATAGAACTAGCCTTCTTAAAGTTAATTAAAAAAATATCGAGCTCCGAACGTCACTTCTTTTAATTAAGGTAAAAATAAATCAAAAAATATAATTACATTTACTCAATTATCGCTAAATATTATTGCAACAATAAATATTGCCACTAAAAAAATTGTTATCCTTAAATGACTCTTTTTGTTGTAGTGTGGTAGTGGTTTGAGAAATGAAGAAGAAGAGAAAAGTAAAATAAAAATTGACTAAATATAATTTTTTTTTCCTTTGACATTAATAAATGCATTACACTTAATCGTCATTTCGACATACGATTTAAGTTATTGATTTCAAATCATGAGATAAAATTAATATTTGAATATGTAATTTCATCTCGTGATGTTAAATCATGAGATGAAATCTGCATCTGAACATGTGATTTTATCTGGTGATTTCAAATCAAGAGATGAAATTTCAAATTATCTAAAAAAAAGTTGATTCGGAAATCTCATATCATGATTTCACATTTTTAAAATACAAAATTGGCCTACAAGTTTAGATTTTGCAAAAAAAAAAAAAAAAGACCAATTTATAGGTACATATTTTTTTGCAAGAATACCAAATGAGTGATAAAATATTCACAGAATATGAACATGATATAATTATTAATGAATTGATCATGTTTGATTTTATTAAATAACAGTACACTACAACTCATGTTTAATAAATTGAACTAAAATTCGATTAATAGATATTATATATTTTTTAGAATAACTTTGTGATGGTGTACTATTACACTTTTGTTATGAATTTTTGCTTATTTGGTAAGATTGTATAAAATGTTTGGGGTAATTTTGATAGTTTTCACAACTTATGAGGGTTTTATGTGAATAAAAATTAAATCTTAAAAATCTAAATTATATGTCTAGACTAAACTTTAACTTTATCGCATATAATTTTAAATCGTGATTTTATCTCATATGACCTAGCGGATCCTTACCATACCATATATATTAGCAAAAGAAATATGTTTAAAATAGACAAAATCTACTTAAAATGTATAAATAAAATTGGTGTTAATTTTTGAAAAAATTTACAAATACACAATTTAAGATATCATAATCTATTAAATTTTCTACAATTTAAAAAATTACAAAAATTCCCTTTCGGATACATCTATATCCTCTTTCGTATACATTCATATCCCCTCTCGGATACATCTCCTCTCTCAAATACATCCATATCCCCTCTGGGATGCATCTCTATTATGTATTCTCTCTAGGATACACCCATATCTCCTCTCGGATGCAATCCTATCCCCTCTTGGATACATCCCTCCCATCTCGGTTATTGAATATATCCATCTCATTAAGTAATGTATCAAACAATTAAAGAATGTATTCAAAAGTAATAAAAAAATTCAATTTTTTTGTAATTGAGAAAATTTCCAAAATAAAATATAATTAGCCACTAAATATACGAGATTTTGATAAGTTTCCTTAATAGTAAGGGGTACCAGATAAGTTTAAAATAGACAAACTTGATCGATTGATTGAGGAAGGACTTATCTTTTGAGGTCCTATGCAAATTGCAAAGTGAAGGAGACGGATTTTATACATTTTTTTATTTTTTAGCGTTATTCTTTTTTTTAATAAAAAAAATGTGTTTGAATTGTGATATTGAAAATTCAACAAGTACAGCCAATCATTGTCTCTCATAATAAAAAAAATGTGTTTGATTTGTGAACGAACTAATTCAATCATATTATTTAGTTTAAAAAATAGTTCTAGTAGGTAGTCATTCCCTTTTCTAAGAACTCTACCTAAGACTTTTGCCTCAATCAAATGAGGATACTCTAACAAAATAATACTTCAATAATGCATCTTTCCAAGGAAGATATTCAATGAAGTAAAGTGAACTGTTTTATACAATGGACTTGTTTTACACATGCCTACACATAATTATAAGTATCGAGCTAGCTATCAACATAGACAGAGCCAGGGATAGGAGTTTGGGGTTCTTAATCAATTTGTTTGAGGGTTTACAGGTTAATATACATATATTTATTTAATTTTCTAATATAAATATAAGGTCTACGAAAAAGCTAGTGAGTTCGTCCGAAACCCATGAACCCCCACCTAGCTCCGCCTCTGGTTATCAATATGAGTTAGTGATATAGTGGTGAGATTGTTCCACCCTTAATCAGAAATTTCGGGTTTGAGCCCAGCGCCATTTCCGAATGAGCCATGCAGTACGCGATCTGAATTAAATCAGGGTTCTAATATAGGCTCCGAACACCGAGTAGAAAACAAAAAAAATGTGCCATTCTAATTAGATGAGCTGGAAAATCATGACTTGCTCACAATTGGTGTCCCCATTATCTCCTACATGTGACAGTTTGATTAGGAAGTTTTATCGTAGTTTGATAAGTGATTAATTAAATTTTATGATCAAATAAATTTTAAAATTTATAATTAAATACTAATTAGGGGATGTATCAAAGTTGTCTTGAAAATGTTTAATGTATGCTAATTATGTTAGGTCAAAACTTATTCCATCATGTCACTCTATTTATCAAGACTCTCATTAAAATGCTTAAAATGATTGCTAATCATGTTGGGTCAAAACTTGCTTCATCAGATTACCCTGTCGATTAAAATTATCATGAAAATATTTGCAAATCATGTTAGGTCAAAAACTTGCTCTCTCTACATTAGATTGATAAAATGGGACCTTGATGCTACCACAATTGTACTATATCAATAGGTTTATGTGTCCTATGGAGTCATTTGATATGTGGTTTAAGAAGGTGTTTTGAAAAAAACTTTTTTGGTTGTTTGACAAAATAAAAGGGAGGAGGGTTAGACCTTATGTTATCAATCTTGAAGAGGTATGAAATATTTACTAATTAATAATCATAAAGAAAATAAGAATTAAAGAGAACCAGATATTCTATAATTATTATAAAGTTGATAAATATACTTTATGATCATATTACTAATAAAAATTCTTAAGTATTGCAAAATTATAAAAGCCAAGTAGTGTCCAAATTATACTAACAAAAAGGCAGTAAGATATGAATTCAACAAAATCGAAAGAAACACAACATATAATAACTTAATTTCAATAAAAACACAATTAAATACTATTTAAGGTTTAAGTTCAATTAAAATGCTCTCATAATATTAAAAAAATGTAAGCAAAACTCTTACGGGACTAATAATAATAGAATATGCGAGCACATCAATTATTCATGATCAAATCAATCTCTCTATTCTTGTCGATACCAAACTTCTTATTCTGGTCCGTCAAATTCTTCACTTAAGAAGGCCGAAGGGTATCAACTCAAATTTGTTAATTAATAAACTATAACTTAAAATAATTGGTGAAAATCGATAAACTGTCTATTATTACATTGCAAGTTTGAATGACCATGAGATCACAATACTAATTCAAAATTGATACCATGTCTATATATTTTTATGATTAAAGGGAAGAAAAGAAAGACCTTTGTATTTGAGGAGTGAATAGTTTAACCTCAAAATGCGTGATTCAAATTAGTCGGAGTTCCAGAAAAACAAGTGCATTTTATATAAGATGAAAACTGTAGTTAAAAAAAGAAGTTTATATTAATGTTTTTTAAAAAAAAATAAAAATAAAAAAGGGTATGTACTATGTAATAATAATAATAATTTTATGTTGATTGCTCCCAAAGGGAGCCAATACATGACCCATCTATCTTGGTCCGATCCGCCGGTGGTTTATCTCATGCTCAAACCCTAATCTGTTCATTTTGTGTTCTCTTTTACAAGAGTTTCAAGCCCGAATTGCAATTCTCTGAAGTTACTACCAATCGCCTGATGTCGGTAAGTTGATTTCTCTGCTGAGTTTTCTGTATGGGTTATGAATATTTACTGGTGATGGCGCTTCACAGTTTTTTTTTTGCGATTCTGTATGGTTGTTTTCTTTGTTTATCCGTCAAAATTGGGGGAAAGTTGATTTCTCACATAAAAATCCTGACTTTACATTCAATTGATTTGCTAATCTGATCAGTGGAACAATTTTGAGCTTCGAATGTCAATCTATTAAAAGCAATTGCCCTTTTGCAATCTGTTAGTTTGCTAGATGGAGAGGGTGTTGAAGAGAGTGAGCATGTTCCATATGCAGTCTTTTCCTTGTATTTCTGCATACTGGTTGTTTCCTTGGGTCTTGAGTCTTTACTGTGTACTTCATGGAAACCATCTAATTCCTAAGGAGCAACCTTTACTTGTCTCTCTAATGTCGTATAAATGTCTCTGGTTGCTAAATGTTCAATCTGGTTGTCTAATTGTTTATTTGTTTATCCTGTAATTAACCTTCAATTTGATGTTAGTACAATTTCTTTTGTGCTGCCTGAGTATGTTTTACATGCTATTTACTACAACAGGTAACCCTGCAATCCCAGAGTAATAGGGTTTCGTAAGGTGAATATTGGTGGTTAGTCGGTTCAATTTGAGGCTGTTTCATTCCTAGAGTATTGTTCATGCAATTTTGGCTGACAAATTCTATATGGTTCTTATGCAGACTAGCAGAGGAGGGAGAGACAGACATCACAGGGACCATCCTCCCAGATCCGAAGAGAAGAGCCATCATGGTCGTGAAAATCCTCCTTCCAGACATCTTTGGGTTGGGAATCTGTCTCATAGTCTTTCAGAAAGTACCTTGGCCAATCACTTCTTACGTTTTGGGGACCTGGAACGTGTAGCATTTCAACCAGGTCGAAGTTATGCTTTCATTAATTTTAAAGATGTGGAAGGGGCCTTTGCTGCTATAAGACATCTCCAAGGTTATGTTGTTGCTGGCAATCCACTTAGGATTGAGTTTACAAAGGCGGTTAGTTTTGTCAACCTTTGCCTGATTTTCCTTGTGACATTATCGTCTTCTCATAGAGAATTCTTGGCAGTACGCATGAAAGTACTATATTTTTCCCTAGAAAATTTCTATGAGATCCGTTCTCTTACTCGTAAACGTCTGCTGTTAATATCAATGCACTTATCCAAGTTTAATGTTGATCTTGATCTTCCATTTGCCTTTCTCTCTGCTTTCGCTCAGTATCGTTGAGGTCATTAGATTTATTAACTACCACTATATATTATAACAGATGGTTGTTTGTTCCAAAAAATAAAAAAATAAAAAGAAAGAATCATAATGGTTGGCCTAAGCGGTCAAACATTTAATCATCTGAAACCTAAGGGAAATATTATCAAAACAAAAAAGAAAGAAATAAGATGAAGGCATGGAGAATCTAAAGACAATTCCACAAAATTCAGCAGATTAAAATTCCAAAATTATTGCAAATTGTAGGATGTGGCAGTGACTTAGCAAATCTGAAATTAGAACGTGTTTATATTTTTCTCCCCAAGCGATTGTGTAGCCTCAATTCGTGAGGGTAGTGTAGTGATGAGAAATATCACAAGCTTCAGGAGAAGTCTTACTCCGCACCAAGTTTGCTCTTCAATCCACAAGTTATGTATGATCTGAGTAAAAGTTGCACCAACTCCTTCCATTTCTGTGTCTTTACTCTGTTGCTATCATAATCAATTATCAGGATGCGAGCTCCTTTCCCAAGCAATATCTGTACTCGATCATTATAAAATGCCGCTAGAGTCATGGGTGTATCGGGCTATGCATTACTCGTGCACCTCTTAATTAATAACCATTGAGAGCATAGATGCAGGTGTCAGTCTGTCAGATGCTTTAAATAGTAGGCAGACTCTCTCTTCAATCAATCTCCAGCTGTTTAGTGCTGCTATAGACCTGTACCGTACAAGCTTTTCAGTGGCAGCATTTATCTGTTAAGTCCTTATCTTAGATGGTTACTTCTGTTCTAGGATAACGTTAGGTAGCACCTCACAAACTTCATACTGGGGCAGCCACACCACTATATACGCATTTGCCAATGTTTGAATGCACATGATTCTTTCATATTCATATGCATTGAAAGAGACAATTTGTTCCCAAGGCAGAACACTAATCTTGACATGTTATTGAGATAGTGTGCTTGTTCCAATTTTGAAATCATTACTTATCAGTTTCCATTACAAAGCAAAAAGATGGTAGATTGAATCTTTAGAACCATGTGCCTAAGAGGGCGAGGACCTTTATAGCCATAATTCTTCCCCCGGTTCTACCTCCTTCTGCAATAGTGATCTATCCCGTCAATCCCACCCGCAAGCTAATCGATGAAGGGGTGTTCTTTTCATTTCCCTTTTTATCTTCAGTTGCTTTTGCAAAGGCAACAATATATGCAGCTTGTGGTATAAGGTGAGAGTAAAATCATCAAAGTTAGATCCTCTTCAAGCCGGAGAACACCTATTGCTAAGACCTTTCTATATGGCACGTAGTTGGTGTTGAGGGACCATCATGTAGGGCTGTTAGTTCTCAAGAGATGAGAATCTAACCATCTATATTTTACTGCTATCTTCAGTGAAAATTACATCAGCGCAGTGTGATACATTTCCATTGTAAAGGTTATTAATATCAGACTTATCAGAATCGGGATCACAATTTTTTTCCGAAATTGCCTGGTTACTTAGTTGTTGTGATCCAGTCAAACAACTTTTATCATGGCATCACCATTAAATAAATTCAGCTATATCTCATATCATACGGAAGTCCTTCACAAGCAAGATCTCAGGTGAGGTGCCTTCGAAATCCAATAAAGTAGAAATACACCTGATTTTATCCATAGAGTTCTGGTTATTGCCTTTTTGAATAAATGAACCAAATTAAGATGAAATGTGGAGAATATTTTTTTCTAGATCTCAGTCCAACAAAATAAATCCGAATCTCCTAAATTATTATGGTGTTATGGATTAGCATTGCAACACTTCAAATGATAAGGATTCTCATTTTCAACCATATGTTTGGACTAAATAAGCATCTAATGAGAAAATCAATGTAGTAAAAAGACCATACACAACTGTGAATGATGTGTCCAAATTGAAGTTTATGATCCATGACATTCTACAAAAAACATGCCTCACTTGAACTGATAGTTCTCAGCTGAAGCATAATTTACCAATATAAAAAAAATAGTTCTCAGCTGAAGCACTTTCCAGATAAGAAAGACTTCTCAGTTTCTTTCAGGATTCATTCTATCATGCATCAAATTCACACACTAGATCTGAATGACTGGTGGTCATTGATGTAAAATAAGCAGCAGTTCTCGCACGTTTCCTACTTGAATGCGTTGAATTTGTGACACAGTTATCTATTTGGTGTACTGTTATCTGTTTCTTTAGAGAGTACCTGTCTTGAGGCAAACACCCTTCGCTTCTGAAATAAAATTATAGAAAATAGATTGATGAGTTGGATAATTGGGCTATGTTTAGAAAAAAGTGTTAATTTTTCAACTCAGAAAATTTTACAGCTGCCAACATTATCTAGATGCAAATACCAGCCAGTAAATGGCTGAAATATAACTTTTTGTCAGTATTATCAGTGCTTATAACTAAGTTGCTCCTAATTCTGTTGGCTTCTTCTGGAAAGACGATCCATTTATATGTATTTGCAAGTGAAGCATTCTCTTATTTCCTTAAACATAAGCTTGTTTCTCCCATAGTTTAACCAGCTTTCTTGAAATATTTACAAACTTTGTTTGGATGATCGGATTCTACTTTGCTTTTATGGCACCCTGAATCTTATCCATTTAATGTGAAGTTAGCTTCAGGGCATGCCAATTTTATGTCCACAGTCTTGCAGACTTGTCTACCTCAAATTAGCATCTCAATCTAGGAACGAGTGAATGGCTCTGCTATCAGCTGGAGTATTGTATTCCACCTTTGTATTTAGGCTGTCTAACTCTCACAATGCAGTGTGGCCAGCTTTGGCAAATGATACCAGCTGATTGCCATGAGATTGGGGTCTTGAGGCATTAGTGATCTCAAAATAATGCTTATAAATTTGCAAAACTTGATAACATGAATATTTTGTTAACTTCTTCTAGGCATTAGTGATCCCACCTTGCATTGCCTATTGAATCCCATATAGATTCAGAACATAAACCAAAATTTGCAAGACATATCTGATGACTGATCACAAAATCTGCTAGGCATATTTACAATGTCAGCAAATGATCCACTATCTTCGAGTTCTCATTGCATAAGCAACACCAATTACTAAGTTTTTTTTTTTTTGAGAAAATAATGTTAGACCAACTAATAAGTTTAAGCCTCTAAGTTTTAGTTGTAATTTTCCTTTATCAAGCAAGTTTGATGTGCATCTATCCGTTCCATCCAAAACATGCTACCTTGCCAGAGCTTTTTGTTTCCAGATTATCTTACATGTACTTGTTTTGTTTGGCAAACTAAGGTAATTTTGTTAATAACCACTACCGTGTAAAAATTACTGAGAAAATACACCTTCCATGTCCATTTTGTAGTATGTCTAGCGGAGTTCCTTGTCATTAGCTAATGGGACTTGGTAAAAAAATTCATTTCGAGAAAATATTATTGAATTGTGTTTTCTACATTGCACTGAGCCTATTTATAGACATTGCGCTACCATCCTTTTCCACATAGGATACTTTCTACAAATCCTATTCCTATTTATATTCAAGGCTTAACCCATCGGTATCCCCCTAAAGTTGGCATCATGTTTCACTTTGACACCTCAACTGGGCTATGTTCATTTTAGACACTTTATGTAGGGTTCCGTTGTGTCATTTTGACACTTTTTGCTTACTTGGCATAATGAGTGTGATACACTCACTGGCTTGCGCGTGAATGGTTCTTTAGTTAATTTTTTTTATTTTTTTCTTCTTCCCCATTTTTCAGCCACCATTTTGTCCAAGTTAAATTTCATCCATTGTGAATGAAGGTTGATGGAGTGAATCTCATTAAACTAAGCTACAAAAATTCTTTAAACTAACAAAAATCTCCCATTCTCTATCAAGCTATGTATTAGGCAAAAGTAAAGGGCGATATTTTGTAAGAGGAAAAAATTACTATGATTGTGCAGATTTAGTATTTGGAGAAGATGGGGGGGGGGGGGGGGAATTATGAGGATTTGGTGGGGGAACGACGATTTTGGTGTGCGTGCAGATTGGAGAAGACAGGTACTGGGGGATATTAGGAGGGGGTGGGGTGTTTGTTTTATTGACTTAAATTTTATTTTATTTTGTAATTATTTGTCATTAATTTATTGGTTAATTCTTATTTTTACTCAAAATTAATTAATCAAAAATCACTTTTGGCACAAATGACAAATGTCATCGTTTAATTCGTCACTTTACGCGTCATTCGCAAGTGTACCACGCACACATTATATATTTATGCTGATATTAAAAAAAATGTCAAAATGACACAACGTGACCTTACATGAGGTGTCTAAATTGAACATTGTCTAGTTAAGATGTCTTGGTGAAATATTGTGCCAACTTTAGGGGGCCACCGATGGGTTAAGCCTATATTCAAGCATTCCCCTCAAGTTAGTGTATTCAAGTCATATGTATTAAGCTTGTTACAAATGTAACTCAATACATGAACTACTGAGAGACTTGGTAAAATAACTGCAAATCACTCTATTTCACAAATTTTGTAACAATATCTATGGAGAGTATCTTTTCTTCAACAAGTGACAATCAATCTCAATGTGCTTAGCTCTCTCATAGAGTAATGGATTTGATGTGATATGAGAGCTGCGAGATTATCACACACAAGTTCGATCCAACCAATTTATTCGAATTTTAGTTCTCTAAGCAACTGCTTAATCCAAACTAGCTCACAAGTTGCTACAACTAGGGCTGCGTATCGGTCGGTTTATCGGTTTGGCTTATTGGTTATCGATTTGTAGAGATGCTAAACCGTTATAGAACCATTAAGATATTGACTTATCGTTAATTGGTTTATTGGTTTTTTATCGTTATCGGTTTAACCGTTAAGATTTGACACAAAAAAGAGTGAAAATCACTTAGAAACAAGGTGACAAACCAAATAACATCAACATTTCATACTTTTTCTTTAACAATTTCATCTTAGAAAATGGCTTCTAAATTTTCATCAACATTGCTTCTTCTTCTTTCAATACTAATGAGTATCCAATTACTAGCCTCAGCTGGTAATTTCTACAAAGATGTAGACATTACTTGGGGAGAAGGACGCGGTAAAATACAAGAAGGCGGTAGAGGTCTCGCCCTCTCTCTTGATAAACTTTCTGACTCTGGCTTTCAATCCAAAAATGAGTTTCTTTTTGGAAGGTTCGATATGCAACTTATACTTGTCCCTGCAAACTCTGTTGGCACTGTAACAACTTTCTTCGTAAGTTTAAGACCTCTTATTATAATTTGAACTCTTATAAATATCTTCATTCTTATTATAACATGTCATCATGCTCCTGATGGATTGTTCTGTTTTTTTTTCTCTGTTAGTTATCTTCACAAGGAGAAGGACATGCACATGATGAGATCAATTTCGAGTTCTTGGGCAATGTCTCTGGCCAGCCTTACACTATCCATACCAATGTATATACACACAAGGAAAAGGAAACAAAGAACAACAATTCCACCTTTGGTTTGATCCAACCGCTGCGTTTCACACTTGCACCATTGTTTGGAATCCACATCGCATAGTGCAAGTTACACAAAATCACCTCACTTGTATACTCTGAGTTTTTACGCTAACAGATCACCTAAAAGACTATAAGTCATATAACGTGCTACAACATGTTAAAATGTGTGACAATTTGTTATACATGTCAAATGTATATAAGTTAGATTTATATTTTCTTAAGATGATTAGTGTTACTACATTTGATCTTACCAATTTTTTTATATATTCAGGTTCTTAGTAGATAACAGTCCAATTAGAGTGTTCAACAACCACGAAAGCATCGGAATTCCATTTCCAAAGAGTCAAGCAATGAAAGTATACTGCAGTTTGTGGAATGCAGATGAATGGGCAACACAAGGAGGCAGAGTGAAAACAGATTGGGCACTTGCACCTTTCACTGCTTATTACAGAAACATTAACATTGATGGTTGTGCAGTACCATCAGGTACCTCTTCATGTAAATCAATCGGTTCAACAAACAACGCGAAGCCATGGCAGACACATGAACTTGATGGTAAGGGACGGAATAGGCTCCGATGGGTGCAGAGCAAACACATGGTTTACAATTATTGTGCTGATTCTAAGAGGTTTCCTCAAGGTTTTTCTGAAGAATGCAAGCGTTCAAGGTTTTAAGAGACGAGATCATTTAATCGATTATATATCCAACGTTTGATGCATCAAATGTTGATGTTTTAGGCACGAGAGTGGAATTTTTTATTCGTTGTACCAATAAAAGTTTTGTTGGTTCCTCATTTTGTTGCTGAATTATCTATATGTAATGGAATGTGTATGGTTTACTTTCTTTTGTTAGTTATGTTATATGATAAAACATTGATCTTTGATGTTCTTATGCTATGAAGTCACAAATACAAGTTATAACTTAGTTTCTACTGAACTTTCCGTTTCAAACAGAATGACTTAGTTTGACTTGACACAAAGTTTAAACAAATATAGGATCAACGATGAACTTCGTATCAATACAAATATATAGGAACTAATACATTTGGGTAGCATCTCTTTTATTTCACATTAAACCAAAAATCAAATGGAAATACTATATGGTACACCTTTTCCAGTAACACCAGGTTCAGAAAATGGTTTTAATAATTCATAAGGTATAACTCCAGCTCCATTTCTATTCATCAACTTACTATCAACATTTCTAGCATCAATAATCCCTTCAAGCTCCTTCAATTTCCCCGAAAATACTTCAAACGCCGCGTTAATTACAGGATCTTCAGCCCAGTAAGGCTCAATTATTTCACCAATATATTCTTCATCTGGAGGATGGTTAGATAAAACATCCATAACTGCTATTATTTGTCTTGCTTGAAGTTGTGAAGGTAAGCATTTTAATAGTGCCTCCTCAGGTTTATTCAAGAAACTTTCCCATTCTTCATTTGTTGGATCTTCAGTTGGCATTTTTGTCCTAACAATTGTTGGCCTATTTGGAAAGTAACCTACATATAAAATAGAATACTCAATTATCACTACAACAAAAATAGTTTTTAGCGGTACTAAATATACACGTTAATTAACAAAGAGTGTTAAAGTTTTTACCGGCATTAGTTAATTGACATTGGATCTAACGTCGTTATAGACTTTAGGGACATTTACAAAGAGTGATAATTGCCTCTAAAAAAACATATTCATCGGCAATTAAGCTATTACCGTTAATTAATTATCAAGATCATTTTTGATGTAGTGTATATATGTAGATAACCTACTATAACAAGTTACGATACACAAATATTATAGAAATCACTTATACTGCCAGTGTGTAGAAGTTAAAACTCTTTTGAAATGATTTAACTTAATTAATTATATATACTAAAGGTCAGTCTGATGCACGAAGCAATCCAACTTCCACATCGGAAAGGGACACCTAATCCTAACACAAACATTAGTGATTGATTTCACAATTCGAATACGTGACCTCTATAGGTCTCATGAAGACAACTTTATTGTTGCTAAGTCCGAGACTTTCCTTTATTTCACTTATATATACCAACAATATAAAAAAAAAAAATTAAAAAAAGGTAAGGTGTGTACCTGCATAAATATATTGGCCAAAGTTAACTACTGCATGGTGGCCAGAAGTTACCCAAATCATTGTAGTTATAATACCAATTAAGTCATTTGGGGTTTTTAACTCTGGCCACCATGGCTCATTTTTCTTGTCACCATGGCCAACATTTTTTATCTCTGACCTCCAAGCTTGAATTTCTTTATCAGATTCAATAAGAATTGTTTGTGGATAATAATGGCTGACATAATTTGTTACCCATTGTTTAAGTGTGTCCCAAAGTACTAAACCATCATTTGCAAAAGGGTAATCTTGTATTGTTAGTTTTAATCCATATGGTTCATTTGGATCTTCCACAGCCAATCCCCTGTTATATATGCAACAAAAAACATGTTAGTGGAAGGGGGTCGGAGTCAAGGACACAAGGTCCTAGCCCTTTTTGTCAAAAAATTATACTATATATAAAAAAATTTATATATATAGATTTTGAATTTCCCTGGTTGTATAGTACGTATCAATGTACAAAAACAACATGTCTGTATAAAAGTAAATATAACGGTCTAGCCCGCTAGTGATATTGTCCACTTTTGACCTAGACCCGCATGATTTTAAAACGTGCCACTAGGGGTAAGGTCTGCTTACTTATATACCCAACATCTCTCTAGTGTTTTGCCGTATATATCATGTTATATATACGGATAGTACGTTAGTATGAATGTGTGATAGTAAGTTCACTACATCAAAAATGATCATTAGCAGTCCCTAAAGCCTTTAGCGACATAGGTTCTAATGACACTTAACTAATGCCGATAAAGACTTTAGCAGTCTTTATTAATGTCTATATTTATTGCCGATAAAAGTTGTTTTTGTTGTAGTGGTTATAATTTGCCATTTTTATGAGGTAGCCAATTAAGACTTATGTCACACCCCGAGCCTACACCCTGGGTGGGACCGGCACCCGGAGACCATTTATGGCCCCAAGCGAACCCTTGGCCTGGCTCAACTCAACCTGACTGACTTCTTTCAATATAAAGCAATTTAAAACAAGTGCGATATAAAGAAAGACTGCTTTAAACATGCTATAAACTCTGTGTGTATACAAAGATACAATAAGCCTGAGATGTATATAGAGATACAAATGAATTGATGTATATAAAAATACAATAATTTCTGTATATGAAAATACAATTACTGCTGTGGGAGTTTCTCTAACCGACAACCATCACTTAATAGCTATAATGATGATACAGTGATCGACCTCACGCTGCCAGGGCATCTTACACCCGGCCAAAGGTATAAGACCTAAACTGCCTAATGGATCCACTAGTCTATCTGGAAAAGGATTCATCTAAAAAGTATGATCTTTTTCTACCCATGGTGGCTAACATGGTTCTATGGGGGCTGTGGGTTCTTTGAACGCTCCCCCAATTCGGTGCTCGATACTACTCCCAAAAATGTACTGGCTCTTATGTTTTTAAAACATATTTTTTCCTGCTAATATGAGATAATTACTCAAAAACTAGCCCGAAGACTCTTTGGAAATCTCCGTTTCCAACCTTGCTTAAATGTAAAAACATTTCTTTAAAACTTCTTTGGGAATACATAGTTCCCTAATAACTTTGAGAAATGAACTCAACTTTATGTTCTTGACTTAACTTGAAACTTGAGACTCTTTAAACGAAGATAAAACGTTTGATAACGACTCTTGAACAACTTTAAAGACTTGCTTGGACTTACCTCATAACTTGCTTAACTTGACTCTAACTTCCCTTGACTTTGATCCAAACTCGCCTCGAATTGAATTATGGATTCAAGGTATATGATCACATGTTTATAGATGAGTTCGGGAGGTTTAAATGTGCATTAAAGTGTTGGAAACAACTAGGAAACATAGGTACAATACCTAGGAACATGCATGAGAAAGTGTGAAAAGAATGGGGGAACATGGCATCCTTGGCACTATGCACGGCGCGGAGCGCCAGCCCTTGAAACTCAGAAGGGGCCTGCTGGCGCTCTGACTGGCGCGCCGCCCCAAGGGTTGGGCTTCAGAGCTCCTCTTGGGGCGCGCTGGCTGGCGCGACGCGCCACCTCTTTCCCCAGAAAACTCGACTTTTCTCCCTTTTTTTCTCAACTCTAAACTACCCTAACTTCAATGGACTCAACTCCAAACACTAAGGGTCATAATATCCCTCAACATACAAGAGATTCAACTCAAACACACAACCAAATCATGTCCCACAACAACAAGAACTTCAACAACATGATCAACAACATCAATAGCACAACCCAACAACTTCAACAACATATCCAATCTTTTATCAATAATGAAAATGAGTTTGGTGTGTGGGGGAAAGGATCACCCAACACTAAGAACTCACATACCTAGTGGGGATCACCCCCGACGATATCCACGACGGAAACTTGCTTGATCTCCTCTTCCTCCTCTTCTTCTCCTCTTCTTCTCTTCTTCTTCTCTTCTTCACTCTCAAGCCCTAGCTTTTACTCTTTTAAAATGGGACCAAATGATCAAAAAATCAGCCTAACACAACAATATAACCCCAAAAGAAATGGCTAGGGAAAAGACCAAAATGCCCTTAAAATTTCCGGACGGATTTCCTGCCAACTGCCCAACTTTCAAAGGCCATAACTCTCACATACAAACTCGGAATCAAGCAAACTCCATGGCGTTGGAAAGATCATTCCAAGGGCTTTCCAAACATAACTTGAACTACTCCTAACTCATCCTGATCTAGGAGTTATGACTGTTCAAAGTTGGCCAAAATTCACTAATTTCCCACACTTCAACCAAATTTCCAGATTTTTAATTCCTTCCAAAAATGACTATTTCCGATTTCAAGCTTTTTCATAGTTATTTCAAATTGCTGGACGTTACAACTTATTATAATGGTTTGCTTGCAAATATCTTATAATTGATTTGATTGTATAAATATTATGTACATTATTAGTGCATAAAATCTATAACTCAAAAATAAATCTTAAGAAAAGAATTAGTGACCATCAAAGTTTTTGATGACATGGTATATACCCTTCATCTTTTATCAAAGGTTTTGAGTTCGACCCATTGAATAAAGTCGTTTTTGTTTGGAAGCATTTTACACCTAAAATGAGATTTTTCCAATGCAAATTTGGATTAATCAGACCCCAAAGCAAGGTCAAACACCGAGTGGAAAATAAAAAAAAAAACAAAATTAGTGATCACCAAATATTGTGATAGAGTGGTAAGCACGCCCTTTCATCTTTAACCACATGTCTCAAGTTCAAGTAGCCTATGTTTGAGAGCCCTTTACCCTTAAATCAGGATTTATGAAGTGAATTCAAATTAGTCAGATCCTAAAACAAATATCAAACACCGAATCGAAAAGCAGAAAAATAGAAAGATTAGTGAATTATTACCTGCTAATAAGGTTTTGTGGGAGTGCCTCTTGGTCAAATCTCCATTCAAGATCATAGGCAGCAGAACTAAATTCCATTGCATACTTGCCAAGGGAAAATGAAGTCTCAACAATTCCATTTGCATTAATAAGTACTTCTCTAGCAAAGGAATTTATCCTCATTGTATGTCTAAGATGAGGATGCAATAATCTATATATTGGGTGCATTGCACTAAGTTGTCTATTTGTTGCTATAATATATGGCTCTGTAGCACAATGAGTTCTTAGCCTACAAAATTTTGGAGAAAAATTAGCCATAATATTTTCAAAATCAAAGAAATTAATCAAAGAATATATGTAATAATTACACTACTCTTTAAGCAATAACAACAACATACTTAATGTGAGTATACACAGATCGTATCCCTATCTTACACGATTCCACAGGTAGCCAATCTTATTTTCAAATTACGTATCTTACATTTTAAGAAGAGTTATCTGTAAATATCATTTACGTGACCTAATGATAGTGTAAAAGAATTTTACACTAACATCGTATAGAACTCAAAACTCATTAAGAAAGTACATGTATCATCATCACTTACCAATGACTAACTAGTTGGTGATAGCCAGAGTCATGAGCAAGAACATGTGCTTTGGCCAATTTCCATAGCCAACCACCAGTGGCATTCCACGTACTTGGAAAATAAGCTTGCTTCCATTGAGGCTTATTATCTATTGGTGGCCTAGTTAGCTCAATAGCCAAAGGTCTCAATGTGCCTTCATGTGTCAAGAAGAATAAAGTTCTTGATCCATATAATACTGTCCTTTTGAGTTCATTCACTTTGTTCACATATGGCAATAATAAATCATGATAATCTAGGATGAATAACTTCTTTTGTTGAACTGCCTGCATTGGTTATGTGTAACTCAAGAGTCAAAATTATCAAAAGGAGGACTTTATAGATCATGTATAATCCAAGAAATAGGGTATCATAAGGGGCGATCTTGAATTTTTGACATTAGAAATAAGTTCTAATTGTAATGTGTGCATAAATTTAATTTTGGTTATGATGCAAGAGTTCGAGATCAGTTAAAGAAGTTACAAACAATAAAAGATAATATAATGTGTTGTCTATTCTGCCAGTAGTGTCAGTTATATTGACATGTGAATAATTGAGCAACACATGCAACTTTTGCCTATAAGGCGAAAGTTATGGCAATTTGAGTAGATTCATTGTATTGCTATGTCTTGAACTCCGAACTCATAGAAAAATCATATTTATGTTTGATGGGCAGCTCGATGAATTTAGTAGATTGTTTTAGGAGGAACTACTAACTATAGAGCGAACCTAAAATTATTTTTTAAAACATTTATTAAGTAGGCCAAAAACTCAATACCACCCTTATCAAGGTCATTCTTGCGAATCACCTTATATAATATAGGCTTGCCTGTGGATTATTAGCACCATATGGCTTTTTGTGAGACTACTGTTTAAATCTTGTCTCTCATTTAATTCAACAAACTAAAATTCGCATTTAAAAATAGTCAAATGAATCTTTTCTTTTAAAAGATAAATTTAATCTATTGAGCTAACGAGGGACATAATTTAAAGAATGGCCTCAAGAAAGGTCATTTGTGCAAATAAAAGGATTTCAATTATTGACCTGACTGAATATCGTTTGTCCACAAACAAAAACATAAATAAAAGTGTTTTTCTTACAATTTCAAAAAACCAAAGGATTTGTTTATACCTCTTCAACAGTCATAGATCCTCCAATTTCAAGTTCAATTAGTTCTTTTGTCATTGCTGATTCAGGATGTCCATACACCTCAGGACTTAGCTTGCTCTTAAATGGCCATTCCTGTATTTTTTTATAAAGTATAATAATATATTTTTAGCTCAAAATGCTTCAATCAATTATACATTTATATTTTAACCAAAATGAATGTATGTATGTATGTATGTCCTCATTTATAAAAATGACCTAATTAACGAACAATGTTTCATAAACAAGATGTGAATCCGAAAATGGTCACCAAATGTCAGATAGTGTGTTTATTTCTTCATAGTTTCAATTTCTTTTTTTGTGAAAATTCGGACTGTGCTACTAAATGTGACTTCGAAAATGATCACCAAATTTCAAATCGGACGAGGATTTACCAATCACACCAATATGGTTTCTTCTACCTGGTATTTGTTTTCATATTCACATTAGACACTAAATTAAGCGGATTTGTAACAATATTGGTACTCATATTCACGTTAGGTTAGATATTTGTCCTGATTTCCTTATCATTAATATTAAGTGCTCCTTTTCTTTAAAGGAAAATGTTAAATTTTCATATTTGACTTATTCTTTGGATTCTAGAAATTAAGATTATTTCCTTCTAACTTGAAAGTATCCACGTTACACCCCGAGTTTGAGAGGTGGAAATTTTGAAAGATGCAAGGTGTTATCCTACCGCTTGTGTAAACCTCTTTTTAAAGTAATTTCTGTTGAAACTAACTAAACTATTAATTTTAAAGTGAAAAAATTAAATTAAAAAAATTAAAGTAATTAATAACATACCGTGACCAATCGTATACTAAATGGGTTAAAACCAGATAAAGTTTGACGAGCAAATTCCACATCTCCTAACCAAGAAAACTTGTCCCCTGCCATAAATATAAAAACATATAATATTATATTTAATTTTACAATAATTTTTAACCAAATTAATTGCAAGGTATTGTTGGATAAATTTAATTACATTTTCCATTATTTTTTATATTCAACCTGGTTTTTATTTTTTACAATTCCACTAAAATGATGCAAACGGTATTTATAGGCTATATAGTTCAGATTCTCCAAAAAATCATGAAAATCCAAGTAGCATAGTTTTTGTGTACTTACTTTGAAGCAATTGAGGGGTTTCAAAGAGCGAGACACTTTTTTGAGTATCAGAAATAGCCTTAATGAGCCTTGGTACAACATCAAACATGCCCTTTTTCTTATTACCTTGTCTCGAAACATCGATACCAACGTTGAATAATGAGTCGATAGACAGAAATTGTGGAAACTCGAGGTCGGAATTGGAGACGACCGTCTCCAACGCCGGGACGATGGCCCGTAGGACTGAGTAAAATGGGTAGCCGGAAAATGTTGAGCTCTTCACTTCTGAAAATTCTTCATCTCTTGGTACGTACACAAAGTTACTCTTTAATTCAGACAATGGATCTGCATGCATGCATTCATAAAATTGAAAAAAATATATTAAGAAATTCGAGTTTAACTTTTAAACATCGATAATATAAAAAATTATTACATTAGTTATTATGTTACCATCTGCTACAACATGTTTAGTTGCACTAATAGAGTGTCAATTTGAATTAGTTGATTAAAAACGTCTAATAATTATCAAATATTAAAAAATAGATTACAGAGGGAGTTAATAATTTTATTCTGAATGAATAATTTGGTGATCATGAAAGGGCAAGTTAAATATTTGACTGATCGATCAAAAATAATACATTTACTAGCCAAATATATATTATTATGTATAAAAAATAAATAGTTTTCTTTTTTGTCAATCTCTCGTTAAAGAAACTATTAAGGATAGTTTTCTTTTTTGTCAAAGTAATAAATTAAAATAGTAAAAGTTCGGGTCTATCCTTAAATACTTATAAACTGAAAAATTATAAGTTGAGATAACTAATAATTTATAACTTTTCACTTATTTTAACTTGTAAACACTTGTGATGTTTCTCAAATATATAATAATAAAGTATAAATTTATTTTTCTATATAATTATTTGATACTAATCAAAATTCATGTCTCGTAGAGTGCTATATCTCATGGTTAGAACACGAAAGTCAAAACTGTTTTCAATTTGAATAGAAAGATTTCATTCATTCTGTCACATTTTTATCATAATTAAATTGTAAATTGTATAGACTCTCTAGTCTCTACAATATAAATATGTATCAATTACTAAATCTATCTAAAAATAGTAATCAATTTATTATTTTTCTACTTGATGAAATAATGTACCTTTTTTACTTCTTGATCGACCAGTTCTACACCTTCTAGGATAAGGTAATTGTTTTCCACCAAGTACTGGTCTTTTACCATTATCATTACCATCTGGATCTCCAATATCATTATAAACATCATAGTCATAAATCCTTTCATATTTTTTTCTTTCTCCAAATCCATCACCTCTTAATGTCACAAGTTCTCTCTCTCTTAACCTCTTTACTCCACTTGGAGTTTGAGATGGTATATATGACTGTAATCGCATGGAAAGAAATATTAACCGTTCAAGATATAATTAAATAAATAAAAATATAATTGCAGTTGTTGATTTATAACTATACCTAATGAAGAGTTTCAATTTAACTCAACTTACACATTAATCAAATCATCACTTTCGGTATGATTCATAATCAACTAAAACAATTTAGTATGATACACTAAAACATACTTCCTCCGTCCCTATTTACTTGTCCATATTTCCTTTTTTAATTGTCCCTATTTAGTTGTCCATTTTGACAAATCAAGAAAGGACAACAAATTTTTTCCTATTATACCCTTATTTACACTTCTTGAAAATTGTAAAAGTGTATGTTGTTTCCCTTCAATTTATTTCACTTTAATTCAAATAAGTGATTGTAATTTTGAAGTGAAAAGTTGTCATAAGGATAAAATTGTAACTTCACTGTGCTAATCATTGTTGCCTTAATCTGTGTGTCATTTCTAAAGTGGACAACTAAAAAGGGACGGAGGGAGTATATATATTCAATAAATTAATATACATGGCCTATAATTTATTTTAATTTATATGTCATACTTTCTTTTTTTTTGTCTACTTTAGAATTGTCTAAGGGGGTGGGACTGCCCATTAATTATTACCACCCGCCTGTCCCACTATCAGAACAAGACCAACCTAGAACTGTTTGGGTGGGGGTGGGATTGGACATGTGCCAGAAGGTGTGCTAGTACTCTCTTCGATAAAAAAGTCATATTACCTTAATTAATATGTTTTCATAGGTCAAATTGTATGATATAAAAGATCTTTATATTGCTAGTGATTCAATGCATATAACTTGAATATATTCTTCCTGAAAATTATATTTCCATCCGTTATGAAATTAAGTAGTTCTTATATTTTGAACGAAGAAATCTTATCTAATAAATTAAAATTTTATATTATATCTCCCATGATATAATAAAGCATAAATAAGGGGGGGGGGGGGGGGGGGATTTTTGCAAACCTTATTGGTGAAGAAAATCCTTTTCTCAAATTTTGTATGGACCCAAGAGTTGCAAGTAATATTAATTTTGCCATGAGGGGATCCATCAATTACTATATTCTTCACATACATTTCCTTGTGCTCATTTTCTACTAAAATTGCACCAATGTCCCCAAAGTCTTCAGGAAATACAAAATTTGCTTCGTAACGTGTCTCACCATCCACATCTCGTCCACGATTTGCAAATATCCTAATACTTGGCTTCTCAATTCCAATCTCTTTTTAAAAAACATAGAGAGAGAACAAAATAATAATAAAAAATTATATTTAAATAAAATTGAAGAAATAAGAGGGAGAAATTAGCATAAAAGAGAAAAGTACTTGAACAATTATAAAGTAAGATACATTAGCATAAAAGAGATATTAAAAGCATAGACGAATTCTCTAAATCCGATTCCTTGCATTCAAATATTGTATAATTCATTCGTTATGGCTCGATTTTAATTATTTTTTAAAAAATAACAAAGACTTCCATTGATCTGACGTATCCCTCAATTTACTCATTTTTTAAAGTTGTCTCATAATTAGCCAATTGAGGCAATAATCATTGTAAACTCACTCATTCGCCTATTGAGCCTACAATGAGTGCTACATGACATACTTAATAATAATTAATAAAAAAAATTAGTATACCAATTAACCCTAATATAGACCTCTGTATAATAATATTTATTATAATGATCAAGTTTTGTGTGAAGTTGATTTCCTACGTTAAATTAAATTATATATTTTCTATACAAATATTTTATTATGACGACTAGAAAATATTCAAACAGACAACATCATTATAAAGAGCAAATACTTCCTAAGGGAAAAGGGTATGATATATAACCCCTCAATTTTGTTATTTAGAGCTGATATATCCTTCGTTATGAAAGTAGTTCATAGATACTCCTATTGTTATACAAATGACTCACATATACCCTTTTCCTCTAACGGAAGTGAAAAAATTAATTTTAATTTAATTTTTTAATTATTTTTTAAAAAAAATAATCCCATGTGGGGTACATTTAATCCTCCTCACACATATTTTTTATTTATTTTTTTGTTCCAGTGACTAATTTAAATTTATTATTTTGATGGTCAAATTTATTTTATGTTTCACTATTTTTCTTGTAAAATTTATTATAGATGACCCAATTATTTTTCAAATGCAAAAACTAAATAACAATATAGCCGAAATAAATAGTTTTAAATTCTAATATAGCCACAAAAAAATTACTTTTTTCTTTACACCAAGGAATGATAGAAAAAAAAAAATAAGAATAAGAAACTCAAATAATAATAATAAAAGAAGTCAAAAAATAATTTATGTATAAAAAGATTAAAATATTCCTCGAACTTTGCTAAAAGGTCATATATACACTTTGCTAGAAGGTCATATATACCCCTACATGAATCTTTTTTAAAATTAAAAGTCAAAATATAAATTTAAAATTATTTTTTTAACTTCCATTAAATGAAGGGTTTATGTGAGCTCATTTTTTAACAGTAGGGGTATATGTGACCCGTTTGTGTAACAGTAAGGGTATATATGAGTCACTTTCATAACGAGGGGCATATCAACTCCAAATGACAAAGTTGAGGGATAAATATTTAAGTTATTATTAAGTTAAAGTTTAAATTATTTTCAATTTTTAAAAAGCTGGCAAAGTACTATATTCACTTTTTCTTTAAAGTACAATAAATTCTTGACTGCCGACAATAATTTATTGTCGGCATATACACTTTGCTAGAAGGTCATATATACCCCTACATGAATCTTTTTTAAAATTAAAAGTCAAAAATATAAATTTAAAATTATTTTTTTAACTTCCATTAAATGAAGGGTTTATGTGAGCTCATTTTTTAACAGTAGGGGTATATGTGACCCGTTTGTGTAACACTAAGGGTATATATGAGTCACTTTCATAACGAGGGGCATATCAACTCAAAATGACAAAGTTGAGGGATAAATATTTAAGTTATTATTAAGTTAAAGTTTAAATTATTTTCAATTTTTAAAAAGCTGGCAAAGTACTATATTCACTTTTTCTTTAAAGTACAATAAATTCTTGACTGCCGACAATAGTGTAGCAGAGTTAGAATTTCGTTTAAGAAATGTTAAAATATAAAGAAATAAAATCGTATAAAAGTTAAGGAGTGTTAATATATAATATACATATATAAAATAAATATTTTTATTCTAACTGTAATTTTCCGACGAAGGATGTCGGTTGACACCCCTTAAGTGGCTCCGTCACTGAGTACACTTATCATGAAATAAATATTTAAGACGCAAGTTTAGAATTCCATTTTTTCTTTTCTAAATTTCATGTTCAATTAAACAAGCTCATATTATTGTAATATAATTTATTTTCCATTCAAACAACTCTCTGTGATAAAAGAAAATTCTTTTTGGTTATATTACTGTGCATCAAATAAAATAACATATTTATATGTTTCAAAATATTTAATTTTAAATTACTAAAAGAAATTAGCCAAAGAAAACTTTTGTTTCAAAACAACAAATATTGCGTCCCTAATCTTAACTAGTAATGCATTTATCAAAAAGATTATTAGCTACGAGTTATATTTTTCCACAAATTATGGACGACTTGTGTAGCTTATTCTTGTTCTTTGTTGTGTTTTGTCAGCACATAATTATGGCATGCTTAAAATTACATGTTGGTAAAATCTTTTAACTTTGTATTCCATCAAATATGTTCATATATGTGCAGACTCAAATTTAGACATTATACATAAACAAACATTCAAAGTGAACCGTAGTTGGCTGGCAAGTAAGCCCCTCCAACACTTCAACTTGGTCGATTCATGACAATCAAATACTTCAACTCATTCTCACTATATCTCGTAGACACTCAACACTAATGTGACACATAATTTTTGAAAGTGTATATATGATCATTTTGTTAGAAGTTGATGCATATATTCAACTAACATAGTGGAGGCAAATCGAAGTATCTCTACATATGCATACCCAAAGTTAAAGTGTGTACTTGTCGAGATCATATTTAAATATTTGTTTATGTATTATGCGATTAATTTATTAATGAGTAAATGAATACTTACTAGGATCAAGTTCAGCAGCAACAATCCACAATAAGAGTGATTTACCAAGCAAATCATCAAGTCCTCTTGATAAACCAAAATTAGTTCCTCCAACTGATTTTTGAACTTTCACCACTAATTTAACACCCATGGATTTTTTTGTGGAACTAAGGACAGCTTTAGTGCTATTTGCAGCCTTATAATGAACAATAAAATTATTCTTTTTCTGATTTTTCCTAGGATTTTTATTACTTAAAATGTTGATAGGAAAAAAGACTAAGATTTCTCTTGAAAAAATGAATGGCTTAGTACTCCATGGAATTAGAGATTTTGTAGATTGTTGAAGATGAGACTTCAACATTTTTTTCTCTCTTCTTTGGCTCAAGAAGTTATATGGTTTGGTTTGTATTATGGTCTCTAAGGAGTTCTCTTTATATAGATGATGAAGTTTTGCTGAGGGAACTTTTGTTGTTGTTGTTTTGGTTGTATTTGGCTTGTAAAACTCTAGAATGGATATTACAATAGGTTTCCTAACCGCGATGTCAAATGGACGGGTAGGGGTTAAATTGAACAGGTTAAAATAGCTTGAGTTAATAAATGGAAAAACTATTTAATTACATACATATTCATACTATATTTACTAATTCTTCTTATAGTTTAAAATAATTACATATTATCTCACTGATTAATAATTTTATATCAAATTTCAAGTCAGATACACTTAGATACATATATGTTTATTACCGAATACAGAGCGAGAGAGTAGGGAGGTGAGCGGAATAGGAGGGAAGCAAGCAAGAGAGTCAGTGTATTCTAGATACATATGAACACTACATGTATCTGGGAACAAAATCTGATACGAATAATAATTTCAAAAACTCACAAAAAAGCACGTCATTAGGCTCTAAACTAGTGAATTTTGTGATGTTTGGCCGTAATAAATAGGTGGATCAAATCAAATGGGTCGAGACAGTACGTTAATAAATGGGTGGATTATTGACCCGTCAAATTATTGGAGTTGTAACAAAATCTATTTGAGTCGAAATATAGTAAATAATGTGTTATAGGTTCATAACGCAATTCATGAAAAATTACTTTGACTGAAATGGGCTAAATAATAAGTTTATAACTCAGTTGTCCAACTCCTACTAGGTTTTAATTTGTTTGTCTTCTTTAATTTGTTTTTATACATAATAAAATTCATTTTTCTTTATTATATATGATTATGCATAACATATTGAATTATTTATGATATGTCGAATAAAGTTATTATTCATATAATTAAAAAATAAAATTTAGAATTTTTTTTCATTGTACGTGTAATTTTTTATGATTATGTAACTAAAAATAATTTGATTGAAAAGAAAACTATGAGTAGAACCATCAAAATAGGCTTAACTCATGGGGTCGGCCCAACCCAACCCGTTATTGAGGAAGGATTGGGATTAAAAAATTTCATGCCCATTTGAAGCTAAGGCCTATAAGCCCTACTCATATAAGTCCTTGGCCATTGAGGCTTGATCGGGGCCAGGTGGGGTCGTCTCATGGGCCAAAACTTTTTGTTTAACAGTAACTTACAATAATCTCACTTATATATAATCTAATTACTTAAATACACGCTATGATGTAATATTATGAATCTTACCAGACTCAAAGCTAGGTTAATTTGTTCTAGATACACTATATCCAAGTAGATTCACGTGTATCTACAATACATAGACAAATCTCGCGCCCTCGCCTCCCTCCCATCTTGCTTGTCACTCTCTTATCTCGCTTGCATATCTAGTATGCGAGATACATGTTAATTACACTAATTTTTTTGCTAGTGTTATTGAAACAACACCACTTTTTGCCATATTTGATTTGAAAATCTTCTCAGTTTCTTGATATTATAGAATTATAAGTTTGGAAAGAAAAAAAATGAAAAAAAGAAAAACAAGATGGGCAAGCCCACCCCAGCCTTCGACCCTTCTAGGGTTGAATTGGATTGAACATTTTCAGACTCTTCTAAATGAAGGGTCGACCCACCCTAGCCCTTCAAATTTCTTAGCCCACGAGGCTTGAACCGGGATGAGGCTGGACCGGCTCTTTTTGACAGCACTAGCTATGAGCCCGACTGAAATTATTTATCATCTATTGGATAAAGTTATTATTCTTATTGTTAAAAAATAAAATTTAGAGTTTGTTCCATTCCACATGACAGTTTTCAAAAAATGATTAGGTAACTAAGAATAATTTGATTGAAAAGAAAGCTGTGAGTATTTAAACGTATCTCTTTTTGGATATACCTCTATTCACTTTTGAATACATCCATAATTTCCGCTCGGATATATTTCTATTCTATCTCGAATACATCCATATCTCTTCTCGAATGCAACCATATCACTTCTCTGATACATCCTTCCCATTTAGATTATCGAATACATCCATCTCATTAAGTAATGTATCATTCGTAATGTATCAGACAACTAAAGAATGTATCCAAAAATAATAAAAATCAGAATTTTTGTAATTGAAATTATTTTTAAAATAAAATATAATTAGCCCTTAAATATATGAGATTTGTATAAGTTTCGTTAATTGCAAGGGGTACCCGATAATGGAAACAGATTTTGTACTATTAAATGTTGAGAGTGTGATGTTTTTTTAATTAAAAAAAATGTGTTTGAAATTGTGATGTTGAAAACTCAACAAGTACAGTCAGTTATTGTCTGTCATAACTTCTTTTTAAAATATCAAACAATAAAAGTGAACGAATTTTCAAAATAAATTTAATCATATTATTTAGTTCAAAGAATAGCTCTAAATCATTTCCTTTTCAAAGAAGTGTATAAAACACTGTACCTAAGACTTCTTCCTCATATAATTCCATCTAAACCGCTCGTTAATAAAAAAAACTGTATCTAAGATTTTTGTCTCATATAACTCCGTCTAAGAGCCCATTTGGATTGGCTTAAAAGTTGGTTAAACTTACTTTTAAGTCAATTTTTGACTTTTGAAAGTGTTTGACAAATATAAAAAATAACTTAAAATAAGTTACGAAATGTTTGACAAGGTAAAAAAATGATTTAAAATAAGTCAAAAATTACTTAAAATAAGTCAGAAACCAAAAGTAGGTCTCCCCCTACTTTTTATTTTTTGACTTAAAAGTCATTTCAATTTGACTTTTTATTTTTTACTTAAAAGCTACTTTTTTTAAGTCAATTCAAATGGACTCAAAACCCCTCGTTGGAAATAAATTTAATCATATTATTTAGTTCAAAGAACAGCTCTAAATCATTTCCTTTCCAAAGAACTGTATAAAAAACTGTACCTAGAGCTTCTGCCTCATATAATTCCATCTAAACCACTCGTTAATAAAAAGATCTGTATCTAAGATTTTTGTCTCATATAACTCTGTCTAAGAGCCCGTTTGGATTGATTTAAAAGTTGGTCAAACCTACTTTTAAGTCAATTTTTTACTTCTGAAAGTATTTGGCAAATATAAAAAATAACTTAAAATAAGTTACGAAGTGTTTGGCAAGGTAAAAAATGACTTAAAATAAGTCAGAAACCAAAAGTAGGTCTCCCCCTACTTTTTATTTTTTGACTTAAAAGTCATTTCAATTTAACTTTTTATATTTTACTTAAAAACTACTTTTTTTAAGCCAATTCAAATGGGCTCAAAACCACTCGTTGGAAATAAAAGTACATTGAATTCATATGAAATTTTACCATGAATAAACTGTATCCATTGAATAAATATATTTTCAATCAACTGAGGATACTCTAATAAAATAATTACTTCAATAATGCACCTTTCCGAGGAAGATATTCAATGAAGTAAAGTGAAATGTTTTATTCAATGGACTTGTTTTACACATAATTATAATTACCAAGCTAGTTATCAATATGAGTTGTGGTACATTAATGAAATTATTCCACCTTTGATAAAAAATTTCGGGTTTAAGCAGGGGCGGATCCATATAGAATCTGTCGGGTGCTCGAGACCCATTAACCTCGTTACGAAATATATATATCTATGTAAAAATTAAGAGATATTTGTATAAAATTAACATAGACCACCTAATGAATAAATGATCTGATTAACCCATTGGCTCTTGAGTGGTTGGTTAACACTCTTTTAGTGCTATATAGGAAAAAAAAAGTACCAATCTAATTTGATGAGTAGGAAAATCATGACTTGTCACAAATTGGTGTCCCCAACTCCTACATGTGACAGAGTTTGATTAGGAAGTTATATCTTCGTTTGATAAGTGATAGGCTGATTAAATTTTATGATAAATAAATATTTAAAATTTATAATTAAATACTAATTAGGTGATATATCAAAGTTGTCCTGAAAATGTTTAATGTATGCTAATTATATTACGTCAAAATTTGTTTCATCATGTCACTCTATCTGTCAAGTGTCACACCCCAAACTCGAGAGGCGCAACTGGCTCCTAATGCCAAAACTCAGGCCCGACCCGACCCTGCTGAACCATTTGCTACTAGCGCATGGCAGCCACACGCAATCAAGAAAACAAACAAGTATATCTCGGCTTAAAACTAAGTCATCGGCCGGCAAGGCCCTTGTCAACTGATTTATAAAAGAAACATATACTCCAGGAGATCATATAACTAAATAGCCAACTAGCACAGAAGTCCTGATTGGGCCGTCGAGGCCACCATGATATCTATACCAAAACTAAAAGCAGGTATATATCAATACAATACATCAAACAGCTCACAAGCTTCAGCAAACGGCCAGTATGGCCATAACGTAGCTATACACCCCACACACTAGTCTGCAAGCCTCTAAGAGTAGTAAAGATTAGCGGGACAGGGCCCCAGCCTACCCATAAAGATATATACAACAAAAGGTAACAAACCTCCCAACTTTGGCAGCTCTGGAGGAAAGGGGCTAGCCAACCGGATAAAAGTCAATCCTGCTGTTGAGGAGGTCTACTCGGTCGTCTGTCAGGAGCTGCATGTATGAATGCAGCGCCCCCAAGGCAATTGGGCGTCAGTACAAAATAATGTACAGAGTATGAAAGGCAAAAGACTATGATGATGTATCCTGATATACTGGAATAATATGATAAATAAATCAAGGATAAGATAAGTGTACTGACCTGTTTCTAAATCTAAACTTATCAAAAATAATAAAACAACAACCTAACCAAGCCCCCATAAGCTCGGCAGGTACAAACAGCACACCAGACCACCTACTCAGGCCTCTATAAGCCCTGAAGGTGCCAATCATCCTATATACCCCTATCAGTAGTCCCCTAGCCCCGTAGGTAGTCACATAGCCCTCTTAGGCATTAATATAGCCCCGTAGGCAGTACATAGCTCTCTTAGGTATTAACGTAGCTCATAGACAACTCATAGCCCTCTTAGGCAACAACATGACCCTATAAGAAGCACATAGCCTTCTTAGGCATCATTATAGCCCTGTAGGCAACTCATAGCCCTTCTAGGCATCAATATAGCCCCATAGGTAACTCATAGCCCTTTTAGGCATCCATATAGCCATGTAGGCAGAACATAGCCCTTCTAGGCATAGATCACATTCTTGCAGCTAACCACAATAGCCCCAAGACAACAATAACAATCCAATCACTAAAAACGAGCAATTTAGTTATAAGCAACCTATACAAATAGCCTGTAAGTCGTGTCCAACATAGGGACGCTACTAACTGAATAAGAATCCCGACAAGGAAAAATTATATCAACTCGAGCAGCCAACAATCAGAAATCACGGCTACAAGTACATCAAGGATAACAACCCAAATGCATTGCTTCTAAGCTTTAAGGAAACATGCCGTAAGTAGGGAATAGCCTTAACATACCTTTTTCGCTAAATTCACGTGGCCTAACAACTTTTACTCATAACTCCCTCGATACTACAACAAGGTAGGACCATAATCAACACACAAAATAAAAGATACCATGACAATACAATAAAATATATGTATTTCCGTCGCAAATTGCTATTTGCTGCTTATAAAAACTAGAGTCAATGAAAGAAGGGTCTTACCTCGATCTTACGTTCGTAATACTCCTCAAAACCTTCAAATATATTCAAACCCTTGCTGTCCCAACACTAAAGTGTGATATGCTACGAAATCGATAAAACAAATTATACCACTATGATGAGCCCAACGCGTAGAACAACTTTCGTCAAGGATTTAGGTCAAGAAAATATATACCTTAGTTGATCCTAAAAATGGGTTTCTCTATTTTTCTCTGGTTCTTAGCTAAAAATGAAGAAAAAGTTCGAAGAAGAGGATATATGTAAAGTTCCACCGACCTAGGGCCCCACCTCACGTGCCTGCTTGCGCAGTCCCACGAAAACGCAAATATCTCTCTATTTTGAAGTCGTATAAACAAACAACTTAATGCGTTAGAAACTACACTCGTAGACCTTCGATTCGATAGGTCGTGGGCCCCATAATTCTTTATATATTGGGAGAAAACCTCAGAGACATTTGACCCAAATTTCAGAGAAATCTTAAAAAGGAACTTACGATAACTTCCGCCAACTTTTATTTTGCCACTTACTTAACTTCAAAACTTGAGATACAACCCTTGAACACTTAAAATATGACATACCACATCATTTTTAATTTATTACTCACTCTCCTTGGTTTTGCCACGAAGATACGAGTTAATTTAAGACGTTTTAAAAAAAATCGGAGTGTTACATCAAGACTCTCATTAAAATGCTTAAAATGATTGCTAATTATTTTGGGTCAAAACTTGCTTACTCTGTCGATTCAAATTATCATGAAAATGTATAAAATTTTGCAAATCATGGTAGGTTAAAAACTTGCTCACTGATTCAAAAAAAAAAAAAAATCTTGCTCACTCTACATTAGATTGATAAAATGGGACCTTGAGGATACCACAAATGTACTATGCCAATTGGTTTATGTGTCCTATGTCCTATTGAGTCATTTGGTATGGTTTAAGAAGGCATAATACATCAACATGACCCTTAACTTGTCATCAGTTGACAACTATGACATTTAACTTTGGATGTGTACAAGTAGGCACTTAAACTTGTATAAAATTGAGCAAATGAACGCATTCGTACTACATGGCATCCTACATGTATTATGCTATGTAGAATATTTGTGTTTACTTGTTCAATTTTATACAAGTTTAAGTGTCTATTTGTGCACATTCAAAGTTGGAAGGCATAGTTATTCGTTAAAACCAAGTTAAAAATCATGTTTATGTATTATGCCGTTTAAGAAGGTGTTTTGAATTTTTTTTTGATTGTTTGACAAAATAAAAAAGACAAAGATTAGACCTTATCTTATCAATCCCGATGAGGTACAAAACATTTACACTAATTAATAATCATAAAGAAAATAAAATTAGAGAGAACAATATACTTTATGATCATATTACTAATAAAAATTCTTAAGTAACACAAAATTATAAAAGCCGAGAAGAATATGAAGCAACAATAGGGCAGTGTCCAAATTATACTAACAAAAAGGCAATAAGATATGAATTCAACAAAATCGAAAAAAACACAACATACAATAACATAATTTCAATAAAAACATAATTACATACTATTCAATGGTTTAAGTTCAATTAAAATGCTCTCTTAATATTAAAAGAATGTAAGCAAAACTCCTGCGGGAGTAATAATAATAGAATATGTGAGCATATCAATTATCGGATGAGGCTCCTCTCCATTTTTTCAAGTTTCTATTTGGATAGAAGCCATGTGTCATAATTAAAAATTAAAAGTTGAAATTTAATTACCTAAATTAAATTCTTAACCATGATTAGAATAACAAATAATTTTTTTATTTTGTTTAAAAAAATCATCAAATTCATATTTCTAGCTAAAAATTATCTCAGAAGTCATTTAAAAAATCACTTTTTCCATTTGATTACAAGCTCTTCTTAATTTTTTGTCCTCTTTTTTGGTAATGTAGGAGTTCTTTAATTATTATTTTTCCTATTCTTCTTTACATTTCCATCAAACATTAGAGAAATAGTCATCTAATGCTTAGGCCTTACGCGAAACAGTTAGAAAACTAATCAACATATAATGTTAAAATTTAAAACGAATATTCACAAATTTTAAATATTTTTTAAAAAGAATGGGTGATAGTTTTTTTCCTTTCAATAACTCAAAACAACAAATCTTTTTTAGGACAAAATAGAAAAAGATTTTTTCGTAACAAAAAAAAGAAAAAATCGTTTTTAAAAAAAACTTAAAAAGAGAGAAATTTTAAGCTAGAATTATGAGATTGACATTAATTAGAAAATATTATAAATAAATTATTTGTTATTCTAATCATGGTTAGGACCTTGATTTAGGTAATTAAATCTCAACCTTTAATTTTTAACTATGACACATGACTTCCATCCAAGTAGGAACTTGAAGAAATGAAGAGAATGAGTAATGGAGAGGAGCCACATCCACAATTATCTACATTTATACTCCAGAAGACCCACATCCTCAATACTAATTCAAAATTGATGCCATGTCTATCTATTATGATTAAAGGGAAGAAAAGAAAGGCCCAGTATTTAAGGAGTGAATAGTTTAACCTCATAATGGTTCGACAATAATGGTTGGACAATAATAAACTTTTGATAATTGTGGGGTTCGAGAATCCACGACTCTAGCGTGAGAAATCATTAATTTCATGGTTCTTCCTTACCATAAAACTATCAATTAATTTTGTTAGAGTGTTCACAAGTTACTATATACATAAATTTATTTAATTTTTTAATACAAATATATGTTCTGTGGAAAAACTACTGGGTTCTTCCGAACCATCAAACCCCCACCTAACTCCGGCTCTATGTATAACGTGTGAACATGCTTCAAAAGCATTATTTTTGAATGAGACAAGATTCAATTTAAAGCTTTATGTAGATGATGTAAAACGAAATACAAGATAAAAAGATTTAAATATCGTTAAGAAATCGAATGAAATTAGAGAAGAACGAAAGAACAGTCGCACAATTAAAGTAAATTAGAGACTAATAAAATATAGATATGCAATTCTCTAATTAGAACAAACAATTACAAGATTAAATTCAAGGAAGAAGAAAATTGAACGCATACATTGAATAATCTTACCAAAAGATATTCAAAAGAGATCCAACCTAGAGATAAAGGGGTAAACCTACAAAACTCACCAAGAATGTTCACCTAAAAAATATTTGTTTGAAAAAATAATATTTATCCTATTCTATTTATACTAAGGTTGTCAAAATGAGCCCAAAGACAAGTGATCCACCCAAGTCGTTCATAGTTTTACGGATTGGACTCAAGATAATATAAAACTATATCAATCCCAATTCCAATTCTCAACTTATTCAAGCCCTAATCCATTTTTAAAGGATATTCAACTGACCAATTTAATCTCCAATTCAACTCATTTTAAAAGATTTTTTATTTATATTGGTGAACTATATTCTATATTAAATATATAAATTACTATATACGTTAATCTTCTAGAATTTGTCTAAACCAAACACAAAAGAAGATCAAATAAACTAACTGCAAAATTCTAAGAAAAAAATGAATTGCACTAAAAAAAAGCATATAATGATAGAAAGGTATATAGAGGCTATAATAAGATCTTTATTCATTAGGAAATTCAAATTCTAAAATACTGTATTTTATCTTAAATACATTTTATATAAGATGAAAATTGTAGTTAAATTAAAAAACAAGTTTATATTAATGTTTTTTTCTTATTTAAAAAAATTAATTAAAAAGGGTATGTACTATGTAATATCATTTTATATTGATTGCTCCAAAAGGGGGCCAATACATGACCCATCTATCTTGGTCCGATCCGCTGGTGGTTTATCTCATTCTCAAACCCTAATCTGTTCATTTTGTGTTCTCTCTTACAAGAGTTTCAAGCCCTAATTGCAATTCTCTGAAGTTACTTCCAATCGCCAGATGTCGGTAAGTTGATTTCTTTGCTGAGTTTTCTGATGGGTTATGGATATGTACTGGTGATGGCGCTTCACAGTTTTTTTTTGCGATTCTGTGTGGTTGTTTTCTTTGTTTATCCGTCAAAATTGCGGGAAAGTTGATTTCTCATATAAAAATCCTGACTTTACATTCAATTGATTTGCTAATCTGATCAGTGGAACAATTTTGAGCTACGAATGTCAATCTGTTAGAAGGATTTGCCCTTTTGCAATCTGTTAGTTTGCTAGATGGGGAGGGTGTTGAAGAGAGTGAGCATGTACCATATGCAGTCTTTCCCTTGTATTTATGCACACTGGTTGTTTCTTTGGGTCTTGCGTCTTTACTGTGTACTTCATGGAAACCATCTAATTCCCAAGGAGCAACCTTTACTTGTCTCTCTAATGTCGTTCTCCGATATACAGTATAAATGTCTCTGGTTGCTAAATGTTCAATCTGGTTGTCTAATTGTTTATTTGTTTATCCTGTAATTAGCCTTCAATTTGATGTTAGTACAATTTCTTTTGTGCTGCCTGAGTATGTTTTACATGCTATTTACTACAGCAGGTAACCCTGCAATCCCAGAGTAATAGGGTTTTGTAAGGTGAATATTGGTGTTTAGTCGGTTCAATTTGGGGCTGTTTCATTCCTAGAGTATTGTTCATGCAAATTTGGCTGACAAATTCTATATGGTTCTTATGCAGACTAGCAGAGGAGGGAGAGACAGACATCACAGGGACCATCCTCCCAGATCCGAAGAGAAGAGCCATCATGGTCGTGAAAATCCTCCTTCCAGACATCTTTGGGTTGGGAATCTGTCTCATAGTCTTTCAGAAAGTACCTTGGCCAATCACTTCTTACGTTTTGGGGACCTGGAACGTGTAGCATTTCAACCAGGTCGAAGTTATGCTTTCATTAATTTTAAAGATGTGGAAGGGGCCTTTGCTGCTATAAGACATCTCCAAGGTTATGTTGTTGCTGGCAATCCACTTAGGATTGAGTTTACAAAGGCGGTTAGTTTTGTCAACCTTTGCCTGCTTTTCCTTGTGACATTATCGTCTTCTCATAGAGAATTCTTGGCAGTACACATGAAAGTACTATATTTTTCCCTAGAAAGTTTCTATGAGATCCATTCTCTTACTCGTAAACGTCTGCTGTTAATATCAATGCACTTATCCAAGTTTAATGTGGATCTTGATCTTCCATTTGCCATTCTCTCTGCTTTCACTCAGTATCGTTGAGGTCATTAGATTTATTAACTACCACTATATATTATAACAGATGGTTGTTTGTTCCAAAAAATAAAAAAATAAAAAGAAAGAATCATAATGGTTGGCCTAAGCGGTCAAACATTTAATTATCTGAAACCTAAGGGAAATATTATCAAAACAAAAAAGAAAGAAATAAGATGAAGGCATGGAGAATCTAAAGACAATTCCACAAAATTCAGCAGATTAAAATTCCAAAATTATTGCAAATTGTAGGATGTGGCAGTGACTTAGCAAATCTGAAATTAGAACGTGTTTATATTTTTCTCCCCAAGCGATCATGTAGCCTCAATTCGTGAGGGTAGTGTAGTGATGAGAAATATCACAAGCTTCAGGAGAAGTCTTACTCCGCACCAAGTTTGCTCTTCAATCCACAAGTTATGTATGATCTGAGTAAAAGTTGCACCAACTCCTTCCATTTCTGTGTCTTTACTCTGTTGCTATCATAATCAATTATCAGGATGCAAGCTCCTTTCCCAAGCAATATCTGTACTTGATCATTATAAAATGCCGCTAGAGTCATGGGTGTATCGGGCTATGCATTACTCTTGCACCTCTTAATTAATAACCATTGAGAGCATAGATGCAGGTGTCAGTCTGTCGGATGCTTTAAATATCAGGCAGACTCTCTCTTCAATCAATCTCCAGCTGTTTAGTGCTGCTATAGACCTGTACCGTACAAGCTTTTCAGTGACAGCATTTATCTGTTAAGTCCTTATCTTAGATGGTTACTTCTGTTCTAGGATAACGTTAGGTAGCACCTCACAAACTTCATACTGGGGCAGCCACAGCACTATATACGCATTTTCCAATGTTTGAATGCACATGATTCTTTCATATTCATATGCATTGAAGAGACAATTTGTTCCCAAGGCAGAGCACTAATCTTGACATGTTATTGAGATAGTGTGCTTGTTCCAATTTTGAAATCATTACTTATCAGTTTCCATGACAAAGCAAAAAGATGGTATCGATGAAGGGGTGTTCTTTTCGTTTCCCTTTTTATCTTCAGTTGCTTTTGCAAAGGCAACAATATATGCAGCTTGTGGTATATGGTGAGAGTAAAATCATCAAAGTTAGATCCTCTTCAAGCCGGAGAACACCTATTGCTAAGACCTTTCTATATGGCACATAGTTGGTGTTGAGGGACCATCATGTAGGGCTGTTAGTTCTCTAGAGATGAGAATCTAACCATCTATATTTTACTGCTATCTTCAGTGAAAATTACATCAGCGCAGTGTGATACATTTCCATTGTAAAGGTTATTAATATCAGACTTATCAGAATTGGGATCACAATTTTTTTCCGAAATTGCCTGGTTACTTAGTTGTTGTGATCCAGTTCAAACAACTTTTATCATGGCATCACCATTAAATAAATTCAGCTATATCTCATATCATACGGAAGTCCTTCACAAGCAAGATCTCAGGTGAGGTGCCTTTGAAATCCACAAAAGTAGAAGTACACCTGATTTTATCCATAGAGTTCTGGTTATTGCCTTTTTGAATAAATGAACCAAATTAAGATGAAATGTGGAGAATATTTTTTTCTAGAGTTCAGTCCAACAAAGTAAATCCCAATCTCCTAAATTATTATGGTGTTATGGATTAACATTGCAACATTCCAAATGATAAGGATTCTCATTTTCAACCATATGTTTGGACTAAATAAGCATCTAATGAGATGATCTAATGTAGCAACACCTTCATAGTGCTGATTTATAACATCTGTAATATTTACCATTTCAAAAAAGAGAAGAGAAAATCAATGTAGTAAAAAGACCATCCACAACTGTGAATGATGTGTCCAAATTGAAGTTTATGATCCATGACATTCTACAAAAAACATGCCTCACTTGAACTGATAGTTCTCAGCTGAAGCATAATTTACCAATATAAAAAAAAATAGTTCTCAGCTGAAGCACCCTCCAGATAAGAAAGACTTCTCGGTTTCTTTCAGGATTCATTCTATCATGCATCAAATTCACACACTAGATCTGAATGACTGGTGGTCATTGATGTAAAATAAGCAGCAGTTCTCGCACATTTCCTACTTGAATGCGTTGAATTTGTGACACAGTTATCTATTTGGTGTACTGTTATCTGTTTCTTTAGAGAGTACCTGTCTTGAGGCAAACACCCTTCGCTTCTGAAATAAAATTATAGAAAATAGATTGATGAGTTGGATAATTGGGCTATGTTTAGAAAAAGTGTTAATTTTTTAACTCAGAAAATTTTACAGCTGCCAACATTATCTAGATGCAAATACCAGCCAGTAAATGGCTGAAATATAACTTTTTGTCTGTATTATCAGTGCTTATAACTAAGTTGCTCCTAATTCTGTTGGCTTCTTCTGGTAAGACGATCCATTTATATGTATTTGCAAGTGAAGCATTCTCTTATTTGCGTACCAGAAAATGCTTTCAGCTTGCTCCCTTCATATCCCTAAACTTAATAAAAATCTTACTCCTGAATGTAGCAGTATGCAGAAATTATATCCTTAAACATAAGCTTGTTTCTCCCATAGTTTAACCAGCTTTCTTGAAATATTTACAAACTTTGTTTGGATGATCGGATTCTACTTTGCTTTTATGGCACCCTGAATCTTATCCATTTAATGTGAAGTTAGCTTCAGGGCATGCCAATTTTATGTCCATAGTCTTGCAGACTTGTCTGTTCTACCTCAAATTAGCATCTCAATCTAGGAGCGAGTGAATGGCTCTGCTATCAGCTGGAGTATTGTATTCCACCTTTGTATTTAGGCTGTCTAACTCTCACAATGCAGTGTGGCCAGCTTTGGCAGATGATACCAGTTGATTGCCATGAGATTGGGGTCTTAAGGCATTAGTGATCTCAAAATAATGCTTATAAATTTGCAAAACTTGATAACATGAATATTTTGTTAACTTCTTCGAGGCATTAGTGATCCCACCTTGCATTGCCTATTGAATCCCATATAGATTCAGAACATAAACCAAAATTTGCAAGACATAATTGATGACTGATCACAAAATCTGCTAGGCATATTTACAATGTCAACAAATGATCCACTATCTCTGAGTTCTCATTGCATAAGCAACACCAACTACTAAGTTTTTTTTTTTTTTTTTTTTGAGAGAGATAATGTTAGACCAACTAATAAGTTTAAGCCTCTAATTTTTAGTTGCAATTTTCCTTTATCAAGCAAGTTTGATGTGCATCTATCCGTCCGTTCCATCCAAGACATGCTACCTTGCTAGAGCTTTTTGTTTCCAGATTATCTTACATAGCCATTTTGTACTTCTTTTTTTTGGCAAACTAAGGTAATTTTGTTAATAACCACTACCGTGTAAAAATTACGGAGAAAATACACCTTCCATGTCCATTTTGTAGTATGTCTAGCGGAGTTCCTTGTCATTAGCTAATGGGACTTGGCAAAAAAATTCATTTCGAGAAAATATTATTGAATTGTGTTTTCTACATTACACTGAGCCTATTTATAGACATTGCGCTACCATCCCTTTCCACATAGGATACTTTCTACAAATCCTATTCCTATTTATATTCAAGGCTTAACCCATCGGTATCCCCCTAAAGTTGGCACCATGTTTCACTTTTGACACCTCAACTGGGCTATGTTCATTTTAGACACTTTATGTAGGGTTTCATTGTGTCATTTTGACACTTTTTGCTTACCTGGCATAATGAGTGTGATACACTCACTGGCTTGTGCGTGAATGGTTCTTTAGTTAATTTTTAATTTTTTTTTTTCTTCTTCTTCCCCATTTTTCAGCCACCATTTTGTCCAAGTTAAATTTCATCCATTGTGAATGAAGGTTGATGAAGTGAATCTCATTAAACTAATCTAAAAAAATTCTTTGAACTAACAAAACTCTCCCATTCTCTATCAAGCTATGTATTAGGCAAAAGAAAAGGGCGATATTTTGTAAGAGGAAAAAATTACTATGATGTGCAGATTTAGTATTTGGAGAAGATTGGGGGGGGGGGGGATTATGAGGATTTGGTGGGGGAACGGCGATTTTGGTGTGCGTGCAGATTGGAGAAGACAAGTACTGGGGATATTAGAAGGAGGTGGGGTGTTTGTTTTATCGACTTAAATTTTATTTTATTTTGTAAATATTTCTCATTAATTTATTGGTTAATTCTTATTTTTACTCAAAATTAATTAATCAAAAATCACTTTTGGCATTGCCCCCAAGGCCTTGCTCAAGTGGCAAAAGGTGGAGGATTTGTGGCTTAGGTCGCAGGTTCAAGCCCCACACCATGCAAAGCGAAGCCTGGTATTTAAGTGGAGAAGGGTAGAGGGGCGGGCCCATTATCCACCAAGTTTAGAAGGCTGTGATTGGTCCAAAGGGCGGGTCACGGACGGATTTCTCGGTTATAAAAAAAAAATCACTTTTGGCACAAATGACAAATGTCATCGTTGAATTCGTCACTTTACGCATCATTCGCAAGTGTACCACACACATTATATATTTTTGTTGATATTAAAAAAAGTGTCAAAATGACACAACGCGACCTTACATGAGGTGTCTAAAATGAACATCGTCTAGTTAAGGTGTCTAAGTTAAATATTGTGCCAACTTTAGGGGGCCACCGATGGGTTAAGCCTATATTCAAACATTCCCCCCAAGTTAGTGTATTCAAATCATATGTATTAAGCTTGTTACAAATGTAACTCAATACAGGAACTACTGAGAGACTTGGTAAAATAACTGCAAATCACTCTATTTCACAAATTTTGTAACAATATCTACGGAGAGTATCTTTTCTTCGACAAGTGACAATCAATCTCAATGTGCTTAGCTCTCTCATAAAGTATTGGATTTGATGTGATATGAAGAGCCGCGTGATTATCACACACAAGTTCGATCTAACCAATTTATTCAAATTTTAGTTCTCTAAGCAACTGTTTAATCCAAACTAGCTCACAAGTTGCTACAACTAGGGCTGCGTATCGATCGGTTTATCGGTTTGGCTTATTGGTTATCGGTTTGTAGAGATGCTAAACCGTTGTAGAACCATTAAGATATTGGCTTATCGTTAATTGGTTTATCAGTTTTTGATTGTTATTGGTTTAATCGTTAAGATTTGACACAAAAAAGAGTGAAAATCACTTAGAAACAAGGTGACAAATCAAATGAGCCATGCACATGAGTTCACAAGTTACATCTTGCTCAAAAGCAAACACCTTTACATTGTAGAATAACCAAGTGTTTGAGACAACTAGAAATAAAAGTAGGAAACCAAACTCTAAGTCAAGGACTTTATATACAAAATGGTATAAATATAATTATTTAATTTACTATCGGGTTATTGGTTAACCTGTTAAGAAAAAACCTCAAACCGTTAAGAACCAATAACCCGATAACAAGAAAAATCAAAATCGTTATCAAAACCGCTAAATCAATAAACCCAATACTGATAAACCAATAACTTTTTTTCAGTTCGGGTTATCGGTTTTGAACAACCCTAGCTACAACTATTACTTGATAGTCTACTTCTGCACTAGATCGAGCAACGACACTCTATTTCTTATTCTTCTAAAACACCAAATTACCTTTTACTCAAACACAATATTTAGTTGTAGAACATCCATCAGGAGGTGATTTTGCCCAATTAACATTTGTATATCCAACAATCTACTTATGGCCTACTTGGAGCTGTTATTATATATATATATATATATATATATATATATATATAGAATGTGGTCAGCTGCAACCCAGTGACTATCATAGGGAGAATCCATAAATTGACTCTCAGGAAAAGTAATGACAGGTCTAGTCACTGTGAGATAAGATAATTCAACTTACAAACCAACTACCTATACCTTTCAGGATCACTAAGTGGATCCCCCTGTCTTGGCAGGAGTTTAGCATTCGAATATGTCAATGGCTCTACATCCCGTCGTTCCTGTCTTCCAAGAATGTCTAAAGCATACTTCCGTTGTGAAATAATAATACCTTATTTGGACTGAGCAACCTCAAAACCTAAAAAATATTTTAGAATACTGAGGTCTTTAGTCTGGAAATGTTGAAAGAGACATCGCTTTAAATTAGTGATATCATCTTGATCATTATTGATGACAACGTTATCGTCAACATAAAGCACTAAATAAATACATAGATTTGGAGCAGAATGCCAATAAAACACATAATGATCAACTTCAATATGCTACCAAACTCCTGAATATACTATATTGAACTTCCCAAACCTGGAGAATGTTTCAGACTATAGAGTGACTGTTGCAATCGACATACCAGGCTACGAGACTTTCCCTTAGCAACAAAACTAAGTGGTTGCAACGTTTTTTTTAATGAAGTAAACAAATATTATTTAAGAACGTCAGGTTGATGCTATCAACAAAAGTGAACGAGAGAGTTAGCTACCGTACAAGGTCTTAACTCCTATGCTTAGAATCAAAGATCTAACAAAATCCAGAAAAGTATGAACATTATTTAGAGGAGACAAAATATTTCCGCTAAACAAATTAACTAGGCAACTAGCTTTTAGAGAGTTATTCAAAGCTGAGACTCCATCAAAACATTTTTGATTTCTTTCATCCCACACACTAACAAATTACTACTGCAATCAGTCTCCCAATCCTCTTGATGGCTTTATCAACTTTCCAAAAGATCCAACTAGAATAGGCTTCCTTGATGGATGTGGGAAGACCTAATGTAGACTAAAAAAGAAAGGAAACAGTTCCAGATATCTGTTACAACTGGAGAATGCATAAGAACATGGTTGACATATTTTGAAGCTTGATGACACATATAGCAACTGATGACTAGGACTATCTTTCTTAGATAGATTATCTTGTGTAAGAAAAGCACCAGTAAGAGCAAGCCATATGAAACATGTTAATTTTAGTGGGAGTGTGATTTTCCCAACATGCTTCCATGGTGAATTATGCAACAATCCATTCTGTGAGCACATGAGGTAGTAGTTGCCTTTGACTGTATAATGCCCTTGCTTGGAGTTTCCCCAAACCATTTTGTTTGAATGTAGCTCTTCACTCATGGAATCTGCTAGGGTGGCTAGTAGACTAAATAGATTATTAAGTTTGCAGTCATGCAAGTTTTTCTTGAATAAGGAGCTCCAATCATTGTTGTCTCTGCATTGATAAACAAAACATTCTTTGTTGTTGGCAATTTGAGTCCAAGATGTAAACCAGAGGTCACCAAGGAGAAAAAAATTCTTGATGTCCAATTGATAAAGAGGCTAATGACGGTGCGAGGTGACATGTATTTCGTGGTATCATTGTAATCAAACCCAAATATCTGAATATACCTTTGAAAACAAGGCGAGCCTTAAGCCGATCAACTTGTTGACATCATAAACCCAACGACGACCAACAATAGATTTACTTGAAGGAAGATGAACAAACTCCCAAGTACTATACTCGCATGTAAAATAGATATCTCGTCAATCGTAGCATGTCGCTATTCTGAATGAGAAAGTACTTCACGTGTAGATTTAGGGATGGAAATAGAGGACGATTATGATACAACGACATGATGGGGTAATGACAGACGATGATAACTTTCAAAGGTATAATGGGGTTAGTATTGTGAGTGGACTATACCTTTTCCAGTGTGTGATCAATTCACTAGGAGAAAACAAGTTTATAGTATGTACAAGGTCCAACACAAGACGCGAATCATCTGGGCTTGATGTTAGATGCGGACAATGATGATAAGTCACGAGTGGTGGCACTGTGGATTGAGATGTAGAAATAACCATTGATTCCTCAAAAATCAGTATCATTGAGTCCTCAAATATATCAAATTGAACAGAAGAAGATGTAAAGTAAGATTGAGACTCAAATAATATGACATTGGATGACATAAGGTCTAGACAAAGATCAGGTGAGTAGTAACAATACTCCTTTTGAACTCAAGAATAACCAAAAAGACACATTTGAGAGCATGAGGGACTAATTTATCTTTTTGATGGGTTAAGTTTTGAACAAATATGTGCTCTCAAAGACACGAGGGGGAAGAGAGTATGAAGGTGAGAGGTGAAACAATATTGAATATGGAGTTTGATTTTGAATGACAAATGAGGGCATTTGATTCCAAATCCAAAGGAGGACTGTTCCATTCTTTTTTTGATAAAGGTAACATTTGTATATCAATCACCAGCTCAAAGCTGGTATCCAAAAATTTACATCATAACCTCCCTCCACACGTGTGTTGGGCATAAACAAAAGATAAAGAAAAAAAAGAAGAAAAAAGAGAACTATCCCTAGATCCTCCTTTCACCTTTATAAAGACCCTAGAATGTCTACAATAGCCACAGGGTCATCTATATACTCTGAACTACACCAATAGCAAAAAGTGATAACGCAGTTCATTTTAATCTTGTGCAGAGGGCTGCAGGATTGTTCCCTTCTTCCAAGTTAAGTTTCAACTAAAACACGATATGAATTTCTAAGGCCTCATTTGTTTGCACTTAATGGAAGGTTGTATCTGAATGGTTCAGACCTTATGCCATTAAGGGGTTGTTGTTTGTGAGCTGGTTAGAGTTATACATGTATTAGTAATGTAGAGATTACTTATCATTGAATCTATATATTATTTTATGCAGGCATTAGTTATGTAGGGATTAGTTATAAATGTATTAGTTATTCCACCTTCTATCCTGCATAAAATAGTACATAGATTCATTCATAACTTATACATGTGTTAGTTCTGCAGGTTTCTAAATTGACAACCAAACGTCGTATTAATTTTGTACATGGATAACTTATTTCCTATCTACCTACCAAACTTCGTACAAGTTATACGAAAATTAATATATGATTAACTTGTTTCTTATCCAGCTACCAAATGACCCCTAAGTGCATTTGTTTACATTAATATGCTTATTTGGGCTGAATAGGTCGTAACATTAAGATCTTAAACAAGGTTGTAATAATTTTAAGAGGTATTTTTGTGTGGATAATTTTCACCACCACTTTGTCCATAACCATCGACCACCACCTCCTTTTCCATCACAACCACCATCGCCAAACACAAGCCACCACCACCAACCACCTCTGCCATCACACAACCACCACAGGCAGCGACTACCGCTGTCAACCACTACTGCTAGTCGTTATCACATCTACAATCTACCATTATAATTTATCATTTCCATCACCACCACCGGCACTGCCATTGGTACCTCCTCCGCCACTATCAACCACTACCACCATTGCGGACTGCAGTCAATCCAAGTTCGCTGAGAAGAAATTACCTAGTGTCTTGATCTTTGACTCCTTCATTGTTGGATTTTGACATAACTATTGCTTCACACAGCAAGGGAGAAAAAGTGGTTTTCGTAGTTGTTTATTCCCGGCTTCCCTTTGGCCTTCTCCGACAGATCGTTTCAGTTTAGTGCAGGTGGTGGTTATCAATCAATGCTTAGCTTAGTAATTGGTTGCTTCTGAGGTGTTTATCCAAGTGCACTATTGATTTACTCCAGGGAAGATTAAATAGGTATTTAAGTTTAAGGTATTCAAAGTATATGCTTTTGAAGTAGTGTTTGTGCCTTCAATATGTCTACAGGGGATGTGTTGCTGTCCTGTAACTTGAAACATTTCTAGAGCTTCCTTTCATGATAATCTAGGGCTAAAATAGAAGATATATGTTGTTGGGTTTTGTCTTCTTGGAAATGCATGAACACTTCTGTGACTTGTGTGTAAGCAATAAACTTGTGCTTTAGCAATTTTCCTGTAAGTTGATTAGTAGAGTATCAGAAGGGTAATTGAAAGCTGTATGTGAGTGAATCTCACAAGTAAAATTGTGTGTGTATTCATATCATATCTTTTGTAAGAATTGGTTATATTATCAGTGGAAAATTGCAAAGCTACTTCACTTCTGTATCAATAATATCTTGCATTTGTTCTACCAGAAGAATGTTTGGCTTATGTTATGATAGATCTAATTCAGTGGTTAGAACTTCTCTTTTTGTCTTTGTACTTAAAAGAGATGGTCCATTAACTGAAGTACATTTGTTTTTAGAGTCATGACACTGTTATGCTATTCCCTAAAGGACTTCGTTTCTGCACTTGTAAAGTATATGATCCTGGAAGTTAGGCTGCTCCCAACTTTGTTTAAATGGTAGTTAGACTATTCTATCTAGATGATTGCATTTGTCCTATCCTATACATGTGTATGTTTTTTTTTTGTATGTGTCCGCTTCAACATCTTACTTCCAGATTCTTGATGCAATAGTCAGAGTACCTTCATGAAGATAATGTAGTGTTACAGCATTGGAGAGTGTACACTAGTAATAAGAGTATAAAAAGAAAACCCTTCTGCAAGAACAAATATCAGTTTGAATTTTAAGGGTTTTGATTGATGCATAATGTAGGTCACAACTCTGACAGATATGTGTTACTATGTTCTTTGACTAATGGGTTTCTTCTTTTTGGTGTTTTACTTCTCAGCGTTGATACAACAACTCCCCATAAGTGGTTGTTACTTTCTGGTGAAAGTTAATCTATATGCTAGCGAATTCACCTCTTTTTATCTTTTCTAATCTAAAAATCTATCAAGAAAAATACCGACAGTTCTGCTCTAACTATGGTTTTATATCCCAGGACAAATCATCACCAGCACCACCACGGGATGAAGAGTATTTTCCACGTCGAGATGAACGTCCCATGATAAGAAGATCTCCACTTTCACAAAGGGATTTGAGGACTCGCCACTCTACTCCTGACCTTCCACCATATCCAGACAAATCAAGGTTAGATGACAAGGGTGGAGAACCCAGCGAGGTTTTGTGGATTGGGTTTCCTGCACAACTGAAAGTAGATGAATTCATTTTACGAAAAGCCTTTTCCCCATTTGGACAGATAGATAGGATTACTGCATTTCCTGGTAGAACTTATGCCTTTGTTCGATACAAGAATGTGATGGCAGCTTGCAGGGCAAAGGAAACATTACAAGGAAATTTATTTGACAATCCTCGTGTACATATTTGTTTTGCTCGGGCGGAATCTGGAACCTCTAACAAGGAAAGGAGCCCAACGAATGATTCACCATCCTCACATTTGAGATCATATGGGCACATTGGTTCTTCTGAGAACCTTCGACATGATAAGGACTTTGGTAATGCTCCTCGAGATCATGGTATGAGGTCTCCAAGGTTCAACTCAGATATGGATCCTGGTGATTCTCGTCATGTTGGTTTTGGCAGAAAGGGTAATGCATGGGTAGGTGAAGATGATAGAAGGAGATTTCCTGTTCTGGATTCTGAACTGGGACATGGGGACAGTGCTTACAATCAGCGTAGTCCTCCAAGGAAAAGAGTTGTAGACATCCGTGAGTGTGAGTTTTCTCCTCAGCGGTTCCCTAGACAAGATCCGTTCTACGATGATTCATGGGACTTGCCTGAGGATCCTTTTGTCTTCCGTGAAGCTAAGAAACTGAAGACCAGCTCCTATTTCCCTGAAAATGAACTTCCAGAATATCCTTTCAATGATATGGAACCAGCAAGACAGAGGGGGTACCGTGAATTTTCCCAAGCTGAGGTCCTTGATAAAAACTTTGATTCTGGATCTCTTGTTCATAGACAGATTCCTGAGCGGATGATGAACTCCAATGTACCTTATCCGGAGGAGAACGACCGGTGGAATTCACGATTTGACGGTTTTAAGGTGGGCTCTGGTCAATTGGCTTCAAACGCTGAGCAGAAAAGGTTGACTCCTGAACCACATCCCTCATCCAAGAGTACTGAGTGGAAATGGGAAGGTACTATTGCTAAGGGAGGAACTGCTGTCTGTCGGGCTCGATGCTTTCCTGTGGGCAAACATTTAGAGATGATCTTGTAAGTAATTACATGTTTTATGGGAAGTTAATAATTCCATAGACGTTAATTTCTGATCTAATGTGCACAAGAAGTTGAAATTAAAAACTGGTAGGCTACTTCAGTTAGAAATGAAAGCTTTTTTGAACTGCAGGAATCCTTCCTTTAGACATTTGAGTTGAAGCCCTTCCTAACACAGAAATATCTCAATGCAATATACTCTGCTATAACTGATGAAATCATACTAGTCCATGGAGCTCATGTTGTATAATAGTTGTAGTTTTCTGTACGTGCTTTTGAATTAACTTTAAAACGTTTGGATTACACTGGGTATGTTGTTATACATTTGGATTAGTAAGCTCAACATTCAGGTCTCTAGCACTTCAGAGCAGCTTTATACAAGACTTATATTGTTAACCAGTGAAAGTTTAGCTGATTGATGCTTTAATAACAAATATTTAGGCTTTGCTCAAGTTAAATATAATCATTATGCCTCTATCTGATTGAAAGTGAATTGTAGTAGAACTCTGATAAAGTGTATTCGTTGGAGAAATTAGTGTTTACATCCCTGTTACGTAGAAGTGAATTTTCTTGATTAGTACATTTCTTATATTAGGATCCTGAGATGGAAAATGAATAGTGTTTAACTGACATTTGATAGTTAGCTCTACTCAATTTAAGGAGATCCAGAGATTGAATTTTGCTCCTTCTTTCCCGTTCGAGGACAATCATCATTTCTGTTGTGTGGAGTGGGAAATTTTTTGTTCATGATATCAAGTGCATGGGAAGGATCTAGAACGGTACTTATGTTGCAAGACTTGTTTTAACTCTCTTCATCTTAGGCATTATGAATGTCTTGTCTTCTCATATATTTGTTCACAGGGTTTTTGGGATCTCAGTTTTACACTCTTTAAGTAAAAACTGAGCTATTGTCTTAGGTTGAGAACTTTTCATCCCACATGTTGCGAATCGAACTCAAATTCTTTCCTTCTTTAAATTTGCAATGGTTCAATTTTGCAGACCTGTATACTTGGACTGCACTGCAAGGACTAGTTTAGACATGCTTGCAAAGCATTACTATCAAGCAGCTGGTTCTTGGGTTGTCTTCTTTGTTCCAGCTACTGATGCTGACATGGCATTTTACAACGAATTCAGGAATTATCTTGGTGAGAAGCAGCGAGCTGCTGTGGCTAAATTGGATGATAGGACCACTATGTTTCTTGTACCTCCTTCTGACTTCTCTGATAAAGTCCTTAAAGTACCAGGAAAACTGAGCATCGCTGGTGTTGTGTTAAGATTGGATCCTCCTGCTCCCGGTTATGGGTCTCATCCTGAGAAGAATGAAACTGGTATTACCGGTTTCCCAGGCATGACATCGTTTGCCCAGCCGATATCGCCTTCTGGGCCTAATCCTGCACTGACATCTTACGCAGCCACTCAGAGACCAGGAATCAGCAATATGTCGTTTCCTGGGATAGATACAGGACCTCCAGCTGCTTCATTTTCAGGCTCTCTTCAGCCAGCTGGTAACTTTTCTGAGTCATTTAGTGGAGACAGGCATAATTACATGGTCAATCAGCAGTACCCTGCCATGGGACAGAACTGGTCTTCCCATGATATGCAAAACCCAAATCCTAGTGTCAAGAATATCATCTCACAATCATCCAGTGGCAGAAATGATCCTACCATTGGTCAGGGATATAACCCGGCCATGCCTGGTACAGGGCAGGAAAGTTCTAGCATCTATAGGGGTGAAGTTTCAAATTTCCATTCAAATGGCAATAATAGACCTCCCCCGGAGGCAAAGACACCAGCTACACCTTTTCAATCAGAACAACTTGCATTGTTAACCTCATCACTTCTTGAGCAGCAGAGGCAATCAGGGGTTGCATCAACAGGACAAGATTCTAGACAACCAGGCACTGCTTACCTGCCTGACAACTCATACAGGCCACAGCAGAATCTTCCATTCTCAAACAATCAGTCTGTTGATCATTCATCATCTCAGTTTGGTCAAATGCAGCAACAACAGCAACCAATGGTGAGTTTGCCAGGCCCACCTCCAAGAGAGCTTCAGCATGGCACTAACGTGAACCAACTGCAGAATGCAGCTGATGAAGAAACAGACCCACAGAAACGCTTGCAGGCAACATTGCAGTTGGCAGCAGCTCTTCTTCATCAAATTCAACAGGGTAAATCATGAGCAAATATTATACCAAATAAGGTCAATAATTACTGTATTTATTTATATATGCAAGACGTGTCTTCATCGTGCTGTACTTTCAATCTTGACCTAGTGCTAAGAAACTTACTGCAGCATCCTGTTCCTCCAAATCTCTTTAAACATTTTTAAGTAGTGCTTGTTGTTCTTGTCATTCAATAGCTTTCGTCTTAACAGTTTGATATGTAGTTCTAGACTAATTCAAATGGATAGCTCTCCATGGAGTTGTGATTTTGAGTGCAAAAAATTGTGTCATCACTATAGAAATGTCATTTTTTCTGTTTATTTCGTTTTACTTTGTGTAATTTCTTATTATACAATCAGGTCGTTTAGAAGGTAAGTGTATGTCCAACTATATAAGTTATGATTTGGTAACCTAGAAAGTTTCCTCATAATGGAGGAATAGGTGTCTCCTTACACAAAGGAGGGTCAGGAACTCAGGATTATGAATCATAGTGGCTAGCAATCGTCGATATGTTCCATTTATTATGAAAGACTAGATTGACTTGTTCTATGGTAAGTATCTTCATATTCCACTGAGTAGGATATGACAATGATTTTGATTAGTCACCTATAATAAACATGGTTAAAGCTATTAAAATAAGAGCTTGAAAAATAATTCAAGGAGTTATGTTCATGGAAAAAAACTTGCATTTTTATATTTATACTGAACCATATTAGAATTATGATTAAGTGATATATTGAGGTTAAAGTTTATATTGATTTATCATAATTAAGTAATAGGATGTGTCATATACTTATAAAGTTAATTCAAATATCAGGTGCGAGTAATTTTTTCCCGCGATAGAAACTGTATCTCCACTATCCATTATAGAAATATCTATTTTAGATCACAAAAAAAATTAAAAATCATCAGTCTCTATCATCCATTTTTGGCATCTATTTTGTTAATGCTCTCTTAACAGTCAAAATCAAAATTAAAATTAAATGGACTTGGATCAAAATGTTCATACAGCTTGCCATCAGTTACTTCTATGCTAAAATATATAGTAGGCATATTACATACATATACTTTTTACTTAGGCCTCAATTGACATTCATGTTCTCTAACTTTGAATACGTATAAGTAAACACTTAAACTTGTAAAAAATGAAACAAAGAGACACATGTTCTACGTGGCATAGTACACGGAGGATGCCACATAGAACTCCAATAGGATAAGCGTGTCTACTTGCTCAATTCTATACAATTTAAATGCCTATACCAAAAATTGAAGGACATAAATGTCAATGAAAAAAGCAAGTTAAAAGACACGTTTATATGTTATCCCGATAAAACACATCAAACTGCTCTATTCTTTTGACATTACCTTTTAAAGCCATCGAGTGTAAATACAGAACTTTCATCAAAAAAAGAAAAAAAATGTTACTATAAGTCCCATGTTCACATAGCAATTATCTTTCCTCTTTTCCAAAACGGTAAAATTGTCTTCACGTGACATATTCGTGAAAGCATACACTAATACTTGCATTAAAATCGCCTATTTACATCATATCCTTCGAACGAGGGATTAAAATTTTCTCCATGTGACATATTCTATAGCATTTTTTCAATATCTTGTCTATATGATCTATACATAATATTTCCAATCAACAAATGATTTCCTTCACCATGCAAATGTTTTGTTGCAGAGATCATAAATCACTTTGGGATGACAAAAATAATGCATCCTGCTTTAATAATGTTAAAAAAATGAACCTTACATTCTGCTTACAATCTAATTTGATACTACTTACATCCAGCCATTTCAAAGGCAAAAAAAAAAAAACAATTCATCATCCATGATACTATAGAGCCTAATAACACGCGTAGGCATATCAAAACTGTGAAAGCAAGAAGCTAGCTGCTCGATTAAATGGATAGAGAAAACCTATGTTGCTCGGACTCTTCAAAAATGTCAGTAGGTATGTGTCAGATTCTCCAAAAGTAGTGTATTTTTGGAGAATCTGACACTGGTGTGGGATCAAAATGAAGAGTTTGCGCAACTCAGGAGAAAACTAAACCTTGAACTATAACAAGATAGATGAATCTTTATCAAATCATTGTTCAGTATTGTCAAAGGGGACTCTTCTTCTCAAGCAATTCTTTGTTACGCCTTCAGTTTTAGCACAAAATTACTCATTTATCCTATATGTTTTTGTGGCTTGTCCTCTGCAAAGTCAGATACAACACATTGGATATAATGAAAACCGAATCAAATGAGGTACTGGATAAAACTCAAACAATTATTCAACAACATGAAGTCTTTGCAACAACCAACATGATCGAATAGATCCACCTTTTTAAGGTCCGGTGAAAGCCATCTCATTGCCTTGTGCCATATTTTTACATGGTATCAGAGCCAGGTCCATCCCCGTTTGGATTCTCGGTCCTCGCTCCAGTCGGGCATGGGTGTGAAGTGGGTGTTAGAGTGGGTAAAAGTTCCACATTGGTTGGCGAATAGACTGATGGTCTCCCCTCATGAGCTAGCTTTTGGGGTTGAGTTAGGCTCAGGTACCATATCTTTACAATATCATACTCAATCACCATTTAGTATGTTATTAAACAGATAGAAATGCTTGTATATATGTCTTCTAATGTAGTATTATGATGATAATTTAAATATGCATTTTAAAGCTTCTCATTTTCAACTGGTTCTTATAGTACACACACATTTTGGAGGTTCTGGACTTGATCATGGCAAAAATGATGTCCAATCCCTCATTTAAGTTCCAAAAACCCCATAAGGAGAAGGCAAGGCGGGTCTATATAGCTACCACTTTGCTTGAATTATATATGTGTGTGTGTAGAACGAATACAAATAAATGTATGCATATACTAAACTATACTCGTTCTAAACCTATACCGGTTTTGTTCAAGAGAAAGGCCCCATTTGGTAACCCCAACCGGAGGCGAACGGATCACCAAACATTTAATAGGTTCAACTTAACACATCATTTTCAAGACAAACAATAAATATACATATGAAAAATCACTAACATGTCAAAGCAACAATTCCAAAAATGCAATCGACTCAGAAATAGGGACCTTAAAGATTGAACTTATCAAGTTTAAATCATGAATGCGCGTTCAATGTATTCTACTATTAGATTTTTCAGTAGTTTGGAAAGGTCAGATTCCATGGAAAAATAATTATGTAGTTTCAATTCCATAGCATATCTCCTAGGGTCCAGACAACCAGAACTAATTCTTAATTAATCATGTCTTTTATCTTTCAAATTAGTGGCCCTTTCTGTTAAATATCTCTGTTGATAAAAAGTCATTTTTTTTGTTTAAAAAATCACTGTTTTTGTCTGTCTTTGGATTCTATTCCCTAAATTTTCTCTACTTTTTTCCAATCCAGAAAGAAAGTTAAAATTATTGAAGAATATTTAGGAAAAGAGAGATGTTAGCATAATATGCATGTGTTCAAATGCATGAAGTTAACAGTTGACAAATTTAGGAAGCCGTAACTCTAGACTCGAGAAGAAATGAAAGTCATAGGCGAATCCAGGATTTAAACTCTATGAGTTCAGTCTTTTGAAGTTCTTAGCATTGAACTCGTTGTGTTTCTAATATTATAGGTTCAAATATATTATTTGATGTAGTTTTAACCATAAATTTAAACTATGCATCGGAAGTACTGTATTCAGATGAACCTGATACGCCGAGGTTGTATGTGCCTCTTAGGAAGGTAGAAGGTTCATCCAAATCTTTTTTGGAACATTTGTGCTATCTTGAGGATCCCATTTAAGTAAACTGTCTAAAGCTCAAAACAGATCAAAAAGAACTTTTTTGGGACCCAATAATGTGTTTTTCCAACTATATAAACCTCCCCGGACCATACACCAAAATTACCAGCTCCAACATAGTTTACGTCTAGTCGAGAAGCTCAGTTCTTCAAGTCCTTCACTCTTTTTAGGTGAGGAATTCATCATGTTTTCGCGTTATGTAGCATTTCATTATCTAATATTGGAACTAAATTTCCTCGCGTTCCAGCTTCTATCCAAAAAAGTTACTGTCTTTAATGCAAGTTTTTCAAAAACTTACACCTACAATACAAGATTTTTGTGCAAAGAAATTTCTTTCTAGAATGAAATGACTGTTCATGTGTAAGAAAAATGCAATTCTAGCTATAACCATGTAAGGACAAAGCCTCAAAGATGTGTGTCCGATAGGATTTAATGGTTGCTGCACATGCCTCTTACAATGACCTATTGCATGCCTTTTACAATGGCCTATTACATGCCTTATACAATGGCCTATTTGGCTTCCCATATTAAATTTTCTCTCATAATCTTTTCATGTTCACTTCCAGATTTACGGACAGAAAATGAGCATGGAAGGAGATTGGATGTGTGCTGCATGCCAACACCTAAATTTCAAGAAACGGGATGCATGCCAACGATGTAGCTGTCCCAAATATGCAACAACGACCGATGTTTACATGTATGGACTAAACAAAACAGAAGTCCTAGCTGGAGACTGGTATTGCAGTGCCATAAACTGCGGTTCTCACAACTACGCAAGCAGAACAAGCTGTTATAGATGTGGTGCCTTAAAAAGTGATTATTATGGTAACGGGGCAGGAATGATAGCATCAACAGGTTATGGATATGATGCAAGTGCTTGTCCTGGTTGGAAGAGTGGTGATTGGATTTGCAGCAGGTTAGTTCACATCAACTCTATAACAACAATCTATGAGTAAAACAACTTTGGTCGGTAACATGAATCCTCATTGTTCATGTCACTCCATTCAGGGGCGGAGCTACAAGCCCGTCTACAGATTTGGCAAAAACTAATAGCTTTGGTCCAAACCATGTATTTGTGTCTAAAGATTCACTTAATATGAATAAATAATTTATCTAGAACCCAATAATCTATCTTTTTCTAGAATTCAGAACCTATAAACTCAAAATCATAACTCCATTTGAGCTCATCCCATTCTAACATTGTTTAAAGAAACTGAGAGTAAAAAAAGTACTAGAAGTCCTCTATATTTACTACTGACTGACATAAGTTCCTTATTGTATCTGCCAGATTAGGATGTGGTACGCACAACTATGCCAGTAGAGCAGAATGTTATAAATGCAAGATGCCTAGGGATTTTGGTGAGCCATCTTCCATGTGATTCTGGTACTGCATAGTCGACGTTTTACTTTCCAACACCATTTTTCATCGACTAATATTCTGTTCATTTCTCTGCTTTTCAGGAGATGACCTGAGAGAAAATGAATTATATTGAGGGATGAGGCGACATTAAGTTTTTATTGAAGATTTACTTGAACTCATAACCTTCTGTGTTTTTTTCCTTCCGCATTCCGTTTATTTTCTATTTTCTTGTTTCTTTAGATCAATTTCTCAAGGAAGGAATAATTTCTAACTGGATTATAAGTTTGTAACTGCGCAAGTTCTAATGAATGAAAATCCCTTCAGATTTTGCATTCCTTATGTCTTTCAAGTTTCAACAACTGCTTTTGTCAGGTAGTCCGATGAGTATTATGTAAACTTAATTCAGGCTATGTTGCTCTGACTCTTCTAAATGCTGATGAGTGCATGTCGGATCATCAAAAAATAGTGTATATTTGGAGGATCCAACATGGGTGCGGCAACATATTTGGAGAATCCGAGCAACATAGAATTCAGGTCTATGTACCGAAATTCACAAAAAGAAAAAATAGGAGAAACTATAGAAGCATCAGATATAAGATAGAATCTTACCCTTTGGGGTGGCCCAATGGTTTGGGCTTGGGACTTCCATGTTGGAGGTCTCAAGTTTGAAACCCCTTGCCAGCGAAAGCAAGGGGTTTGCCATCTGGGTCGAGCTCGTCGCACCGGGCTTGCCTAGTGGTTTGTGAGCTATTGCATAGGAGCGGGAGTTTTACCCTGTGCGCATCCAAAGGGTAGCGGCTGCGGGTTTCCCTTGACATCAAAAAAAAAAAAAGATTCATAGAATCTTTGAGTGGTTCCATTATGAGGGAATCAAATTAGTTCCTTTAAGCATCAACTCTCAATTACACGTATTGTCTTTCCAATTCTACTATGATCCCTGGTTAGTTTTCAACTCGCTGTAGAACCAGCTATGTTGCTCAACTCTTCAATGATGTCAACAGGTGCATGTCGATCATCCAAAAGTAGTGCATTTTTGAAGGAACTAACCCTTGTGCAGCAACATATTTGGAGAGTTCGAGCAGCATAGAAACAAGCACAGATTGCGTTACATATATAATTTAGAATCTCTAAGCTCTCCTAAGCTAAATGCTAGATTTTTGAACTTGGATTTGCTCGTAACATCTCCACTAAGGCTAAGAATCTGGTCAAAAGGGATCTATGCTTATTCTGGTATAGCAACTGAATTAACTGCATATTTACTCTCCGACAGTCCTATCAATAATCTACCAGGCAGAGAATTGAACTTTCGTATCCCGTTTCAGTCATTGAGTCATTAACATCTTCAAGCCTACTTCTCAGCCTGTTTGATCCACTCTATCTTTAGTCTAACTCTTGGAATCAAGTTATACGCAAGGGAGGGTGTTAGAGATATACAATGTCTCATATTAGTAATATAGAGGTCGCGGAAAAGGTTTATAATGTACATGGATACCTTTAAGGTCTTTCTCATCGTAAGTCAAAAACGGAAAGCACACATAACCAAAAATATGTTCTAACAAGATTTCACATGGTCAAGTATTTATTTAATTGAACAACAGAAGAGATGCTCAATTAATCTGATAACAATAAAGCAAAGTATATTAGATTACTTAATGCCAGTAAGTAGTAACAGATATTACCAATGCTAGTAAGTATAAATACAATAAATATCACAAGCTACCATATAATAATTGCACGAAGAGAGGGAGGAAACTCACGTATAGACTCCGGATCTATATGTACAAAGAAGCTTGCTGCAACTATCAGATAGCAGAAAAGGAGCATCAGCCCTTTAAAGTAATTAGACGTCCCGTCCTGTAGAAAAAAAGATATCGTTTAATTGCAAGGATGCAGCATAAAAAATGAACATTCCGACCGTTGCATTCATGTACACCCATGATGAAGCAGAACAGAAGGAAATGAAAAGGATGAAGAGGTGAAAAGGAGAGCAAGTCTTCAAATCTGGAAAGAACTCTTATTTACCATTATTTTAAGAGTTTAAATTATAGGGTACCTGCAGCATGAAAGCTACTACAAGGACAGTCATAAACAGTGTAGCTGTTTCAAACATTTGGAAGTCCAAATTCATCGGTGAGCCTATTATCCATCCGACTACAACACAGAATGGGATCTGTAGCAAGAGAACAGTCGAAAACGGGTGTAAGCTACCAAGCAGAAAAAAGATAGCAGTCAAAATTAGAACACAGGTAATATCTTCTTTTCTTCATTTACTTGCACTTGACAGGCTATTGAAGGAGATAAACATGGAAACGACAAGATATTTTTTATATTTCTTGAAAGGCATAATACATAAACTGACCCTCAGGCAATACTCCAACTTTGAGAGCGCACATCGAGCCACCTCAACTTAGTATCAAATGAAAACTAAACACTTCAACTAGACCCCACTGTGTTTCATGGACACCCTACGCTGACATGGCGCATAAATTTTGGAGGTGTCTAGATGATCATTTTTGTAAGTTGGAGTGTTCAACTGACACAGTGGAGACAAGTTGAGGTGTCAAGATGTGCATTCTGAAAATTAGACTGCTTTACATGTCAGTGGAGGTCAAGTTTGAGTGCCTGTTTATGTATTGTGCCTTCTTGAAATAAGAAGTGAAAAAGTGAAGTGTTTTATGTAATGACAAAGCAGCTAGGGTGATACATTCATATCTTGATTAAATAGAACAAAAGTAATGACTAAAGTTCCTTATTGGCATAATTCATGATACAGAAACTCTGATATGTTAATTACCTACCCCAAACATGGCTATCTGTGTTGATGAACCTATTGCCACTCCCAAAGATATATCCTGCACAGACACTAAGTAAATGAGGGATGGTGATTGTAAATCGTTAGCTTTGTAAGGAAGAAAGGTGAAGAATGTACAAGCTTGTCTTTGCAGGCAAACATGACAGCTCCGGCATGCTCCGCAGCATTTCCAACAATGGGAAGCACTATCACACTTATAAATGCTACAGGAATATTCATCGCAACGGAAGCCCCCTGAAAACATTGTCATATATGTTTATTATTAGAGGGGCTCAAAGAGCACATAAAAAATAACACATTTCTTAGTGTGTTCAAATACTTTCCTGTTGTTTAACACAGAGAGGACTAAAAGTAGAGTAGAATCTCTGTACACCTATGTTTCTGGACTCTTCAAAAATGCCGATGGGTGGGTGTTGGATCCTCCAAAAGTAGTGCATATTTGGAGGATCCGACAGAGGTGAGGCAACATTTTTGGAGAGTCCGAGCAACATAGTTGTACATAGTTTTTTTTTCCTTTTAGACATATTCTATATAAAGGACCTTTTTTTGTTGAGTTAAGAAAAAGTAAAACCTGGATAAGTTCAATCATATAAATCTCATAACAGTAAGTTTTGAAAGAACAAGGAGAAAAAGAAGATTCTCGATTTTTCGAAAAGCTAGATGGTTCTACAGAAAGAACACTGAGTTGCAAAACCGCAAAAAGAGAAAAGGTTAGTAGGATGCACTTACTTCTATGGTATTAACTAGGTACTCTGATAGGACTGCTATCCATAGTGTCACAACAGAAAGCCATAGGATTGACCACCATTTCGATATCTCCGGAGTTTCTTCATCATCTGCACTTCCATCAATATGATCCTCTTCCTGAAGTTGTACTAAACTCAGAGGAGAACAAATTCATGAAGGAAGATTGGACGTAAACGTACAGCTCATTGTAGCCTTTAAGAGCTAATAAAGAAGGAAAGTAACAGAGATGGGATTCTTTGTTTTCTCTAATCCCATTAGATGTTCTCAAGACAACATTGTTTTGCCTTAACATAGCAAGTTTTCAAGGTGGAATGAACAAGAATAAAGATCAAATATCTTACGAACTTTTGGAAGCTTAAAAACAGAAGACTAGATACACTATAGTCCACAAGTTGGAGCATTTCGACTATGAGACAAGATGCGACCTTAGGAAGAATAAGGTTAATGCATATTCCAACCTTCAGAAATCTTGGCTGCAACTATCATTATTTTTTCAGTTTTTCATTTTAAACTTTCACTTCGATATTCCAAGTCGAACTTTGTATAAACATACAGTTATGTGTATAGGGTGACACGATTTATACAAGCCTGTGCTGGAAAATGAAGAACCACAACCTCGGCCATCGGCATGTAGAGATTCTTTTGGTTGGTCAGCTGAAAAAATAGATATGCGCCATATGCTATAAGCATAATGCAGCTGCTAAATCTGGAAAGTGCCAACTCTGACTTCCCAAAATGCACTTCAGTGTGTGTAACGTGGAGGACAGCGGGGAACAACAAGCACATAACTGCCATTAAAAGCAACCCTGAATTCATCCCTGCAGTTCCCTAACAAAGAAAATTTAAAAATAAAAATCCAATTATCCGAGTGTTATCCCTCGACATATAGCTTGAACAAAGTTAATACTGATATTGATGTACACAAACACATATATATGGAGAGTAATAAAAATATACCTTGTCGAAAAGTTGCTCCTTATTAGAATGAACAATTCCACCGCCAAAAAATGCACATCCTAGCACTAGTAAAGTATTGGACAGAATTGAGCCCAATAGTGACTGCTGCACTACACGAATCATTCCACTTTTCAATGCATACATTGATATTATCAACTCTGTCGCGTTTCCAAAAGTGGCATTTAGAAGTCCTCCGACTGTAAAAATTTTTAACTGCAGATTAATTGAGATGATATTGGCTAAATAGAGTGCAATTACAGGGAAAAGGGAAACAGGTTGATAGAATTCTCTATCTCGGTTTGAAAATTATGTGATGAAAATACTATATAGTGTGAGACGATATAAACATTTATTCATGTCTTCTACCATTAGGGTGCAGACGAGAAATGAACTAGTGCCTATTCCTTCTTGCTGGTCAGCATATTTTATCACACATATAAATTGGCATCCCAAAAGAAGATTTAAAGACCAAAAGAAAAGAACACACAAAAAGTAAATGCCTCTATATATCGTATACTCGAGTAAAAGTTAATGATATGGAGATGAGGGATGCCACAGTTAAAGACAAAACTACCTGTAGGTCCAGTAAAAAAAGCCAGCTGCCTATACAAAGAATGAAACCGAAAACGTATTAGTTACATTTTTGGAAAATGTACAACAGTATAAATAGACCAAGTAAGTAATCTTCAACTTATGCTCCAAACACGACGTGTAATGTTAACATTTTTTAAACAGAGAAAAAGATCAGGAAGCTATTGTCTTTCCATAACAGAGATAAATAAGTGTGATCTCATCTAGCTCAAAAGAACTTCCATTTCACGGTTAAGAACTATGCATGATGCGTGAACATGTCAAGAAATGCTGGCATGTCTTTGCGACGTTCAATTCCACTTTGATTGTTATGATTTACTCATGCAACGTGTTGTAGACATTGGTTGTAGAGAATTACTCTGTGGCCCAACCTAAACGCTCTGCAAGGGGAATGATGCCTAACAAGCTAAGTATGAATGTCCATCCCTGAAATATTCAACAACAAGAAAACAATGTCAGCAAGCTCGTATAAAGAGCAGATTTTTTTTTTGTCCGAAATAGTTTAACAACTCACATGTTGATCAGTTAACTCATCGACAAGTATTGCTAAAGGGCCACAAGGTACAAGTATGTTTAACTTGTTGGAGAAAAAAAAATCTTAATGTTCCTTTGTATGCTATACAATATACTTTTATGACTGTCATCATCTGCCTCGAGATCATAAGATCTTTGAGGAGCGGTGCCCAAAGAAGATGCCTTTCTATCAAAATGCTCTAATCTGACAAGGTTTTCATCCTCAAGTTGAAGTACTGCTCTTTCGTCTGATGATCCCATCTGAACCAGCCAAGGTCACTTCATTAGATGTGATGAAGAAGGACAAATCATAGTGTATTAAAGATATTTTCATCCACTCGGAGACATAGATAAACAGAACGATAAAGTTTTTGATCATGAACGATAAAGTAAATTAACTGATAAAGAAAATAGGCATTGATTCTTCATACATTCAATTCTAACCAACAACTGTGTATGCTTCTCATCATCTTAAGTGCATTTCTTTCCTTCTTGCATAATCATTAAGGACATGTTAGACGAAGCTAGCATGGGAAGTATTGCGGGTTTGACAAAACCTAGTAATTTTGATCTAAATCCTGTATATTTGTCGAGAAGTACACTGAATATGTACATATAATAAACTTCAAATCTTGAATCCGCATCTAATGCCATTTTTCCTTCATACTACTTTAGGCATCCTGTGTTCGAAACCCATTGGACTACTAATCCGTAGATTAGTGGCACCATATATGCTCGATTAACGTGAAGTTCTCCCCACCAAGAGGGTTCTCCATTCATAAGGGTTCAAATCCGAGACATCTGGTAAAGGGTTAGAAAGATCTCAACCATCCCACTAGGTAGTGATGCCATAAGTTGGTGCATTAGAAGGCAAGACATTAGGGATTCTGAATCTGACCACACTTTCCTCAGGTCGAACGGTTATTGATCCTAACTCAACGAGAAAAAGGTTGTTCCCATACTTGCCTTAACTTAATCTACTTAAATCTCGGATTCTATTCCATTAAGGCATTCATTTGAACTCATACTTGCTTTAATCTAATCTACTTGGATTCCGAATTCCATTCAATCAAGGCACTCATTCCCTTCATGTAAAGTTCAACATCTCTGACACTAGTTGTTCTTTCTACCTAAACTTGCGGCTTCTGTTATATGACAATACACACTAAAAAGACCACATTTCTCTCATACGAACTCGAAATGTGACGATTCTTTTTGCAATGATTCTGAAATCACAATACGGATCTAATAGTTCAATCAAACACCATTTTAATCTATTGAGTGTAAGAAAGAAAGAAACTCACTTCAAGATGGGACTTTGCCCATTAAAAATTTGAATGATCATCCACTAATGGTTCTTTCTCTGCAAAAAAATTCCATTAACAACAATAAACCAAAAAAAAAAACTTAAAACAGGAATACACATTTCTAATAAATTTAAAAAAAAAAACGCACCTAATGAGGAGATTTTGATTTTCAGTGCATTGACATTACAAATCTTCAAATTTCTTTACAAAATTTCCTTTTTCTTCTTTTTCTTTCATTAATTTGTGATTTTAATATTTTTTTTTGTCAGAAACTTTTTTTCTTCCAAAATTTTCTCTTTTTGTTGTTAGTTAGTAGTACTTTGTTAGTTGGCACAGTTTGTGGTTTGAAAGGGCAGTTGGTATAGCGGAAATAGTTGATTATTCATGGATGACAAAAGCAAATTTTAAATATAAATTTTTAAAATTTCTAAAATAAAATATATGAAAAGTAATACATATCTTAGTTAATGATTTATTTTTTAAGTAAATGAAAAAAATTATAATTATAAAAAAAATGTTCGACTTTTTGAATAGTGACACCTTCACATAAAATGGGATGCGGGAATATTAATTATTGAATTATCTTGTACAGTTATGCTACTCGATATTTAGACAACTCCAAAATTTAGTGTCAAGAACTCCATGATTTTTATTGAGTCAAAATATTAATGATAAAACACACACGAAAAAGCCAAACACATCAAGTTAAGGTGCTTAGATGGTCAAAATGAAAATTGAGGTCACGTTAAAATGTTTATCTATAAATTCTGTCTATTGTTATATATATTATATATACATATTTCTTTTTTAAATCCTACTATACACAATGTAGTTTTCAGTGAAGGGGCGTCACGCCCCTTTGATATCATCGCTTAAATAAGGTGACTCAACCACTAACGAGTGGTGTGATTGAGATTTCTTCACTTATCAATAAACGTTATCACATTGTTAAGACAAACCTTGATGGAAGGCAAAACCTCTAAAACTTTTTGTGCTTCTCAAACAAATCTTTTTATTAACAAACTAGGTAATTTACCTGTGCTTTGCGCGGGCATAAATAATCTTTCTAAACTTTTGAACAATCTTTTCAATAATCGACTGTTATAAGAAAAGAAGTAATTTTTAATAGGTTTTAAGAATATTTCAACAGAAATTAAATGATTTGACGTCTGTCACGATCCGAGCATACACCCTCGACATGATCGGCACTCAAGAACCATTACTGGTCCCCAAGCGAACCCTCATCCTGGTTGACTACAAGCGGAAGACTAACTTAAGCATGCAAAAGTTAAAAAAATGAATAAAATTCATTCAACTCAAAAGAAAACTCAGAATGATATAATGTATTCAACTCGCCATAAAATAGACAACTTAAGTTTTTAAAACATTTAATAAAATAAATGAACAGACTTCTAAAACTCTACTGTCTATCTATGAAGACTCTAAATGACAAAGATGGAAGTCGGGACACAAGACCCACGACCTCCTAACAACTGAAAGTAAATGGAATCCTCCGGAAGCAAGGAAACTCACCATAGTTAACTCAAACTCCATGTAGTATCAATAAAACTCTCTTGTTGATGATCCTGAATATATGTATAGGTATTTAGTTGCCACTAAAACATTCATTTAGTGGCGACTTTTATAGGTATTAGTGGTGACAAATGTTACCACTAAAAGAGGCTTTTCGTGGCGACTTTTATAGGTATTAGCGGCGACTAATGTTGCCACTAAAAGAGACTTTTCGTGGCGACTATTATAGGTATTAGCGGCGGCTAATGTTGCCACTAAAAGAGTCTTTTCGTGGTGACTACTATAGGTATTAACGGCGGCTAATGTTGCCACTAAAAGAGTCTTTTCGTGGCGACTACTATAAGTATTAGCGACAACTAATGTTGCCACTAAAGAGTCTTTTCGTGGCGACTATTATAAGTATTAGCGGCGACTAAAGTTGCTCACATAAGAGTCATTTAGTGGCGACTTTTATATGTATTAGCGGCAACTAATATTGGCACTAAAAGTGACTTTTCGTGGCAACTATTATAGGTATTAGCGGCGACAAATGTTGTTACTAAAAGAGTCTTTTAGTGGCGACTTCTATATGTATTAGCGGCAACAAATGTTGCTACTAAAGAGTCTTTAGCGGCGACAATTGTTGCTACTAAAGAGCTTTTAGTGGCGATTTTTATTCGTATATTAGCGGCGACTAATATTGCCACTAAAAGAAACTTTTCGTGGCAATTATTATAGGTATTAAAGGCGACAAATGTTGCCACTGAAAGAGTCTTTTAGTGGCGACTGTTATAGGTATTAGCGGCAACAAAAGTTGCCACTAAAAGAGTCTTTTAGTGGCGACTACTATAAGTATTTGCGGCAGATATTGCCACTATAACAGTTTTTAGTGGCGACCTTTATAGGTATTAGCGGCGACTAATGTTGCCACTAAAAGAGACTTTTATATAATTCTTTGCAAATTTCACAGAAATTTAGTGTTATGGAATTTAGAAAATAATACTTAAAACTTATTAGTTATTTAAACTAAAACACTACAAAGGAAAATAATAAATATAACGTTTTATCATTTATCCTTCAATCAATTATCTTTAATTTAATTTTATAATTTATCATTTTGCTTCCAAGTGTTATTATTTGATATTTTTGAGGAATCAAATGTATCAACCGGTAATATTAAATATTCTAATAAATAAATAATCATTGGTGAAGAGATAAATAAATTGTAAAAGGTTGGAAAAAATGAACAAATATTCTAATTCTAACGTGTAAAAGTTTAGTCCTACTATTTGCTTTACATATATCATTTTAAAGTTCTCATTAAAATGTATCATAAGTAATTATTAAAATGAAAATTAAAGGGAGAATGTATCATAACGAACAACAATTCAACGTATTATATATATTTGAAAGAGAAAATTATTACACAAAACTATTCAGTTTGTTTTAGTGTTTTTTAAAAATCAACATTCCAGAGTGATGAAGTTCAATTTGAAACTACATTTTCTATTTCAATCACAGTGTCAAAAACACATCTATTACTTCAAAAAAATATTTACAACCTGCAGTAAACTTGAGAAATTTGTCCATACTTCATATTAAATATGAACAATTAATTTATTGTGTAGTTATCTATTTCTTTGGGATTAAAAGAGACTGCAGTCTAGTCAAAATCCTCTAGAGGTCATCCGGCACATCCTTGAAGTTATGTCAAAAGTTTATTAATTTTTGTCTTATTTTCCTGGTTCACTTTGCACATCAAGGTGCGATAAAGTTTTTAAGATCTTTATGTGTTTACTCATAACAAATTTGAATTTTATTTTCAAGATATGGCAGTACAGATCTTTAAGGAATTCTTTTACTCTACTTTCAACAATTTTAGTAGAGAAAACTTGCATGAATACTCAATTAACGTGTGTTATTTAATCTGTACTAACAAATACTTATAACAATAATTTTGCAGAAACATAAACAATAAAGTTTAAAAGATATACTTAAAAACAATAATTAATAAAATAAGCATAAATTAATGATGTAAAATAAAATTATCAGGATTTGTAACAATAAAATGAAACAGAAAGGAAAAAATCGAGCCCACTAAATGAATAGTGTACCCTTAAGAAAATTATTCTCCTCTAGTACCCGAGATTTAAAGGAATAGATCCTCTCAGGATAGGACAATTCTATTCACCAGTATATTAATACAAAAAACAATGGTGAAGTGAGTCACTCAACAATAGCAAAATACAGAATATTTAATTGTGCAAAAGAAGAAGAAGAAGTAGTTCGGAATTTTCGTTGTTTTGAAATGAGAGGATATCCCTCTATTTATAAACAACAAAGGGTAGTGTGAACAAATATTTATTGTGCCTTATCAGAAAGGTCACAACCTTTCATAAAAGTCACAACTCTTCATAAAAGTCACAACTCATCAAAAAAGTCGCAACTTTTCATAAAAGTCACAACTTTTCATGAAAAGGGAAAGCTAGTTTTGGAAATAAATAAATTAAAAGGGAATCCTGGATTCTGATGGCGCCACGTAGGCGGGCCTAAGATTTTCTTTATATATATATATATATGACTTTTTATTAATTATGAAATTGATTAACGATATTATTAGTTCACTTGACAATGGAATATGTCAACGTATATGTAAAAGAAATAATCAAAACCGCGTAGCTTTTATTTTCTTCAAACAAACAAAAATCAAACTTTGCATATGTAGTAGGGACTTCAAAATTCAAAAAGTCTAGGCAACACTAAAGTTAGTAGGGTCCAATTTTTAAAAATAAAAATTTAACAAAATGACTATAAAGAAAATTGTGAAAATGATCTATTATGATTATTTACAAATTAAATAGGAAAAAAATGATTTTTTTTTTAAAAAAATATGTGAAAAAATGAAGAATATTTTATAAAAAGTGCATAAAACTAAAAATAAACTTATAAAAGAATGCAAAAATACCAAATCATCTCGAGAAAATGAGATCTCTTGTGTATTTACAATTCTAATAGAAAAAAAAGGACATAATATACATAATTGACTCGACTTCATTTCACATTTATGCCCACCAATTTTAGGTGTGCACAAGTAGACACTTTAACTTGTATAAAATAGAACAAGTAAACACACGAGTTCTATGTGACATAATACATATAGAACACCACGTAGGATGAAAATTGTCACGTAGGATGTCACATAGGACACATGTGTTTATTTGTACAACTCTATACAAGTTTAAGTGTCTACTTGTGCGCATCCAAATTTGGAGGACATAAATATGAGCTGAAATCAAATTAAAGAGCATATTTATGTATTATGTCAATACAATCTTTTCAGATATCGTATAAAAATAAACATTTTTTTCAACCAATGACATTAATTGGTAATAGTTATGTGATGTGAGTCTTGTGACCATAATTAGCATTTATATATTATGACAAACACGTCTAGCTACTTACATACATCAAAACACAATTTATTTATAATATCAAGAAATGAACAAGGTTTCTAGTCTTTCTACTTTCTATTTTGTTCTTATAAATTTTCTTATTATATCATGGTGTTTACAAAGTGAAGCCAGGATGTTCTTGGACATGGAGAACTTGTCCTCAATCAAATTCAAAGGTGTTATACGAGGTTGCAGTAATCGAGAAACTCCGATTATAATCAACCCTTCGCCAACAGCAAATACTCGTGATCATGTGTATGTATCTAATTATTAATTAAGAGACACTTATTCATCGTTTTTTAAATTAATTTTTTCGTTGCTGTTTTATCATAGATTTATCTAACATATTTACATTTTTACTGTTCACGCAGTGACTATACTCCACCACCGTTGATAAGTAAATAGGAGAGCTCGTGAAGAAACAATTGAATATTTTACTATGATTGGGCCAGGTGGCGCGCAATCGCTATAGACTATTGTGTAATTTTACTGTGTATTTTTACCTTTGTTGTCTTGGTTTCTTTTGTTGGAATTGCTTTATTTTTAATTAATCAGTATGGAATCGAAGAAATTATCCTAGAAAGAGATTAAAGTGAAAATAAATGATAATTCTTTGTATTATATTGAATTTTGAATATAGATTCAAATAGAAAATCGTATCACTATTTATAAGCAATTAAAAGGAAAGTATATGTTATTTTCCTTACAGATATTAAAATAAAAGAAAAATAAATATTTTACAATTAATATAAATTCTAAACTAGAACAAAAGAAGTAAATACTCCACATATATATATATATATATATATATATATATATATATATATATATGATATAAAATTCTTAAAAATTACATATCAAAGCAAACCATTCACATCTTATCTTGTAGTGGTCATAATTTTCTTCATGGTTCAAACAAACAGTCCCTTAATTAAAATAGTATTATTGTCTTTGCGCCGATAATATATAATTTATGAATATCGACTGTCGTTGTCTTATTTGACCACACATTTTTCATTCAAAACATAAGTGTTTTGACTAAAAATTATAATATGAATTTGGTAAAGTCCAACAACGCGCAATAAAAATAGCCAAATGGGTACTTTAAGAGGTATGTATATAAATTACAACTCCAAAATATCAAATCACAAATACACCAAATTTCTCAATTTAACACAAACATTAGTTGTGTGTGGCATACAAGGTCTAAGGGCAAAAAAAATGAAGAAAATTTGTACTAGTATATTTAATTTTCTTGTAATATTTCTTATTTTATCATCGTGTACGCAAAGCGAATCGAGGATATTAAACTTGTCCGATTTCATAGAGACGACTCAGGTGCGAGGTCGCAGCATCAGGCAGACTCTCAAACCCAATCCTTCTCCAATGGCAAATGGTCACAGCTATCAGTACGTATAGACCTTTTTTTGAATATCTAAATTTTAGTTTTAAAATGTTACGTTGATCTAATTCATTTAACTAGTTTCAAATATTAGTTAAATTTAACGATCAAGAAGTGAAAAGTACTAAATAAATTAAAATAAAAATAGTACTTTTTTAAATAAAAATTTCTAACATTAAATTATTATTTTTGTGTTTAATGCAGATTTAGAAGTCCACCTCCCATGATCATGAAATAAGGAAGAAGGCTGATCCTGAATTTGATGATTTTGTAGTTTTGTTCCTTTTTTTTGTTTTTCGGAACGTACTGTTTCTAAATGATTTTTAATGATAATAATTAATGAATATAATTCTGTCTTTTTTTTTCTTTAATATTATAGCAATTTAAAAAAAAATATATACATAAAGGTAACATATTCACCTCTACAAGATCTGTATTTCCTAAATTATGTATACATAATAAATATTTAACAAAGCAGACCAGCACTTTTTCTTCATTAATATCCGTTATATAAGGATACATCAAATAGAAAACTTACATACATAAAAAAATAATCACAATATAACTGAACACAATATTATAAGTTCTCATCGCACCAACAGGGTACACCATCAATTTCGAGTCCAATGCATCATAATGATAATATGATGGATTTGAGTCTGTTGAATTATGACCTAACATGTTAATTCCTTCATATGAATAAGACGTTAGGTTCAAATCTCAATATGCGTGTATGATATAATAATGATTGAGCAAATCAATCAACTTTTAATCATAATATAATAGGTGACCATGAGGTTGTTCCTTCCTTAACTAAAGATTTCGAGTTCAAGTCCTGAATATAATAAAATCCTTGATAGAAAGTATTTCCCCAAATGAGACCCTACGCGACGCGAATCTGAAATGATAGGTGCATTGGGCCTTTTATTTTTCTCCATTCACACATAGAGGTTTGACTAAAACTTATAAGTTTGCCACAAGTACAACAACGCATTATTGAAATATAGACATTTTAGAATAATACTTTATATATTAATAATAATTCCCAAGTGTGAGTCTTCTTCCTTTCAACTACAAGTCTACAATCCATATATCTCAAAAAGACTCAATTTTAAAATGAAGAAAATTGCTACTACTTCATCCAATTTCCTAGTAATATTTCTTATTTTATCATTATGTATGCCAAGCGAATCGAGGAACTTAAACTTAAACTTAAACTTGTACTTGTCCTCAACTGTCAATTTCAAAAGTCGCAGTAATAGAGAAATCCCAAATAAACTATATCCTTCACCTATACCAAATCTTAGTTATCGACAGTACGTATTTTGTTACTATAATTATTTTTTCGTACTTATATTGTTTTAATGAAAGAAGGTTTCTAATAGTAAATTAATTTTCTTGATGGCATACAGGGTTAGGCCGCCGCCGCCGCCCATGATAGAATAAGGAAAAAGCTAGTAGAATCAAAACCGGGAAACATTTTTGAAGGTGCGGTATTGAATCAGAGTCTTCAGTTAGGATTTTGAATTTATGAATTCTCGTATCTTAAGAATGTGAGCTTATTGAATTCTTAAAAAATTATTTATATATAAAATATAAAGATTGAACAAAATTTTATGGTTTCTATGAAACTCAATTTCCTATATTGAATGATATAAGTATACATTTTTATATGTACTTGGTACTTTTTATGTAATTTTAGAGACGGGTGAACATAACCCTTTGTAATTTGAATAGGGGGGAATTTTTATAAAGATCTTTTTTTTTTGTTATTTTTATATTAGTGAAATTGACCATAAAAACATATTTAAATTTATTATATTATCTATTTTATTAAATTGAAATATTTTTTAAACAATATATATTTGAGTTAATTCATAAATATGAATTATTTTTAAAAAATATATCACGATATACGTAGTGTATGTGCATTTTTGCTGCGGGATATATATATATGTATATATGTCACGATCCGAAAACTCGAGTCATGATATCACATACCATAACTCATTAGTAGGTAAGTTGATATATATCCCAGAACGACAAGTAACATGCATATTTGGTAGAAACAATAATCAACGAGAAATTTTTAAACACAAACACTAGATACACAACAAAAAAGTGAAGAACAATAATATATACATACGAAAGTCAGAAGTACAAGATCCAAACTCACGACCTAGTGGACATCAGTACAAAGTTATTATACTAGTACAAGTCTCAAAAGTGGATCAAAAGTATAGACTTGTCTCGAAAACAAAAGACTAGCCAAAAATTATATACAAAAAGAGATAGGTTGAACTAGGACGCCATCAGCTCACCCTCAATCTCCGAAAACTGCTGGCGCTAGGATCTACATCAAGGAAACATATATAGAATGTAGTATAAGTATTGAAACAATAGATAGCCAGTAGACATCATAGATCAATTGAACTTGAAAAATAAAGACGATATGTAAAGCGAGAAAGTAACAACAACTAGAGGTCATACTTTTCTTCTTGTTTCAAACAACAGTCCCTTACACCTTATTTTGATGATTGATAATTTAAATATAATGCTTCTTTTGATTATTACTTAATCATATGTTTGTTCAATTACCTAATTTTTTCAGTAGAAAAGAATATGATAGTAGTGCACAATTGTTTGTCTAATTTTTTATTCTCCACTCACACTAGTGGTTTGACTCAACTTATGAGTTTGCCACAGCCCACAAGTGCAACAACGCGTTATTAAAAAAATATGGATATTATAAAGTAATATATTAACAAATCCGAAATATAAGTCTTCTCCCTTTCAACTACAAGTCTATAATCCATATATCTCAAAAACATTCCATTTAAAATAAAGAAAATTGCTACTACTACACTCAATTTTCTAGTAAAGATTTCGCAAAGAAATCGTCCGAAAGTCATATCACCAAAATATTCATGGGCTAACACATATGAAAAACTGAGAAAATCGCCTAATTCCTATGAATTGTCTCCTAAATGCCCAAAATGGACTCTAAAAGTTATGAGACTTATGTAATGTTCCCCCAACTCCCTACAGAGGGTTTCGTAAAGGTTTCACAATTAAATCATCCGAAAGTCATATTACCAAAATATTCATGGGCTAACACACGAAAAATAAGAAAATCCCCTAATTATTATAAATTTACCCCTAAATGTCTAAAATATACTCTAAAAATTGTGAGACTGTATGTACTGGTCTCCCAACTCCCTATGGAGGTTCTGTAAAGGTTTCTCCAAAAATTGTCCATAAGGCACATCACCAAAATATTCATGGGCTAAAACACACGAAAAATTGAGAAAATCACCTAATTTATGTAAATTGGTCCCTAATTGCCCAAAAAGGACTATAGAAATTATGAGACTGTTTGTACAGTTCCCCCAACCCCATACGGTGGGTTCCTTCAAGGTTTCACAAAGAAATTGTCTGAAAGTCGTATCATGAAAATATTCATAGACTAACACACACGAAAAACTGGAAAAAAAAAAACTGTCTAAATTCCTATTAATTGGTGGCCCTAAATGCCCAAAATAGACTCTAAAAAATTGTCTAATTCCTATTTTATGTGTGTTTTTCCACACACAAAATATCTTCTTCTTCTTTTTTTCAAGTTAAATGCATGTCTAAATATAATTTCAACTTTTACAAAAAAAAAATTCAAATATCACAATTTTATATCCTAACACCTAATAAGATCTGTCTGTCATCCTAGCTGCTTCTTGAACATTATCACAATTAGGGCTCATTTGGTAGGAGGGATAAAAAATAACTAATTTCGGAATTAATTTAGTTAGAGTATATCACGTGTTTGATCGGGATAAAATCTTGAAATTAGTTATCTTAAGATTAATGTAATGTTATTTTTATTTCACATCAAGAGTAGAATAACATTAATCATGAAATAGCTAATTCCAAAATAATTAATTCCGAAATAACTTATATCCAACCAAACAAGCCATTAAAGATCTCAACATCCTTTTTACATCTATTCTAAAGGACTAAATATCTTTTATAAAACATATTAATATAGTGATTAAATACAATAAAAACAAGATAAAGAATGAGTTATTATATCGTCAAGTCATCTTTATTATTATTTGTTATAAAAGGTAATTGTTTAATTTTCAAAATTATAAACCATATATTTTAAAGATGTTTGGTTGTAAATACCTTTATGAGATTCGACAATATCTTTTTATTGACAACGTATTTAACTCAATTTTAAAAAAAAAATGAAAACTAAAAATAACATTATGTAGCATAAGTTAGTAGACTTTTCAAATGAAAAAAAAAGTAACTAAACTTGGTCAAATTTTTCAGACTCAATTTAGGATAGAATATTATGCACTCCATTAGTCACAATCGTGGGTTCCCTTAACAAAGAAAAAGAAGGGGAAACGAAGAAAAAAAGCAGAAAAGATCGACTTTTAGGGTGTATTCAGAGGAAAAATAACTGAAAATGTTTTTTTAAAAATGGGAAAAATGATTTCTAATTTTTCGTATCAAAGTCAAAGACTTTGACATTACACTAGGTAGGGTGATTATTTAAATCTGTTCTGGCTTTTGTGGATAGAGTTATCTGGTAGCTGTTGCTGGTGGGAGGTACCATGTATGTCCTGACGAAAGGAGTATACGCCATGTGGCATAAGCAAGTATGAGTCCACTACTATCTATGTAACTGATTATTATATTCATTAGTTTGACGTAAACACTTGAAGTGAATAAGTTTCGGTCCCTCTCGTGGAATGACACTTGCTATAAAAAGAACTTATTTGGAGGCCAAGTTTATATAGTTTTTGTGAGGAAGAGGAGGAAATTAAGCATGCCTATCAACAAAGGCACAACATGTGTTTTGTTAGTGATGATTTTCTTTGTGTTGTCCATGAATTCTTGGTGTGAATATGGTGAAGCGGCAAGAATATTCTTAGACTTCTCTACAAGTACTCAAGGTGTTATATCTCTTCCTTTTTTATCATTACTCTTGATCTCTCTTCGTATGAAACTAAACTTCAAATTCTGAATCTGTCTGTGATCTTGAACCAAAATTTCTTCACATGAGTACTAAAGTATAGTATGTATATGTGTTTTTCTATACCTTTTTGATGTGTTGAAATTATAATGGCAGCGACACAAAGGATGGACTACGTGGGCAGCAGCCACCGCCGGAGCACCAGGGCATCGCCCAGTGGGGGCTATCCTTCCCCGGCAGCAAATGTGAATGACCATGTACATCACTAGTGATGAATCTCTATTTTGTTGTGGACTTAATTCTCATTTGATTATATAATGAGACTTTGTTTGATTGTATTTGTGTTTATGCTATTTCTGCTATTTCTATATAAAGCAACGAAAGTAAACTTTAACTAGGCCTGTCTTTCCCATGATCAGAGATCTCGAGTTCAAATTCTGATAATAGAAAAATCTCTGAGTGAAAACTCCCTCCGTCTTATTATATGGATAACTATAGAGGGAAACGTATACTAACAACATGAACAGAGTAAATAAAAGGATGTAGTACTTCATACTTTTCTCGAGTTAACATAATTATATTCAACTTTCAAGAACACAAAGCAATTTTTTTGGTTCATTGACTTTTGATCACCAAAGAAACTCAAAAAGTCACTTGAAGGAGTGCGAAATTCCTTTTAACTCATGGTTGTTTGGCAAAACAAATAAAAATTAGAGGAATCCAAGTTTCACCATCTTAGATGATGGTACCACTGGGAATTACTGCATCCTCGATAACAGTAACAATTTCGCTCTTAATAAAGTATCTGTCTGACTCCCTTGCTGCTTCTTGAATTTCATGTTAGAGACTCGATCTCACAGCTCATGTATATTGTCGAAAATAAGAAGGAAAAATTTGTGTGATGACAAGAGAAGTCAGCACACTTACGACTATATGTTGCCTAGAAGTTAGAACACTAGGTACATATATTGAGTGAATGAGATTTTCATCAAACATAATAAAAGTTGAGGGGTAATAAGAAATTGATTAGGTAGCCAACCTTCACATTGTCCCCTATACGAGCATTCTTGTCGATAATAACTCTTTTTGTGTGACAATTCTTGCCGATGCCAATTGGAACACTACCCTTTGCATACAGAAGCATTTTGTCATCATTCGTCTGGATGTGAATGCATTAATTCCAACATAAAGGTATGAATGCATTAATTCCAACAGAATGATCGTACAAGCTTCAGGGAAATTTAAGACAATAATATTAGTGCTATGACCATAGCACAATAATAGACTATCGTAATTAAGTACAGAAAACTATTAGTTGACGTTACCTAATATATGATGCTGACTTTTCTGTAATGCCCAAATTGGCATGGTAGAAAGACCTCTACTAGTAATAATACTAAGCAAAAATCATATTCAGTACAAAAAAGTTTAAACTAGAAGCTAGCCACAGTAAGGCCTATAATCTATGTTGCTCAGACACTTCAAAAATGACCATGAATGCATGTCAGATACTCCAAAAGTAATACATTATGGAGAATGTGACACGTATGGCAACAATTTTGGATAGTTGAAGCAACATAGCTTATAACTACTATAGTACTATGGAAAGTAAAGTTTCGTACAATTCTTAGGAGAAAAAAAAGTAAATTTATTCTAGTTTTTGTGATTAAAATTGTAAATGTTAATGATTGAACAATCTACATACTCGCATCAAAACAAAAGTTTCACCGAAATAACTTCACAACCAAAGTCTTGTTCTCTTTAGGTATGTCGTCCTCCAGGCCTAAAATAGTAGTATTCACCTGAAAATGCACCAAACACAAATTAAATTCTTTGGGAACGAGTTATATGTACCATCTATTTGGGTATGTATCTTTGTTCATGTATATATATATATATATATATATATATATATATGCAATGTGTATTTGTTGAGAAGTATGCAAAAGGACTATAACATGTTACCTGAGTTGCTTTCAACTGCTTCTATTTTGGTTCTCCGCAAATTCAATCATACATACTTCTTCATCAATCTTTCATTAGACCAAATGAAGAAAGATCTTTTATTAAATTCGCAGAAAAACCAATTGAAAAGCAGTTAAAAACAATGCAGGTAACGTGCTATATATATGCATATATACACACTTTCCATCCATTGAAAGTGTAGCAACGATAATATCAGCCTCGGCTTCTTTATGGGTTAGAATGAACTTTTCATAATCCACTCGGTACAAATGAGGCCTTGAGCTATACTAAGGCAACAATACTCAAAGAGCTTATATTTATTTATATTCGTTAGTTATTTTTCAAGTTTACAAAAGCATAGTTATTTGTTGCAAAACACTATCTTGGATTTTGTTATCAAAAATTTATTGACAAACATAAATTGCTACTAAAATATTAGCTAAATCTCTGAAATATTAGGCCAAGTTCTTGACAAATTAAAGGTATAACTAAGTTCTGACTGTTGTTTGAAATGAAAATTAAAGGGAAAAAAATACGTATATACTGCTACTGAAGTGGGTTTATTGAAGATAATCTTAGAAAAAATATATAGTTGAATCTAGATAGAAGACTCTACAAATGATACTTATATTAAAGCTCACCTAATACACACATTTGTATAGCATAATATTCATTATATAGCAATATTAAGTTGGGAGGATTGAATAGTCAGTGTATAATTTATGTATAATCAGTATATACTTCATGTATAATTAAGCTATATTCAGCTTTTTGAATATATCATAATATATAGTCAATATATAGTTCATGTATAGGTAAGTTATATTCAACTTTTTGAGTATATCATAATATATAGGTAGTATATATTTTCTATCACCTCTTGCTATTTTTCATGCAAATAAAAATACAGCTATGTTTGTCGTAAACTAATTTACTTTATCGTATAGATTCAAAACTATCCTTATATTCTTTCGTCTAAGAGTTGTCTGATATTTAAATATTCGTGAAAAAAAACATAAAATGGATATTACATTAATGGGGTGGACTAAAATAGGACATCCCATAATTATTTTTTTTGGAAAAAGCTCAAATATGTCATCTAACTTTGAGAAAAAACTCATTTATGCCATTTGTTAAAAGTTTGGCTCAACTATGCCATTTTCGCTTGAAAAAAAGCTCATCTATGCCATTATTTGCTAACTGAAAACAATTTCGATCTTGCAAAATCATTTCTTACATGTAGTCAATTATGATTCGGTCACATCACTAATTAATTCATTTTTTAAAGGGATGGTTTTTAATATATTTGGCTTACATTTGAAATGTCTTTATTAATTTCTTATTATTCGTATCAAGTCAAAAACTTTGATATAAAATGGGACGGAAGGAGTAAAGAAAGTACGAGTCCATCATTGTCTATGTAACAACTGATTATTATTTTCATTAGTTTGATATAAACACCTGATACGAATAAGTTCTGTGTCCGTCTTTTGGAATAAGACTTGCTATAAAAAGGTAATCAAGTTTATATAGTTTTTGTGGGGAAGAGGAGGAAATTAAGCATGTCTATCTACAAAGGCACTACTACATGTGCTATATATGTTAGTTATGTTTTTCTTTGTGTTGTCCATGAATTAATTCTTGGTGTAAAGCAGCAAGAATATTCTTAGACTTCTCTACTAGTCCTCAAAGTGTTACCTCTCTTCCTTTTTATCATTACTCTTGAAACTAAACTTCAAATTCTGAATTCATACTAAAATTTCTTCACATGAGTATTAAAGTATATTATGTGTATGTGTTTTTGGCAGCGAATGTGAATGACCATGTGATAAATCTCTATTTTGTTGTGGACTTAAAATAGAGATTTCAAATATGAAGCAATGAAAGTAAACTTTAACTAGGCTTGGGATTAGAGATCTCGAGTTCAAATTCTGATAATAGAAAAATTCCTCTCTCCGTCTTATTATCTATATGTATATGGATAACGATAGAGGGAAACGAATACTATACTAACACGAACGAACAGAGAAAATAAAATGGAGTAATTCATATTTTTTTCGAGTTAACATCCTAATTATATTCAACTTTCAAGAACACAAAACAATTTTTTTGGTTCATTGACGATCACTCACTTGAAGGAGTGCAGAAGTCCTTTTAACTCATGGTTGTTTGGCAAAATAAATAAAAATTAAAGGAATCCAAGTTTCACCATCTTAGATGATAGTACCACTGGGAATTACTGCATCCTTGATAATGGTAACAATTCCGCTCTTAATAAAGTATCCGTCTGACTCCCTTGCTACTTCTTGAATATTGTCAATATTATTGATCTGACGATACAAAAGTTCCATGTTAGAGACTTGATCTCACAGATTGGTTTGAAAAATTTATGTGATGACAAGAGAAGTCAACAGGACACTATATATATATGCTACCTAGAAGTTAGGTGAATGAGATTTTCATCAAACATAATAAAAGTTGAGTGGTAATAAGAATTACTGATCAGGTAACCAACCTTCACATTGTCCCCTATACGAGCATTCTTGTCGATAATAGCTCTCTTTATGTGACAGTTCTTGCCGATGCCAATTGGAACACTACCCTTTGCATACAGAAGGATTTTGTCATCATTCGTCTGGACCAAGAAAGGAAGCAAACTGAGTTTAACAACAAACCAAAAGAAGTATGAAGAAAATATCTTTCATTTTTTTTAAAATTTTCTACATGCTATCTATCTCGCGTATATACAAAGTAAGTCTATTAGTCATATAGTTTGTGAATTTTAACTATTACCTCATAATAATCTGCTCCCATCAAAAGAGTGTCTTCGATAATTGTTCCTGCTGAAATGCATGATCTGAGTCCAATCACAGAATGGTGAATTTTACAGTTCTGTAAACAACAAAGTAACTCCATGAGAACCATAATCTGACAAGTATGTACTGGTTCACCAATTCTAGGAACATGAAAATTAGAAGACCTTGTTGGTGAGAAACAGTTACATAATTAATTACCTTTATGACACACCCTTCTCCAATGACACTATCTGTTATATCAGCATCAAGCATCTTTGAAGGAGGCAAATATCGAGGTTGGGTGTAGATTGGAGCTGAACGGTCATAGAAGCTTCAGAGAATATTGAAGATAACAATATTAGTGCTTACGACCAGAGTAGAACAATAGACAATCGTAACTAAGTGGAGAGAAGTATTAGCTGACGTTACCTAAAATCTGGCACTGGCTTTTTTGTAATGCCCAAATTAGCATTATAGAAAGCTTCAATGGTACCAATATCCTCCCAGTAGTCATCAAATAAATAAGCTTGCACCTGAACTTAGACTATTAAGACCTCTACAAGTAAAGCTAAGCAAAAATCATATTTAGAAAAAAGTTTAAACTAGAAGCTAGTCACAATAAGGCCTATAACCTATGTTGCTCAGACTCTTTAAAAATATCAATGGATGCATGCCAGATACTCCTAAAATAGTACATTTTGGAGAGTCCAACACTGGTATAGCAACAATTATAACTACTAGAGTAATGTCGAAGTAAAGTTTCATACAATTCTCATGAGAGAAAAAGTAAATTTCTAATAGTTTTTTGTGATTTTAAAACTATAAATGGTAATGAATAAAGAATTTACATACTCGCATTCCAATGGAAGTTGCACCAGGAATAACTTCACTGCCAAAGTCATTAGCTGCAGGAAAGCTTAACCGAAGTAGGTTTAACATCACATCTTTGCTAATGACATATATACCCATACTTGCAATATAAGGGTTCTCTTTAGCTCTTTCATCATCAAGGCCTAAAATAGTAGTATCCACCTGAAATGCACCAAACACAAATTATATTCTTCCAAGAAACGAAATATGTGTCTTTGTTCATATATGCAATGAGTATTTGTTGAGAAATATGCAAAAGCACTATTATAGCATGTACCTGCATTTCTTTCAACTGCTCTCCGTTGGGTTTTTCCGCGAATTCAATGATGCGTCCTTCTTCATCAATCTTCATTAGACCAAATGAAGAGGCACGCTTTTCATCCATCGGAAGTGCAGCAACAGTAATATCAGCATCTGCTTCTCTATGGGCTAGAATAAACTTTTCATAATCCATTCTGTACAAATGATCTCCCGCAAGTATTAGGAATTCCAAAACATTATGCTCCTCAAACAACCATAAATACTGCCTGACCGCATCAGCAGTGCCCTGAGAGACAAGTAATTTCATCTTACGCTAGTTTGCAAAAAAAAACTAGTTAACCAGCTATACTAAAATGCATGTCACAAGTAAATCAGAGGAGTCGAGCACAAACAGTAACGTTAAAGTGGCTTCAAACATGCTATATACTTGTCGGATTGATATCTATCTCTAGGTTATAATATTTTAAAAAAGGACAGTCTGATGCACAAAGCATCCCGCTTTAGCAGGGTCCAGGACAGGCCGCACTCCAAAGGGTGTGTGAGGTAGACAACCTACCCCAATTCAAGCATTAGTGGCTACTTACACAGCTCAAAGCCAGAGACAACTTTGTCGTTACTCCAAGGCTCATTTTCAAATCAAATAACTACAAATTTAATGTTGTTAAAAAGTGTACATTAGGAAGAAGGTTAGGTACCTGAAACCAATCAGGGTTTTCTGGACTTTGCTGAGCAGCGAGAACTTCCACAAAACCTTCATTTTTGTAACTACCCATGTTACTTGCATAAGCTCGTGAAAGATGGCGATTTAGAGATGCAGAGTTGAATTGTGTGAGAACATAGATCTTGGATATGGTACTGTTAATACAATTGCTCACAGGAATATCAATCAGACGATAATTTGCTCCAAGCGGAACAGCCGGCTTTGCTCTCTTTTTGGTTAGAGGATACAGACGCGTCCCAGCTCCACCTCCAAGAATAATACCCAAAACACTCTGCAACAAATTGCATTAACAATATATTTAGTTAGTTACTCTATTCAGTAAAGCATGATTAACCAGAAAACTTTCGTTAAGAAACAATTCTGTGTTATATTAAACAAAATCAAGTTATATAATTATACATTTATCAATATGTACGTGAGGGTCTATATCAAGATCTGGAATCATGAACAGAGCAATTAAACAACTTCAAACTGAAGCAAACAAACACCATATATATCGATTGGACCACCAGAATCAAACGTCCCCTCAATTTAACAATTAATCAGTTCAACAAAATACTCTTTCCGTCCCTGATCCATTTTCCTTTTTAGTATGTCTTCAAAAGGAATGTCACCTATGATTAGAAAAAAGTTATTTTAAAATTCTCTGTTAACCTGATTATACTCATACAAATGTGCCAAGACCACAAATTTCAAAACTTTTATTTTCTTAAATATTATGCCTAACAAACATTGTCACATAAATTGAGACGGAGAAATTGCAATATTTACCTTTTCACTGACAACAGACATGTATACAAAAAGAAAAGTTTACACAACCCATACACTTTTATATGTTAATTTGTATAATTAAAATTTTCAAAATATATTGAATGCCGATTCAATTTAATATATAATTTGCAAAACTAGTGAGAAACATGGAGAAGAAAAGAGGTTAATTTTGCACTAACTCGGCTAGCTTCTGGATCAAGACATGTTTGTGAATTTGACGAGTCAGAAACAGCTTTAGGCGACACGATAATCGCAGCCCTGCTATGATAGGCTTTCTTACTAGAAATGAATCGTCTAGAACGCAATGATTTAGATGAGATCAATTTGCCGCCGGATAAATGTGATGATGCAAAAGAGAGACTTTGAAAGGACATTGCACTATCAACATTATCGATTATAGAATGCTGAAAAGGTTTCAATGTTCCTATAGATGCCGACATTGTTACACCACTGTCTACCCTTCTCACTGTCTACTCTTTTTAGAAAAGTGAAATATGAAAAGGATAAGTTCTACTCAATAACAAGTCAATATAATATAATCATTAACCTAAAACTAAAACTTAAAAAGATTTTTTAAAAGACATAAAAACTTGATCTGATTTGGTCTCTTATTTGAACAATTCAAACTAAACTCTAGGTATTGAAACCTTTTATTTATAATAATGAAAATTTATTTATTATAGGTAGTTAAATATAATTTTCAAGTCATTTTATTATACAATTTTACAATTTATTGTATAGTGATATAGGAATATAAAATTTTCTTTGGCATATTATCAAGTTTTTATTTCAATATCTCAAATTATAATTTATTTATTTTTTTTGCAAAAAAATTCTTATAACCTCTAGAAAAATACTACTCTATTATAAATAAAATTAATTTTACAAGTTGATAAAATATGTTAGCCAATTATTGCAATACAATATCTTGGCTATTAGTCTAAAAAATCTTATTGATAGACAATGAGATTTAGGTAATTTGATTCAAAATTCTAAAATATCAAATAAAATTTTATTGTTATTAAAGTAAAAGGTTAAAATTTGAAAAGAAAATTTAATACATTCCTAATACATGGGCGAAGTAGTAGCTCGAAAATCTTCGATGCAGCAAGAACGAGATAACGTGACATACACATAAAAAAAAGTTTTGTCATTCATCTTGGCAATATAAAACTTCTCAATATCTCCATTTTTTATGGACCTTTAAACAATTAATAAAAATAATATTTAAATATATTTATAACTAGAATTATTATATTTCTTTGCTAAGGGATATGAAAAATTTTAAAAGTATTAGTAGACAACGTGGACGCTGGACCACGCATGTAGGAAGGTAACAAAATACACAGGTGAGAGAACTGAAATGGGAAAAAAAAATAAAAATAAAAAATGCGATGAATATTTCATCTATAAAATCACTCAACTATGAATTATTATTTTTATAACCACAATGTTACTAATCCTAGATGATATCGATATTTTTGTTCCCATTGAATATGTATGTGATTATATACCGTACTACTTTTGCACAGATATATTTACAAAATAACAATTCAATAAGTAAAGTTGTTTATATTTGCCCAGATATATATATTAACATAAGCACAAACAAATTGGTTACACCAATGAAGGTAAACATGCTAGAAGAGCATAAATAAATAAATAATAACACCACTGGATATGATCAAATTTAAAGAATAAAGTTTCCATTTTCAACTACAACAAGCTCCTCCTTGAGAAGCAGCTCCATCTCGTCCGCCTGATGGCCCAGGAATCCCTCCATACCCAACTTTTATTCCATACGACTGTAACGAGTAACAAGAAAAGTTATACTCTTTAGGTGAGGGAATAGATACACCATTGATGAAGCCAAGCATTTAGCCTTTTGGCAACTTCGTTTCTTTAGAGACTATATATGAAGATTTGCAGTCCACACCGAAACAAATTAAGTAGAATATACATAAATAGTCAGGATAAGGTATACCTCGTTTGATACATCAAACACTCCATCCTGTATTTTCTTATAGATTGTGGAAGCTGTTTTGATAAAAGCCTAAAGAAGTACAATGAATTACTTTGAGATATCCATTGTATAATATAAAAGCTCTACTAGCACGTTAAATGATTTTTTACCTCTTCAACATTCTGAGCTGTTTTAGCAGAGGCCTCCATAAATATCAACCCATTTTCCTTGGCAAACTGTTCGCCTTCCTCTGTGCTTACAGCTCTTCTGTGAGCAAGATCACACTTGTTTCCAATCAGCATTATACTCATGTTTGCATTTGCGTGCTGCCTTGCATCTTCCAGCCAACTAGCAAGGTGATTAAATGTTTCCCTCCTATAATTTCCGGAGTAAAGAAACACAACAATCCAGGGAAATGTAGTTAGAGTGACCACAGAAATCGTAGATTCCTATAATATTTGCTATTTATCCATAATGAAAGCAAAGAGGCAGCAACAAAAATATGTAAGACCTTATTTCCATTTGAAGTTTAATTTGGGGGTGGGAAACCATCAATTCAGCACAAGGCACAAGCACAACGATACAGTCAATATATTATTGTCCACATTCGAATTCATGGATCCCTTATCAAATTAAATTTGGAAGACCATATATTTGTTCATTTATGTCAAGAGAGAGATTTATGAACCAAAATAACAGAGTGCTCACTAGCATTAAAGAAACTTCTGTAGTTCCTCTCTAACAGTAAAAGACAAATGGCATTAGATATCATTTTACAAGAGCACAATGTAATGTTCTACAATTAATTAAATTGAAGATCACAATGTATACTACAGATGCAGCCAAAAGTCTGATATATAGATAATTATGTCTGGGTGATTAAGATTATGTGAGGAATATTTCTAGAGCTTTGATCCAAGTAAAAAGCTAAGACAAGAAGTATGTCTTGTGTAAGAATGAGAGCAAGTTTGTGCTTACTAACTTCGGTTTCATGCATAAAGAATGTCAAAAACATAATGCAGGATAATACCTGGTAATATCGTAAACAAGTAGTGCCCCGGCAGCACCTCTGTAGTATGACCTCGTGATGGATCTGAATGATTCTTGGCCAGCCTGAAAAGGGAGATCATTCATTATAATCATGCTGGCAGCCATTTAATGACAGCACAAGCAAATAATAACGAGAACAGTAAGAAAATTATTCTGCTGCCTAGAAAAGAATTTAAGGCATTTACAAAGATTATCTTAAGTTCCAAATGAAAAAAAGAAAAAGAAAAAAATGATCAGCAAAGTTGAGATTAATGATCGCATCTTTTTTAGAAATTTGGCATATATCGAAGCAGAAAAAGAAAGAAAAGATGTGAAACAAACCGTGTCCCAGATCTGTAGTTTTATTGGTTTGTTGTCTATTGTGATCATTCTAGCCCCAAATTCAACCCCAATGGTCAAGTCATGGACCGGTTGAAATCGTTTGTCCGTAAATTGCAGGAGAAGACAGGATTTTCCGACTCCTGCGCAACAAAAATGTTAGAGATGATGTTTTATATAAGGCTTCAGCAATGTATACATCAACATTGGAAATATTCCATCGAAGCCAATGAACTATATGAAAATGCTAGGGCAAAGTGCACTCGTATGAGGAATCACTCAGCAAAGTTGTCATTGCATATACAAGGAACAACCAAGAGTTTACGACATCATCACAACTCACAAGGATTTCGAAGTTTTGAGTGCCCCTAAAGCAATAAGAGGGTAGATTCCTATAACGATATGTTCGTGAGACACATGATTCTCACCATAAGCCATATGTAATTCATCTCTTAAATCATATGCTTATTATTACGAGCATTCAGAGTTTTAATCAACAACCACTTCATCATACACAAAAAAAAAAACAGACATATATCTCAGAAATATTTTCCAACTACTGTTTTATCATTATCAAATTACTTACTTTATCAATTTTTCAAAGGGCTTCTCTTTCAGAAAATACATCGATTTTACAAGTCAACGGAGCAGCATTGGTATAGTTCTAAGAGAAAGTGTTTGGCTTTTTCAACTGGTGGAATATAAAAGAAAAAAAGAGACTTCAAATCATCAAACCAAACATACTTCAAATCCAACTGAATTGGATCATACAAACATTCTCTAACTGCTGAAACTCCAATTTATTTACTAAAAACTTAACGAACCGTATTTTTATGACCTAAATCATCAAATTTAGCCTAACAAAATCCTTCTCATTGGAAAAAAAAAATCAATTATCAAACTCCATGGATATATCACCAACCATAATTAAAATATCAAATACAACAGAAATAACACAAAATTCAAAAAACAATTGAAATGCTACAATTCTCATAATAGCATGAATTCAATCATATGCAAAATCATTACAACAACCTCCATTGAAATTGAACCTTCCCGATCATTCCAGATCCATAAAAATCAAAACGAGAACATTATAAACAGGTGCAAAAAGGAAATCATTAGATTTACAAATCAAATTAACGATAAAATCAATCACAATTGAAAAATTACCTGTATCTCCGATGATGATATACTTGAAAAGATAAGCGTACGACATGATTGATGAGATCTGAAAAGAGAACACGTAAATGAGCTGGAGAATTTGATTGCTTGTATATATAGGAATTTTCTGGTAATTTAATAGGAAGTTTCAGAAGAAGATGGAGAGGAGAGAGAGAGGGATTGGCTCTGTAAATATTCAAAAACCTCTCTTTTTCTTTTCTCCAGACATCACCAGAAAGATAAAAGGAACAAGGTAAAAAAAAGGGCCAAGAGTGTCTTTTCTCAATTATGAAATTACTATTAGATACAAATACAAATAGGAGAGAGAGGAGAGGAGAGGAGCGAGCGGGAGCGAGAAGTGTGTATCTCAAAGGTATACGAATCACATTAAATATATGCATATGGGATACTAGATACTTCTGATATACATATAGATAGATATGAAGAGAGGCGAGCGAGAGAATCGTATACATATAAATTCATTTGGATATAGTGTATCAGGAATAAATTGTACCTAATTTTGACATCATGTATCCGAGATACATCTATCTAGACACGCTACATACATGTATCTAGGGACCGAAATCTGGCAAAAAGGTAATTTTGAAAATTCACGAAAAGGCATGTATTAGGTCCTAAACGAGTGGAATTTATGTTGTTTGCACTTACTTTTTTCAATTTTGAAAGATAGAATGATCCTATGTATGTCTTTATTGTTAGTGGCACAACTCAAATTTGCCTCTTAATTATAGAAAATATAATAAATTTGTGGTGCTAAGCTTTCGTCATTTGAAAATAAGGGTAACTATAGATTATTTTAGTAACGTCGAGACTCAAAAGGCTATTTGTCCTCAATTATTAATCGAACGAAAATCTATTTCATTCCTTAGCTCATTGGATCATTCACCAAAACATTCTCATGATATATAAAGCTTTGATGATTGCTATTATTCAAATACTTTTGAGAGCAATGAATAGTATTACATTACACATTATACAAGTAACAATAAACATAGAAATGAATGTTATCTAACATTCTTAGTAACTTTCACTACAATGGGACTTCTAACATAGTGCTTGTTATCAGACCATATTAAATGGCCAAAAACATAATCTTTTGGAGCTTTATGTCCTTTAACTTTCAGAGTGATCTTGAAACTTTTCTCCTCTCCAATCTTCTTGAACTCCAATGTGTTTGGCTCAACAACAACAGTAATTCCAATCGGGGATCGAATATGAGCTTTGTAAGTGCCCGGGGACCCCACATTCTTCAATGTTCTAGTCACAACGATCGAGCCATTGAGCTTGGGCACTGTGATTGAAGGTAAGTTCAAATTGCTGAAACTTATAGGGTCAGGACATTTGAAGTGGCCTTGTGTGAAGAAACTGATTTTAGTTTCGTTGTACCCTTGTGCACAGAGGAAGTTCATGTAATCATTGATTGTTAAGTCATAAACCAAGCCAGGGTCCATGGCGCGGTTTGGCCATATGTGTCCTGATCCATAAGCAAATGGTGATGCCTTGAGGTGAGCTGAATTTGTCATTGGATTAATCGTGTTGTCTCGCGTTCTTGCTGCACCAGAAGAAGAGTAAACAAGGCATCATAATCATATAAAAGTTTGCTTATAACTCATTTAGTTCTTATTTTTGAAGCCTAATTTGATTAAGACTTCAAGAAAAGTTGCATTCATATGCATGATCGAAAAGGTTGTTAAGTCCTACCGGATGTCATAATGGCGGATTTGATGGCTGCAGGACTCCAAGTTGGATGGAGGGTCTTCAAAAGACCAACAACACCAGCCACATGAGGACATGACATTGAAGTTCCTGTCATTGTGTTAAATTTAACTCGACGATTATCTAAATCTGTTTCTGTAGGTCCTTGAACTCCAGTATAAGCAGCTAGTATGCTCACTCCCGGGGCAGTAATATCTGGCTGCAAAGATAATATCGTATAAATACTTGTAAAAATGAAATCCTTTTGGTTAATAGACTTGAAATTTAACAATCTCGAAATGGTAAAAGACCTTAAGAATCTCTGGTGTCACCCTATTAGGTCCAATGGACGAAAAGACAGCCATAACTGGCGCTGGTTTCGTTCCCAATTCAGTTGTTGGCCGAGTAATGTAAGCTGTAGCTTTCCTGCTCAAACCAACAACGACGTTTAACAAGAAAATTAAACAGAAATAGAATGGGAATACAGAGGATTCTTCTTGTTATAGCTATGTATACTAAATCATTTAATTTGCTGTACTGTGACAATGCTAGATTTCGTAGACTCTTTGTTATACCTTGTTGAATTAACATAAGACGAGACTTGAAGTCCATCGGAGTAACTGATATGCGTTGCAGGGCAGAGATAAGGTTCAGCATACATTTCATTTCCAAAGAACACGCTGTTGAGTATAACGATACCAACTGCACCTACTGAAGTAGCTTGAGTGCACTGGTTAAACACTGGACTACCCCCTCTATGGCAAACCAAAATAGTCCCCTTCACCTTCTTAGGATCCAATGTCCCCTCTATGCAAAAATTACTGCAGAAGCACATAAAAAGGTTTAGCAAAGTTAGATTAGTTTGTACATTAAGCAGTAGGGAAGAGAGGTAATACTCACGCTTCTTGAGCTGTCGCATTGGCAACTTTAGCAGATGCACCAGTAATAATTGGGAACGATTTGCCTTCGGGCAGAGCTTTAGTTGAAAGGCTTACCCCCTAAAAAACAAAAAATCCGAAAACTAATGAGAATTGACGCTTCCTAACTCTCCACAAAGAGGTATAGAGAAGTAATTTTACAAAGAATGGACGTTGTTGTTACAGGTAAAATATTGTTATAGAGAAGTAAAGTATGGCATAAAAAGTTGATGGTTATGATGAAATAATGTTAGATAAGGTGATTGTTATAGAGAGGTCTGACTGTATCGTTTTGCAGACAAAAAGAATAGTGGACAAGAGAAACATACTCTGTAACGTTTATTGTTTCCTAAGATGATATAGCTGGAAAACTCGCGATCAATAGTGCTTGCCCCGACAGTAATGAGCCAAGGTGCAGTGTTGGTTATTGTACCAGGATAAGCACCCGAATTCCCACCTGAGGTAACCACAACAATGCCATGCTTTATAGCATGAAACGAACCGATAGCAATACTGTCTTGGGCATATGGTACAGGTGGTCCTCCCATTGATACTGAAAGCACGTCAACGCCATCATGAATTGCCATATCAAATGCAGCCAAGACATCTGCATCAGTACACGAATCGGATGGAATAATAGGAGGCCAACAAGCCTTATAAGCCGCAACTCGTGCTCTTGGTGATCCTCCCTTTGCTGTGCCATTGCCATACCCGAAAATGTTAGCTCCCTCGACAAAATTACCTCCGGCTGTAGACAACGTGTGTGATCCGTGCCCTAACGTGTCTCGTGGCGTGTAGAATTTGGAGGTTACTAGAGTTCCTGCTTCAGCAGCGAATCCTTTGATGAAGTATCTTGCTCCAATTAACTTCCTTCAATATTTAAAGAAAAACTCCATAGGTCAAAAGTCATCTTGATGTTACACTAACATAAACATGTTACATGTATATATCATACTTCATTTGTTCCAATTTATGTGACGAACTTTCCTTTTCGCAACGTTCCAAGAATTTTAAATTCATTATACTACTAAAGTATTAAACTTGGATGTGAGTTTTCATCTACTAAACTAACTTTTCGTCTGCCCCTCTATTCAAATGTTGCCCTTTTAGTTTCATACTCAATTTTTGTTGTCCTTTTGAAAATTTTGCTCAATTTTTCTATCTTTTTGGCTCCGGACTCATTTTCATCTACCAAACTAACTTTTGAACATTACTTTAATATTAAAGAGAAAGTACCTATTGCAATGAAATGTGGGATCAGAGCCAGTTTGGCAAGTTCCTTTCCACCTTGATGGAATTGGTCCCATTCCTTCATCACTAAAGCTTTCTGATTCTGGCCAAACACCTGCCTCCAATCACATGAATAAGAACGGATTGTTCGGATAATAAGCATCCTTCACTTTTAAGTCTGAGATTGTGAGTTAAGTTATTAAGGGAGCGAAAAGATGGGGCACTCTCAAAGAGAAGAGAGAAGTTTAAAAAAAATGCACACCTAAATATCTTATTGACCTGGTAAACACCCTAACTTTGAGTATGTATGGATTGTAACATCCGACAATTTAAAAATGAATATGAAGAAGCTTGAAATTTGGAAATAGTCATTTTTGGAAAAATTTAAAATCTGGAAAATTTGGCTAAGTGTGGAAATCAGTGAGTTTTTGGCCAACTTTGAGCAGTCATAACTCCTAGCTCAGGATGAGTTAGGAGTAGTTCCAGTTATGGTTTCGAAGCTTGTGGAACGATCTTTCCAACGCCACTGAGTTTGCTCAATTCCGAGTTCGTATGAGCGAGTTATGATCTTTGAAAGTTGGGCAGTTGGCAGGGATTCCGTTCCGGAAATTTAAGGGCATTTTGGTCTTTTCACAAATAATTTCTTTTGAGCTTATATTGTTGTATTAGGCTGATATTTGGATCATTTTGTCCCATTTTGAAAGAGAAAGAGTTAGGGTTCAAGAGAAGAAGAAGAGAAGAAGGAGAAGAAGAAGAGAAGAAAGAGGAGATCAACAAGATTTGTCAAGATCATTGTGGATTTTCGTCGGGGGTGATCCCTATCAAGGTATGTGAGTCTTTAGTGTGGGTTTATCCTTTCCCCCCACATACCAAGCTCGTTTTTATGATTTGAGAAGAGATTGGATTTGTTGTTGAAGTTGTTGAAGTTGTTGAAGTTGTTAGTTGTTGTTGATGTTGTTAGTTGTGTTGTTGAAGTTATTGTTGGTTGTGGGACAGGATTGGGCTGTGTATTTGAGTTGTGACCTATTGTATATTGAGGGATTTTATGATCCTTAGTGTTGGTTGGTTCATACCCCCACACACCAACTCGTTTTTAATTCCAAGAGAAGATTTATTGGTTGTTGAAGTTGTAGTGGTGTTGTGTTGAAGTTCTTGCTGATTTAGTACAGATTTCTGGCTGTGATTTTTTGAGTTGAATCTATTGTATAATAAGGGTCTTTATGATTCTAAGTGTTGCTGCTGAAACCTTGAGGTTGAGAGGGTTTAGAATTGGAAAGAAACAAGGGGAAAAAGTCGGATTTTTGGGGAAAAAGGGGCTGGGCTGTTGCACCTCTCCTAGTGCCAAGGACACCAATCCTTCCCTTTCATTCACCATTTCTTTTTTTATACATGTTCCTAGGTATTATACCTATGTTTCCTAGTTGTTTCCAACACTCCAAGGTACTTCCAAAAGTCAAGTAAAACTACAAGTCAAGTGAAGTTAGTTTCCAAGTCAAGTGAAGTTAGTTTCCAATTCAAGTGAAGTTAGTTTCCAAGTCAAGTGAAGTCAAGCTTAGAAGTAAGTAAGTCAAAGCAAGTCTTTAAGGTTTTCCAAGAGTCTTCATTGAGCGTTTTAACTTCATTCTAAGGCTCAAGTTCCAAGTTAAGTATTGAGTTTCAAGTCAAGTCAAAAGTTAAGAGTTTCATGTTAAGTTAAGAGTTTCACATCAAGCCAAGAGTTCAAGTAAAGTAAAGAGTTTAAAGTTGAGTTCTTTTCTCAAAGTTATTAGGGAACTATGTATTCCCAAAGAAGTTTTAAAGAAATGTTTTTACATTTAAACAAGGTTGGAAACTGAGATTTCCAAAAAGCCTTCGGGCTAGTTTTTGAGTAATTATCTCATATCAGCAGGAAGAAATATGTTTTAAAAACATAAGAGCCAGTACATTTTTGGGAGTAGTATCGAGCACCGAATTGGGGGAGCGTTCAAAGAACCCACAACCCCCATAGAACCATGTTAGTCACCATGGGTAGAAAAAGATCATACTTTTTAGATGAATCCTTTTCAGATTAGACTAGTGGATCCATTAGGCAGTTCAGGTCTTATACCTTTGGCCGGGTATAAGATGCTCTGGCAGCGTGAGGTCGATCGCTGTATCATCACTATAGCTCTTATGTGATGGTTGTCGGTTAGAGAAACTCCCACAGCAGTTATTGTATTTTTCATACACAGAGATTATTGTATTTTTTATATACATCAGTTCATTGTATTTTTATACACATTTCAGGCTTATTGTATCCTTGTATACACACAGAGTTCATAGCATGTTTTAAGCAATCTTTCTTTATATCGCACTTGTTTTAAATTGCCTTATATTGAAAGAAGTCAGTCAGGTTGAGTTAAGTTGAGCCAGGTAAGCTATTCAGTTTCTTCCAGTTTTCCTTCTAGCCTTTGTTGCTTAGTTTTCCAGCTTGCATACTCGTACATTCCATGTACTGATGCCAGTTGGCCTGCATCGTTTGATGATGCAGATTCAGGTACCCCGGATCAGCATCCTGCACGTCGTTGATCCAGCTGAGCACTCCAGAGTCAGTGGTGAGCCTCCTTGCATTCCGGAGGACTCAATTATTTTGTGTTCTTAGTTTTTGTTTTATTAGGATGTTGCGGGGTCTGTCCCAACATCCATCTCAGTATTTTAGAGGCTTCATAGACAGACAGTCAGTCAGTTAGTTTTGAGTCTCTCATCTATATATATGTAAATATTCTATTTTGATATTCGAGTTGCCTTTATGGCCATATTTTATAAGTTAAGTTGTTTTGTAATATTGCATTGCATTGAGTTATTCTGTTGAGGTTTCCGCTGAGTTAAGAAAGTCAGGCCAAGGGTTCGCTTGGGGCTAGAAATGGTCTCCGGGTGCCGGTCCCGCCCAGGGTGTAGGCTCGGGGCGTGACATGGATTGTGTGATGTAGCATTGATCAATGAAATGGATGATCATCAATTAAGATTAGCATTTCAAATTTCATATATCTTTTTATTTAAGGTCATGTCATCGTTAAACTGAAGTTATGTCATATTATGTCCAATCACATCTTCTTAATATTTATTCGATCTACCTCTGTCTCTCCTCATACCCCTACATCTAGTCTCTCACACCTACTTACTAGTGCATTTACACATCTGCTTTTCATATGTCTAAATCATCTCATCTTATCTACCGGTCATTTCTTAATAATATTCAGAACTTTTTTTGAATACTCACAATCTAATTCTCCATATTATTTGATCCATTGGTGAAAGCTATGTAAAAGTGGGCCCATGATTGATGGGATTGGCCAACTTGGGAGAATAATGAGATCTTGATACATAAAATATTTAAATATATAGATTTTTAAATTATTTATTTAAATATATAGTGAATTGTCAAGTAGACACACACTAAGCTTCCCAAAAAGTGATAGTTAAATATTACAATTTGTGTAATTTAAAAAAGAAAAAAGAATCTTTACTCTATCAAGTCACTGAACCACGTGCAATTTATTACTACCCTCTTCATTTTACTATAATAAATTGCAAAAAATATTTATACAAATGTGCTTAAGAAGCAAAAAAGATGGATTTGATTTAATTACAAAGAATTTTAGAAAATTAATTAAAATATACTAAATTATTGCAAAAGAATTCAACTAAAATACACTAATTGAGGCATATATTTGGGCAATCAAATTACTCTATAACATTTATCCTCTATAACAATATTTCACTATAATTATCAAATTTTTGTTCGAACCATTTTTTATATTATATTATAATATTATATGTTTTCTATAACAGAATATCTCTATAACAATCCAAAAAATATCAGGACAAACAAAATTATTATAAAGATGTTTGACTTATACAAAAAAATTCTAATATGCTTTTCTTTTTATTAAATTTTATACGATGTGAAGTTAGATTAATCATACAAGTTCATACCAGAATCAATGTTGCCAATAATAATGTCTTCTCCAAATCTTGCCTTCTTCCATAAAGAGCTTTTAGGGATTTTTCCCTCATGTTCCAACCCCAAGAAGTTCCATGATCTAGTTGTGTGTAGTTCTTTTCCCTTGTTCAAGAATATTGATACTACATTTGGATGCTCTGCAAAAAAAAAATCACATTAAAGAATTTAATTTGTTGATTATTACTTAAAACATTTTGATTAATTAATGATATTTAAATCTCATTAGTAAAGAGGATTCCAAATATCACATATTGATTAACATTGATTAATTAAAGAGAGATATACTATAAGAAGGATTTGTTGATTAAACTCATTAACTTAATTATTGCTTTTCACTCGAATTACATATACATATAAAAAAAAAACTTAAAATGTATATGTATAATCTGTGTCATAATCAGGGATATATTTTGCTAAAGATGTTTAAGAAAATATACTCATACTTGACCTATATATGGATATTCAACTCAATAGCAAATGCAGGTCGCGAATACATCCTAAATCCTATATATATATAAAATTTCACTGAATACTACATTTGATTCATGCAATGAATTGAATATTAAAAACCTTTAAAAGGTCAAACTCATCAAATTTTAAATTTTGAATTTGTCTCTTATTCAACTAACCACACATCTATATAGTAAGATTATGTTCATTCTTGTCTCACTAACTTTAAAATATTCTAGATTCACCTCGGACACAGTAAATAATGTGTACCAAAGTAAAAAAACAATTAAAAATGCAGTAAATGGAAAATAAAAAAATTTCACTTACTAGATAATTCTGCAGCTTCTTCATCTTCAAGGATTGCAGCAAAGCCATTGATGTGTCTTGTATAAGAATAAAAAATTGCATCCTTAGCCTTCTCAATACTGTTAATATTACCAAAAATAAAATTAGGAAAAAAACGAATAATTTTTTTAATTTCATTTAATCAAAATATATATATATACTAAGGTTTTAATTCAATTAATTACCTTCCTAAATGTGATCCAAGAAATTCATGATGAAAATTAATAACTCTATCAAAATCAATTGATGTTGCTTCTTTTCCATGTGAATGTTCACCCAAGTACACAACATATGACTATATAAACACAAAAAATACTTTCATTACTTCGAAATTTCAATGAAATTTTGATCGATAGTTCATCGAAAAATGATAATAAAAAAAGGTACAATTTATAAAGAGAATCAAAAGGGAAGTATTTACCTTTTTTATGGCAAATGTTGGTCTAAGCAATAGAGTAAAAAAAATTGAAAGAAGAAAATATATTGAATTTTTCATATTTTCTTGAAAAAAATCAGAGATCTCCTCTTCTGCTAAATAAAGTTTCTATAATATAAGGAATCTTATTGGTTGAGTTATTGACCATATATAGACTGATTATTTTTTATAAAAAAAATTGTAGATCTTTATCTTTATTTAGAAGATTCATTGACTTTAGAAATAATTTTATTAAAAACTGTACATATTATATTTTTAATTATTTGTGGGGGATGAATCGAATTATTGCATGTTATATGAATGTAATGATGTATTGACTTTATTTAAATTATATAATTTTTAAAAATGATTAACCAATGTATTATTGGTAATTTTATGTTTTTTTTATTTGTTTAGATATTTTGAAATTTCCCTCTGAATATATTTTTAAAAATGTTAAAAATTAGAATATGACTAAATTCCTTTTTTTCATGGGACCACTATATGAAGGAACTATCAAATAAAAAGTAGTAATAGAATGGCCCCTGACTGTTTTATAATTATATGGTACTTTTTTTATTGACTATTAAAAATAGTAGTAATTTGGAATATTAGTTTGCCATAAAAATTAATGTCGAAAACAATTTCTTTATTTTCACACGATAGAAATAAAATTACATATGTATCATTTCTCTCAAATATTAGGTCGCCATAAAAACTAATACTGAAAACAACAGAGATAAAATTACATACAATATTTATTTTAAATTTTATTCATGAAATTATATTAAATATATTATTATCATTATTATCTTATCTTAGTTTCATAGAAAAGGACAAAGCAATATATTAAAGTAGCAAATAATTCCATCCATGTGCTATGCAGTATTCAAAAGTAGTTTTAGATTAGAGAGAAATAGAAATATTCACTAAAGACGATGAAACAAAGAAATCTAAAAAAGTAAAAAGTGGATAACACTTTTGGTTCCTCTATTATTGGTATATATATCCTTATGTTTTTATATAAAATGGTAGAAAAAGAATTATTATAGTAGTGACTGAACTATTAGAATAATGATCATTATCAAAATTTAGATTAATTCTTCAATAGTTTAATCAATTTTAAAATTTTGAAATAATAAAGTCTAGCTATAGAAAATTAAAATCATATCAAATATTTTTAATATTTAAAGTAATATATTTCTAAAAGTTCTAAAACTAAGTGATAATATTTTAGTGAAATCTTCTAAAATCTAATGGTAAAAGAATTGAGTCTAGTGTTGTTTACATCTCCTGTATAGTTCGTAGGCTATTATACAATGAAGGATTTACCCAATATGCATAAAGTGCTCACCATGGAGTGCAAATCCGAAGGGCAAAGGTTGTGACAGAGATTGTAGCGGCTCCAGGTTATTCCGAAGTTAAAAAAAAATGAGTTAAACTCAAATTTATGACTCATTAATGCCGCTTTAGCTTAAACTCGAGCAGTTTCTTAAAAAATTGCAGTATTAAGAGATGCTCTTGTTATTCCCAATAAGACGACACACCAACTAGGATTGTGATAGAGTGATAAATAGTATTTTACTCTTAATCAAAGGTAGCAGAGATTCCTTCTTTGGATACGAAGTCACAATTATTTCATTAGGAAATGTCTTACTCCTAATAAATGAAAATTTCTAACACAAAAACGATCATTTAGACACCAACTAATCTGGTGAAATTTTCTAACAATTACATTAATATAGAAATGCAGCTGCTAGTTTTAAGGAGCCCGTTGACATAATTTGCCTAAACTTGCGACATGAACTACGCATTGGTTGTTAGGGAGAAAAAAAATATTAAAAAAGACGTAGCATGATTTATATATATATGTATTCTTAACATTTAATGGTTGATTTAAATATACTCTTAATTTAACTAATGTAGATTTGATTTTGTAATCTTTTACAAATTTATTTTTAGTTTTATATCCTTCATAGAAGAAATTTTTATTTTTACGTAAAGGAAAAAAAGGCAAGAAAACCTCTTAACTTTGATATTTAGAATAAATATACTCCTTGTTAAGAAAAATAATGTATATATATTATCGTCATCTAACGATTGATATATTTTTACAATCTTCATTAACAAACAGAATTAAGTATTTTAGAATAAATATACTCCTTGTTAAGTAATTTTTGAGGCGTTAGAGTTGGGGGTGGGGGTGGAGGTGGGGGTGGGCAGGTTAAATTTAAAAAGTTCTAAGTATTTTATTTGTGTGGATGGGGTGAGGTGGGGGGTGGGGGTGAGGGGTGAAGAGTATTTTTTGCTTTTGAAGCTTTTAATAATTAACATGATCCCTGTAATAATATGGGTAAATATGGAGACCCATATTATCCATTGGGTAACTCATTTTTACCCATTTAAAATATGAGTCAAGTAGAGTATTTATCCATTTTTATTTAACTCGTTTTTTATCGACTCATATTCGACTTGACCCACTCGTTTGCCACTCCTAACTACAACCTACATGGAGAGGACTATTTGTCTTCGTACTAAATCAATAGAAATTTTCAAGACACATGTTGCAACTATCCATTCCTTTAATGATATTCTCCACTTTGAGCTATTTGGTAAGGTCTGCTTATTTATATACTCAACATTTCTTATATGTATTAGGATGTCACATATTCGTTCTCCATGGACTCAACATCCTCGTTGAGATTTGCCCCCACCGCATGTGATTTGCCTAAACTCAGCACTGAGGTTTGTCCCATCTTATCGGGATTTGTGTAAATTCATTGAAATCTAGCCTATATCGACAGAGTCGGCATATGCGTGGCTCTGATAGGCCCATTCCGCTAGTGGGGCTAGGTCTGCACGCCTTTTAAACACGTCGCTAGTTAGTAATGTCTACTTACTTATATACTCGACATCTCTCTTAGCCGATATGAAACTTCTTATCTTAAGTTGAGGTTTCACACATATAATGTCAATGATATGTTGGAGCAAATTGTATTGCCACCAAATGTTAAAAGACCGCTAGGAAGCCCAAGTCGGAAAAGGAAAATCCAAGTATGGTAAAAAAAAAAAAAAAAACTCAGAGCTAATACAACAAATATTAGATTAATTTAATATTTTGTTGAACTTTATAATCATGAACCATTAAAAGATTTTCTTTTATACATTCAAATTTTGAAAAATGAAATAATTTTAATTATTTAATAATTATATGTGAATATAATAGCTAAATAATTATATGTACATATTCAGATTCAAACGTCTAAATCTTAATGCATATCTTAATTAATATTCATATATGTATTTAAATTTAGTATTATTAATCTTAATTAAAATAAATGAGACCTAATTATATTTATTATCATTATCTTCTAAATGATATATATTAATGATTAATGCCCATGAAAGGATCCGTCAAACGCCCCCAATCAAGGCTGGATTTGTCCCATGCAGTGGCTTTGGCCTTGTCAAAAGTCATGCTAATAAGTAGTAGCACCAAAATAAATTTGTAACACCAAATATATTTAAATTGAACTAGGGCAAATGGTCATTTTTTCTCGAACGATGCGAAATGAAATAAATTTGTCATTTATTAATAATTGAGGATATATTTATCTTTTGTGTTAGTTAAATAACTTAAATTTGCCACTATTTTCAAACAGCAGAACCTTAGCACTCGATAATGTCATGTATTCCG